>NW_020455877.1:3343839-3587017 GCF_003342845.1 Nothoprocta perdicaria | reverse complement strand
GTCTTATCCTTGGCATTTCGCCGCCGGTGGAAAAGTTCCAGCAAGCGGCGCGGCTTCACGGCGGCTCGGCCGCAGCCGCCGCGCTCCGGAGAGGCACTTGCGGGAATTGCCCTCGTGGAAACCCGTTCTCCCCAGCGGCCGCCTCCGCGCCTCTCCCCGCTCCACCTCTTCTATAGGCTGTGGTTGCGTATATTAAAAAAAAAAAAAAAAAAAAAAAAAAAGAGAGAGAGAGAGAGTTAAAAAAAAGGCGTATGGAAGTGCTGAAAGAAAGTTTAAGGTTTGGGCTGTGCGGGGTGCCGGCGGCGCCCTCCGCCCTGGCTGCCCGCAGTGCTGCCGCCAGAAACAGGACATGGCAAGACCGATCGCAAGACCAGCACGCGCAGGGCCGAGGGCTGTTGGTTTCCTTTCTTGGTCAGAAGCAAAGTAGGGGCTTTTCTTTGCTTTTTCTCCACACTTGGGGATTCCTGGGTGTTCCCTCCTGTCCCCCCCAACTTCAGCATGGAGAAAAGACATAGCATACATTGAAAAAACAACTTACTGAAATCTGCTGGACCATTAAATACTCTCTAGCACAATTAAATAGCAGGAGAGAAGAGGAGGATTAGCAACACTTGCATTCTGCAGGATTTAAAACGCAAGTGGCAAGCTCACTGGAGAACATGCCCATTAGCTTTAAGGAGCTATAATTTGATTAACTCTAATTTTTGTGATGCTGAAATGCAATGAGGAATAATCTGAAATGAACAGTTCTGAAGTCTAAAAGCATCAATTCCCTCCCTTCACATGATAAACATGCCTTGCACCTCAGCACTGTTCTGGACTTTGCATGCATGCAGTCTTGCTCACACAGGCTAAATAGATTATTAATTGAGAAGGGTCTCATACACACTAAGAGCCATATTTGTGTACTCAAAGTCTATACATTCACTTAAAACTGGAGTGGATAAGAGTAGTGTGATGTTATCCTAGCCCATGGCAGCATGCATCAGGCTGTTTCCTGATGAGAAAAAAAACAACAGCTCTGGAGACAAATACCGTTTTGCAAGTGCCAGTGCTCAAGCATTTAATTTCATTTCGTGCAAACTGTAAACTTTTAAAACTCACAGAGAGCTTCTCCAAATTCAGAGCAAAGCAGGAATAATCCCTCTCTCCCAATAAACTGGGAAAGACAGGCAGTCCTGGCATTCAGCACCATATGGCTTGACTCAAGGGATCACAAACTGTAGCCTGTGGAACAGCTTCTTGTCGTGGTGGCGAAGCATCTGTCAGCCTTCAAGTAGTTACGCTTCCTGCCTTTGGAAGACGCAGACAGACTCCTAGCTTTCCAAATTGTTTTTCCTTCATTTTAAGGGTTAGCAAACAAATGTGATAACCAAGCCATTAGTCATTCCAAAGAGGATGGAGCAGATGAAACATCAGGGAGGACTTTTCACTAAACCATGAAGACCTATGCGCAAGGAGAAAGCGAGTGACGGGGATATAAGAAGGAGAGAATGTAAGCACATTGTGGCACTTCGTGCATTGAAGTGAAGTTTAGTCTCTGTGTTTCCCTGTAGCTGCTTCTCACAGTGACCAATAATTGCCACAGAGGAAAAAACAGGATTGGAAAGTTAGGAGAGAAGTAAACATTTTGAAATAAGAATCCTAATAAGAATTAAGATAAGAATTGTAATAAGAATTAGACATAGTAGAGGAACTGAGAACCACGACCTTGATAAGTCTCAAAAATATAAATAATAGCTGGATCCTGTATACCTCAAACAATCAATTATGTTTATGTTGGTGTTACACAAAGATAATGTATAACTAGTGCAGCTGAAGGAATGGCTGAGTCATACTTCAGAGCCACTGAAGTGCTGCAAAGGGAAGACAGCGTCCTGCTAACTAGAAGACTAGTCAGTCAACTGGGGAGACTGCAGAAACATGTTACCCAACTAGTCCTAGAAGGATTATTTCTGAAACTATGCAGTTTGATAGACATACAACCCCCTATTTTAAATGCGCCAACACCTTTTTCTTTAAGCAGTAATGCCTTTAAAATTATGATTAAACATTTAGGGTCCGGTCTTACAAATCCTTCTTCAATGGGACTATTTCCATGAATTAATCTTATTGAAGGATTACTTGTATGAGAGGATTTGCAGGCTTATATACTTAGTAATTAAAACTATTAGTGGAAGCGAGTTTATATTCTTTTGCATGCTAATGTTATAATAAATAAAGTAGCACTGATGTCTGCACAGACTTTTACATTTTGAAGAAAATATGATGAGTGATGGTAGTGTGATTTATCTTGAAAAAACGGGTAGTGGTCTCTTCCTTCCTTGTTTTATGCTCGATTTGAAGACAATTTAAATAGGATTAAGTTACTTACTAAGAAATAGGCTATAAAGAGAAGTCACACATTGAGCTGACTCAGAAGACTGCTGGTGGTATAGGCTGTCAGATGTATGGTTAAGGCACTTATCTTTAGCAACGAGTTATATGTACAATGTCTTAGAAACTTGAATATTAGGTCTTGGATCTCAGTTTGACTTTTTACACCTGAATGTGTATTGCTGATAGCTAACTGACCTTTCTAGGTAGTCGTATTCATAGAATATTTCTGTGACCTAAGTGGCAGTCTCTGTGTAAATTATTATGGATGTAGTCGTAAAAAAAAAAAAGAACTGAAGAGGGTAAGAATTGCCAGTTCCCATCTCATCCTGACAGGCTTAATTGGGAGTGTAAAATATGTATCTGATATATTTGTGTGAGCTTACTGGGAAATAGTAAGCTTTGATCTCTACTGTTTCCCTCCAAATTATGTAAGAAAAAGACTACTAGGCATTAGAAGACATTTGAAATTCCTGGTAGGCATTTGCTGCTTGTCAGATAGAGAGAATCTGTAGGAGCATTTCTGGCTGTTACATTGAGTAACAGACTAAAATCTTTTTTTCCCTTTTCTTTGGTTTTGATTCTGATTATGGGAGACCAGTTGGAGGAATGGGCTGGTTTTTATATGGCCTGTTTGGTGATTTCTTTGCCTGCTTGTACAGTGTGTCTGCAAGCTTTTATGCCAGTGCTCTATGGCAGTTGACTTTGTATTGTAGACTGAGGTCTCTACCCAGTCTGGTTCTCGATCTGATTCGGCTGCCAAACTGAAATGTAGGGCTGCCCCTCAGTGCAGAGCATTTGAGTTGTTCAGGTGCATGCAGTTTCTGCAAGCTAACAGTGCCATTCTCCAAGTTTTGTTTTGCAACTTAATGGTATGCTGGCTCATGTAATCGCCATATTGTACAAAAGTTAAGAGTTGGCAAGACACAGCCCTTGGCTTAGGGTGGGCAATGCTCAGTATGCGATATGTAAACACAACACCCATTTATTTGAAACAAGGCAGGAAAAATCTCTTTACGCAATTCCATTTGAGTGGTGTGGGAGCTGACAGATGAAAACGAAAGCATTTGCTGTCTCCCTGGTTTTTGGTATGCCAAAGCTGAGATTAGTCAGCCTTTAAACATACAGCTTTCCTGAGCACTTGTAGAAAAAGGAGATGGACCAATACAAGGTGAGTGGCAAGGGAAAGTGCTCCTCTTTATTTTGGTTGAATTTGGTTATTTGGGCTGTGTATTGAATCATATTTAAACTTGCAAAATTGATGTTAACAGATACTATTGATGCTGAATTAGCTGACTGCTGGGAGCAGATAAAATGTAGCTGTTTTCTGTTGAAAGATTTTAGTTTTTACCAAATATAAATAGTATCATAGATTTATTAGTATGATGATGAAAAATGAAAATACACTATAGTTGCAAACTACTCAGAGAAAGCAAAAATAGTGTTAAGTATTTTATTTGATTAAAACTAGTACCTGAGGTTAATGAAAGTAGATACGTTATTGGAGTTATTATTCCTATTGTATATCTAAATAAATAAGTTCAGGAGTTCAGATTGATGAACACATTACATCACAACAACACAGGAAATAAATTATCTTCTAATTTCCTGTTGTTACTCAATAATCACTGGGTGAAGGATTGACTGCTTTTTGTGTAAACAGTATTTAAACTATACAAGGTAGATAGATGGGATAACCATTTTAAATCTGATTAGTAATTTTCTGCTCTCTCTCTGTATATATTTATATTTGCACTATCTTTGCTTTGTGGAGCAGACTGATGGTTAAACAAAAGGCTATAATAGAAATATTGCCTTTTTGTAAGTGCCTCTGCATCAGGTTGAAAAGATATCACTACAAGTATTCCCCAAAGTAGACCCTTGCAGTTCTCACTGCTTGCACTGTGCTTTGGAGAACATGATTTTGAAAAGTGGGTAAGTCTGTAGCCTCTGGCTATTCCATCATCACTAGAAGCAATAGCAGAAGTGAGACAAAGTGGTGCAGGCTCAATGCAGGCTCCCTTGCAAAGGTTCAGTACTATCCGTGGAAAATGGACATGGACTTGGGAAGCTCCTGGAAGGATCTCTTAAGCAGATCCACTTCAGACTTACCTTCCATCCCTCTAGCCCTTCACTGCTCTTAAACAGAACTTGTAAGTATGAAGGAACTGCAGGATTTGATTATTTGTCTTTTGCTCCACTTTTGTTGCAAAACCTGTTGGCTGGAGAAGATCAGGTTCAGGAATGATCCAAGATCATGATCATGTTAAGCCAAGCCTCCTGAGCTACCTCCTTTTGCCTTTGGGATTTGGAGCCTGCATTATTCCCCATATGAATACCCCATTATTCATGGGGTATTTCTTAGTATTTCATTGAAGAGTTTCTAATCTGGCTGGGTATCTTGTTATTCCCCCTGCCCTCTTGGCTTCTCACTGATTTTGCACAGCAGGGGCAGAAAGTCAGAGGGGAGTGTGTGTGTCAGCAGCCCTGGGGCTGCACTGCAGACCTCATGCCAGACTGATGTTTACCAGAGCTTGTGGGTTTAGGGTAGGCTATGACAGGAAAGGGAACGTATAGTTTACAGTGATTATCTCAGGATTTGCAAGTCACATTGATCCAGTCCATCTAGAAAAGGCTAATCTCTAATAATTCACCTGAGCCTGGGTGCCTAGTGGTTAAATCACTCCAGTCTGTTTTGCTGAAGCTGTTCTGCTTTGTGTACGTAATTATTCATTGTGTCACATCAATGTAAACTTTGAGTCTAAAGAGTCAAATCTGCACTGGGTACGCAAAGGTTGAGATTTTAACTGTTTAGGGTAAAGTCAGACTTCAAGATTGGCTGAATGTCTGGGCTTATTTGTTGAGTCTTGAGTGTGATTGATATATGAAGTAGTAAGGAGGGGGGATTACTTGGCAACCACAAATCCTAATTCACAGTTTGCAAATTTTGGCAACCTCTGAACTTCCATTCAGAAAGATTTAGGAGTCTACAACTCAAAGTTTGAACACATCGGTCTGCCAGTCCCATCTATCTGTGTAACTTGATGTTTCAAAGTGTGACTATTGCATGTGACTGAAGCTAACTTCAGTGCAGTAGCGTTAGCTGTTTCAAACTTTCATCTAGTGACTTAAATGAGACATTCAGCTACTGCCTTTCTTCGTTCTGCTGCCATCAGCTCCAGGGACATCAACTCACTGAGTGTTAGGCCAGGTATAAGCTTGCCCTGGTTCTCTTCGCCATCTGTAGAAATAACTTAAAAAGGTTTTAGAAGTACCTCCAGTACTAAAGGTTTTGGAAGTACCTCTAGTTTGACTTGAGAAGTACCTTAAGTTATATAAGCAGCCTAGCCTGGATCCTTCTCTTGTGTGCAGAAGGATCCAAATTTTGCATTTGCTTTGACTGGAATACAGTCTGATACCTGGTACAGGCAAAGTTGCATGTTCTGAGAGGCTTCTATAGTGGCTCCCCTTCTAAACGAGGAACACTTTTTATCTTGCAAGTAATGAAAGTTGGCAAGGAATCCAAGTATCCAAGCCCAGTCTGCAGTTACGTATAGAGTGCAGAAACACTTTGTGCAAAAACAGCTGTATTGTATATATGAAGAATTTATTTGGATGTCAGCCTGTGTTTGTGCCCAAACCTACATGCAGTGAAAGTCCTAAGCATGGTCTGCAAGCTCTCTGCCACACAGAGTTGAAAGTCTCTACGTAGTGAGGGCACAGCTGAGCTGTGGGAATGCCCTGCTTGAAATGAGAAGAGCACATGATGAGAAGTGTGCTCCAGCTGCATGCATTTCCTTTATAGTAGAGACATAATCTGCGTGAGAATTGACATTATGCTTTATCATGAAAGAAGTAAGGGGAAGGATAAATGAGTATTTTACCACAGTAGAATTTCCTCAGTATAAAGCTTTATTTGAGTCCAGTACATGATATTTTTAAACTCTCTGCTGATACGATTCTTTGGGTATTTGCATTCTTTCTTGTGAAATTGAAAATTCAGTGTCAGGTAAAATTAATGACTCATTTTCTGAGGAAGAGCCTAATAATTTTCAACTATTTCTTTTTGAAAGGGGCTGTATGTTGATACCTGAAAGGTAAATACATTTTGTTTTAATTCAGAAGTATAATACTTTATTGTACAGTGTTCATTTGGTAGCAGCGACCAAAATACATCATTCATTCATGATTAGAGCATGATACATCATCTCTGGGTGGATTCTTAGGTTTATTTAGTAGCACGTGATCTCTAATTACTTAAAAGAAATGTTATTCTGGCAATTATAAGTCAGACCATAAAACTAAACTGTGCATGTCTTGACAGTCTGTTTCCCTTCAAAACAGAAAATGAACCCTGTGCAAATCATGCAATAATTTGCTATGTAACAATTCCTCCTGGTCAAAGAATGAACTTAATATGGCTGCAGTATGTACAGAAAGCTCATAGTATTGCACCGACATACAAGGTTCATTGTTACAAAACATGATTTTGAGAAGTGCCTGTAAATGTAGAGGCTTTAGGTGTAGATATTTGTTCCTCCATTTTATGATGATCAAAAAATTCTCTGGAATTCTCTGGTAGTTTATGGAGATGTCATAATTGTGTATTCAATGGAAGTAGAATATCAAGATACTGACTTCTATGGTGTAACTGCCATTGTGGACCAAAGTAAGACAGTGAGGAATCAGACATATGCATTTAATCTAATAACATGTTATATAAAATTTGAAATAATTAACTAAATGAAGTCTTAGAAATTTAAGGAGGTTGAATTTAAGCATGTTAATAGTTTATCAAAGAAAGTCTTAAGGTCCAAGTCTTAGAATCTTCTGCCTCCATTTGCTAGGTGTTAAATGAACTTTGCAAAATTTGTGTAGTTTACATTCAATGACAACTGTACAGTGCTGTTTATTATGTCTTTAAATTGCTATAGACCTGGCTTGCAGTTATTGCTTGAAATTAATCATGTTGGATTTTTTTTTTTTAACTACTTTGAGTCATACAGGAATAGGAACGTTAGTCAGCCAAATGAATTTAGGAAGCTTGTATAACTCTGCCTGGCACCCTCTTTCGTTTGGATTAAAAAATGTGTTCCTGAATAAACAGAGATTTCTAGTGGTTATTTTAAAAAGGAAAAATATCTCCAATATTCATGGTTGCTGTCTTTTTTTTTTTTTTTCCAAATAGCTATGGTTCTTCAATGTGTAGATTGCAGAACTCTTCCATTCTTCTAATAGTAAAAATTCTCACTACTTCATTTGAGACAAGTCTAAGTGCTTCAACTGTGTAGTGTATTCTTATTTTCAAGGAAAGATGAGCCTTATTTTTAAACAGTAAGTTTAAATACTGTCACTGAAGCTGCTTTGATCTTATGTGTTGTAATCCTTGACAAAGAATGTACCTTAGATCTTACCTGCCTGTCATTAAATCCTTTAAAAATTATGGCCATAATCTGTCTCAGTTTGTTTTCATGAATTTCTTCAATACTTATTCCTTTAATAGTGTAAAGCTGGACACTGAAAACCCTCTTCTCATGCTACTAAAATATCTAAGATATTTGCTGCTTTTTAGAATTACAGTAAGACTAGATTTACCATTGTCCAACTGGCTGGTGTCCATAATCCTCCATCATTTTCTTTTTTCTGATTCAGTTGCAGGAAGACATTTTTCTGTCATATTTGTTACCAAAATTTTTGGGTTTTTTTTGTCTCCATATCCAAAGATAAATCTGAAGATATTTCTTCATTTTTATGATTTCTCTCTCTCCTCATTCAGACAGAAAAGTCATTAACTTACTCCAACTATAGTACCTTGATTTCCCTGTTCACCTTTCCTGGCATCTGTTACATTTAGGTTAGGATCATCACTTTCAGCAATAAAGCATCCAAAATAGTTTTATTTTTGCATATTTCGATTCTAATATTTATTTCTCTTTAATATTTTATACATTTTGGAGTAATCTGTCCAGTGTTTTTTTTTTTTTAATTTCACATAATATTCTTAAGGCCCACATCAAATATGAATCCTCTTATAAACATCTATTTAGAGCATTTTGTTTTGCTCATAAAAATTAAAATCTCACAATTAGAATTAATCAACCATTTTGTGCAATATGTTTAATTCTATTATCACACTCATATTGTTTATGACTGTTTTGAAGTTCCCACTGAAATGCTGGTCTCCCAGTTCTAGAAGTAACAATACTTTTCATTCAGTAATAATTATTGCAGAATTTTCTTGTAATTTTTGAAGAGTCAGCTACTTACTAAGATCAAAGGGGAGTCTTTTATCATTAATTGTTGTTGCTTTGTGCTATATCTCATGTATAGCTTTGCTAAATGACCATTTTACAAATATCCAATTCAGTGTTTTCATTTGGTCCTTAAATCCACTGAAGTGAATTTATGGTCTTTATAAACCTTGCTTTCATCTCCTTCTCATCTTTTCTTTCTCTCTCTTTTTTTCTCTGAAAGAGGTTCTGGTAATCTACTGGTCATTAGCAAGTAATACCAGATTGTCTAGTTCTTTTGGCCATTTCACACCATAGTAGAATGCTGTTGACATTTACAAATGGCTTGTGACATATGTAAAGTTAATCCAATTATATATGACTGGTTTATTTCTGTTGAAACAAATCCTTCTTGCTCTGCATCCAAGAACATTATTTTGGTTAATGTTGGATTTCTACTTGCTATGAAGTGCTAATTATGATACCATGAAGTGCTTTTTAGCTTTTGTCACTACAATGGATTCTTCTTCTACCTCCTCTTCTTACCATGGACACTCCCAAAGAGTCAATCCATTTCTTATTTCACAGTAAATAGCACAATTCATACATTTAAAGCTAGAAAGATATTTTTTTTCCTGTACAATTCGACAAATACCACTATAGAAGATTTGCTGAGAAACTGTGTCACTCATGAAAATTCCTAACAAAAATTCTGTTGGAATTCTACAGTATGTGCATTGAAAACTATATACTGTGGGGAGATTTGTGCTTATCTTCTCAAAGACAGGGTGCATTTTCTTTAAGACCTCTTATGTAAGACAAGGAAATTTCATGATAGGCCAGACATATTCAAATGTCATTTTAATAACAGCAGAGCTGGGAAACTTAAGAGAACTACCTAAGTCATCTAGGAAGTCATATTATATAATGTATGTATTTTCATAATGAGTTTTTGTATCAGCACATCTGTAACAAGGATGTTGAAGTACATGTATCAAAGCAGTAGCTTCCTTACTGAAGACTGTGGTTGTCTCTGCTTGTCCCAGTGAATACTTCTGAGCAAATTCTCCTGTATCATAACAATTTGAAAAAAAAATCTTAAGGACAGAAAGCAATATGTACACATAAATGGTTAATTTATGATGTGGCAAAAACCTGAGGTAATGTGCTGTATGTGTCAGCAACCTCATGTAGTTCAATCTGGAAAAAGGGTTCACAGATTGATGGCAACATGTGCAGGCTACATAAATTACTCAGGTTAATTGAAACTAAAAGAGATTCTGAGGAACTTTGTAAAGGTTTATTCAAGATAAGGGAACAGATGGCATGATGGCAAGTGAAGTTCATTATACTGAAGTGCAAGGAGATGCATTTTGGAAGGAATATTTTCAACTAATTGTAGCTACATTAATAATGGTAGTTGTCTTTATTAGTAAAAAATTTGTAAGCTCTTTTTTAATGTAACTGTAGTAAGTAATGGAAAATAGGTGAAAACTATCTATATTGCATGTCCAATAGAACAAGTCAGCTAACATACTGAAGCGTAGCAGAAGCAGATTGAATTTTTTAAAAAAGTGTAATGATTTTATGGTGGTGATAGTCAATCGTCTGAAGAAGAATATTAGAAGAAATATTAGTCCTAAGATAAGCAAAAACTTTACAAGAAAACAACGAACATATGAAAATGGACTGAAAGCTGCGACAAGAAACTACAGAGAGGTCTAAGAAGAGAGACATACAAAAAGAAGTGGAGAGAATGGTTACTGGACATCACTGATCTTTTCTCAATACAACATAAGAGAAAGGAAGACTGAAAGTCAGAAGATGCAAAAGCAGACAATGCTATCTGCAAACACAATGTCAATATGGAAACCCAGTTGACACTAAATAGAACACAACTTCATATGCAAGTTAACAAATGGCAGAGACAGTAGAAAAAGTTGCTACTATCAAAAGGAGTAGTCCTAGTCTTCTTATCCGTCTACATCTCTTTTTGTCCTCCTCTCATTCCTCAGGGATTAGTTTGCTTTCTCTAAATTGAATTGGCTAGTCACTGTCTGTGAATTTACTGACATGCAGAGGGGTCAAATAAATACCAGAGTGAGGGGAGTTGCAGAAAAGGAGTCACTGAGAGGCCTCTTTCAGCAGCTCTGAGCTGTTAGATTGGTTCAAACTATCTCATTATCTCAGATGAAGAAAAAAAGGATTATATACGTATGTAGGCAAAAAGCTATACTTTGGTTTATATTCTGACCATGATAGCTTGTTCTTCTTTTAATTTGTACATTTAGAAATAAATTTCTCATAGGATCTGTGTATTTGTTTAATGTGAAAAATCAGTTTTCTTTCATATTTTTGTGTCCACCAAATGGATCTTGTTTGAGTCTGGCACTTTTTGCTTTCCAAATCTTCATTGCCTTAATTGCACAAGTCAAATTTGGCGTAATTATACACTCAGTTTCATATACAACCATCTGCCAAAACTACCATCTGTAACAATTCAGTATTTAATATTGAGATGAGGAAAAGACTTTTAAATGTATTTTAATTGAGCTCTGGTTATATATTAAAGCCATGGCAAATGAGACATGCATTTTTTTTAAATAGGGGCATGAGTTGCTAGAACTCCCCAAATTTTATGAAATGCAGACATGTCTACCTCTTTCAAAGACAGTGAAGTTTCCATGGAACAACATCCTTGAAAGACACCTTTATACAGCACATCAACATTAGTAGGAAAAATCACTTAAAAGCATCCTCCCCTTTTAGGAATGCACAAGAATCCAAAATATATGTGTTTCTGATGAGGTAATACATTACGTAGATTTTTATGCTGAAGGAAACATTTTGAACTGTTACCTCTCCTTCACTAGATTTTTGTTTTCTTACCTTTTTTTTTTCGGACTTTATATAGTGTTTCAAATTCCTAAAATGGCAGCTCTGGAAATTTCCTTTCTTTAAAAATAAATGACTCAGGAAAGTAATTTCAGAAAGGACTTTTAAAATGAGCAATATCATGATACATTTTAGTAAACTACTTCAAAAAAAGTTGTTCTTCATTTTCTGCTGTGAAAAGATATGCAACTTGAATAAAATCACAGATATTTCAACATGTTTGTGTTTTCAATTTAGATTGAGAAATTTTAGAAGTGTTATTGCCTTTTTCTTGCTTGCTATCAAATTAATTGCTTTAAGACAAGGCATAATATATTGGTAATTCCATCTAGCCAAGGTAAATGACTTTTGCCCAGCACTTGCATTGTGTTATCAGCTTACTTAAATATTTTGAAGGTTAAAAATATAGTACCTGGATTTTCTTCATTCACAGAAATTTTAACTTGAAGGCCTCTAACATGAATCTCATCCATCAGTGTATCACTTCAGATAAAAATGGTTTTTGTACTTTTTAAAAGCAAGCATTGATCAAATACTTATTTGCCCTTAATACTTATTTGCTCTGAATTTGTTCTGCATTAAGAAGCATACATTAATTACATGAGTTTAAGATTGTATTATTTTTCCACAAATCTTTACCTTAAAGCTGAATGGTTCTCTGTCTTCTGTCTATGTGTAATAATGTATCTGATTTAAATACACAGGAAGCAGAATACTGCCTAAGAACTTAGATTTTTTTTTTTGAAGTAGAATTATTTACTAGGTAGCTTAAAAATGCAAATAATTGAGAACTGTTTTGAAATCAAGATCTCTACTCTTTTATTGGGAACAGCTGACGTACACGTACATGAATCTTGTGCATGAACACAAATTCTTGATGCATACCTAAAACATACAGCTGAAGCTGTCAGTTACACTGTTAAGAAGAACAAAATCAAGACCCACTCAAGTATTGAATATGAACAATTTAAAACAAGTTTATGAGAATAATGAGTATCATTTCTCATGGTCTTCCTTTGTTTTTTGACATCTGTGGAATCATAGGCTCCAAGTTTTTGAATGGTAAACAAATTTATACATTTCCAAATGCAGTATTCTGACAGACCTTCTGGTTAAGCTAACTACTAAATGTTTAAATGAACATACAGCAAGATTGTTATTGTGACATCAGTGTGCTCAGAGGCCTCAGAGTATTTCCTGCATCTTCCTGCCACAACCATCGAAGTCAAGTGATTTAGCTTTCATTTTTCTCAAATCTTTTGCTTTTTAGAATACCGAGTTTTAATTTCCTTTGCTGTATGTGGTCTGAAGCTTTTCCTCTGCGAACTTGGCTTCCAGTGGCTTATTGATTATGGTTAAAATATCTGTTGTGGCTGCTTATAGGGTTAAGTAGCTAACTGATTGCTGGGCAACAAGGGATTTTTTGAAAACATAGCATAGGGTATAAGAGGTTATTTATTTGTTTTGAAACTTAAACAAATTCTAACAAACTAGGTGTTATAACACTGTATTTTCCTTTTCATATTCTTGTCTGTCAAAAAATAGATATTCTGCTAAGCTAGCATACAATTTTGTAAGGAAGACAGTTATATAAAACAATGTTAATTGTATAAGACTCACATTTCTAAACCAAGAGCATCACAAACATCATAAAAAGACCTTATATCTAATGTAGTAAATTCTTGAAAGAATATGTTGAGACTTTTATTACTCATGTTTACAATTATAAGTGTCATCACTGATTACAGGAGGGAAATTAAAATACCCTTTAAGTATTCCTCTAAAGAGCCAAGCTTTAAAATGCATGAAAAGCCAATCAACCTCCTTTTTTCAGGGTTACACTTGCTCTTGAAAACTTCAGCTGCATCTTTGGTCAAGTATATGATTTTCTTTCTTCTTTTTGTAAATCTTCTCTAGATGCTCTATCAGTTTTATCACTAGCATTGTAGAAGTGAAGAACAGATATTATGTAACAATGTGAAAAGTTACCAACTGAGGCTTTGGGGGATCAAAGTAAAAACTTCTAGGTGCATAGATAATTCCTCTGTCAAGCCTTTTTAAGTTGATGCCGGCTCTACTATCTGGAGTATATCCAAAAAGCCAGCTTTTGTGTGAGTAAATTGTGAATACCTTTTATGTCAGCTGTTATATATCTCATCTCATATATCTCTGTTATATATCAGCTGCTCTGAGTAGTGAGGAATAATCTCATTTAAAAGTTTCGAGACATAAAGAGTTAATTCTACCTTAGTAGTTCCTCTTGACTTCATAGAAAACAACCACTTGGTTACATACTACATCCATTGAAACTGCAGTAACAATACTTAGTAGAAGATGAGGTTATTCTCTATTTACCGTTCAATGGAGGAGAACCTCCAGTGATATTATTATAGATATTATAGATAGAGATATTATAGAGAGTAAATAAGTAAAGGTCTGACTTTACTGGAGGAAGATATGAGGAAATGAATGATTTGTTTATTTTTCATGAGTCTTTTTTTATTGCTTCTTTGTCATGTAGTGACAGAAGTTGTTGTTGATACAGTTACACAGGACATTTAAAAAAAAAGGCTTTTACCCATCAGAACAGTGAAGATCTAGAACAACTTCCCAAAATAGTTATATTAGTTCTTCCACTCCTGCTTTGCTCTGCTTGACTTTTTATTTCTTTTTCTAGTCCTGTTACAAAGATAAGCTGCCTCTAGCATTAGAGTAGTATTTAGTGGGGTTAACCAACTAAAGTAGGTCAAAGAATGTATGCTCAATTTTTTTGATTGCGTGTTCAGCAAAACTTCCTAGACCTATTTCTGTTTATTAATTCTGGAATTCAGATTACTAGGAAATACCTTCTGCATTGGTAATAGATGGTATCAGGGCCTTTCTTTCAGTCCTTTGCTTGATGTTGCTCATGAGATCATCACTGGGATAGTGGGACTGAGAAGGAAGCTCAACTCTGTGATATTTAGCATGATTCAATCTCATGATTTATGCAACCACTGTTTCTCATTTTGAATCCTACTAATGTAAACAGTAGCTATAAAAACTGCCAGTCAGCCAGGAAACTACTAATCTTACGATCCTGTGTACACAGTACAATGTTGATGTGACAGAATATCATTTTTCAGTTGTTTTCAAAGCTTATCTTGGTGCTGATAGATTTGAGAGATCCACTGTTCTGTAATCACTTCTGTAATACATCTAGAATCATATCTATAATCACATCTGTATATGTCTGTAGATCTCAACTGCATTGATGCACTCTTCTACTCTGTGAAGCATACGCTTTTTTAATGATGTGTCTGTCTAAGATTTCTTACTGAGTAGGTCAAAGAAATCAGCTGTAGAATGCTGTACAAATCAGCAAACAATATATATCCCTACAAGGATACAGGATCTATCAGGTATGTAAGAGAAGAAAATCAGAGGTCAGAAACAAAGAGGTATATTTCTGAGCTTTATAGCTAGGCTGACAAGTCGGTGATTTATGTATCAGAAATCATCCTCTACTTATACAAGAAAGTATGAAAGGAATGACAAAAAGAAAGAATGGTAAAATCTTGTAATTTTGTAATAATATTCTTTTTCCTGCTGTTCTTTTCCTACAAGCTCAACCACCACCTGAAAATGGTTTAGATTTATAATGCAATTTCTATCTTACAAAATTCACATAAGACTTGAAAAAGATTCAGAATAAATTTAACCTTTTTTGTTTCATACTACCAAGGAAATACTAGGGAGGATAGACCCATTTCGTCATTTACGTAAGCATTACTGTATGCCAAGTATCAGAATATTTGATCGTTATGCTAATCTTATATTTTGTCAATGCAATATTTCTCTCAAGTTATAATCCATGTACTTTCTAGTATATTGTAAGAATTAAAGATCTAGTACTGAATTTCTGTAAGAACTTTTCTTCCATTTGCTTTACTGGTGCGCAAAGGGCTAAGATTAAAAAAGATGGCCTTGAATATATTTCAGAGATGAAAAACCACATGATTCAAAACAGTGTTCAAGATACTGTTTTTTTTTGCACAAACTTAGCAAACAAACAGAAACATCTGAAATCTTTTACTACGAATTATGCTTAAGAGAATGTCTTTCATTCCCTGAGGAAGTCAGATCATCTGCTTCCATATAGTGTGAGAATCTGGTCTTCCCCATTAAGCTAATCTTGTATATTACTTTGCCTTCGTCTTTAGATTACTTTAAAGTGCCTTTGGCTTCATGCTGGAAGAGTATTTCTTAAGTTCCCAGGAAAGAAAAATAAATAAATAAATAACCCAACAACTTCCCCTTTGGAGTTTGTGGGAGGTTTTGTTGAGTCATCTGAAATCTGATCTTCTGCCTATTTGTATTTAGATTATGTGAGTATTTTTTATCTCAGAGTCTTCCTTAATGAAACAAATAAATAACAGTATTTATCAGATTTTAGTGGGATGTAAAAAATGTAAAATTCATTCTCAGATGATTGTAATGGAACTTTAAAAAGTCTTAAAAAAAGGGGGAAAAAAGAATGATCTCTTGCCAATATCTATGGCCTTGAAAGATTGTGTTCATGGTAAGACCTCTGAAAGATTCTGTAGGAAGCAGGATGATTTTTTTCAAACTATGTTTCTATCTTTGGCCTTTCTTCAAATTTAAACTCTTCTTCTCCATAGAAATCCTGGTTCCTGAGAGATCTGAAATGCCATCAGATGGAAGAGCATCAGTAAATATTTAAGTGAGCGCTGTTAACATAGGCTCAACATCCCTCTATAATTACTTATCTCTTGGTAATTTCACTTCCAGCGTTTCGGAACTAAACTAACTGGCTGTCATCCAGGATGGATTTAGGATAGAAGGAAACTGCCTGAATGCATGATTGTCAGGCAAGATTGAAGCATGGACAAAGTTTGTTATGGAACAAGTAAAATTTTTTTAAGAGAGCAGCCAAATCCTTTGCATTAGTATCCTTACAGGGCTGACAAATAAATACATTAACTTACATATTAAAAAACACTATTTTGTAGTCTACTGAGTGTAATTATGAAATACCTGTATTGCCTTGATTTGCAAGGCAATTTCTGTTATCAAGTTATACTTCCTTACGCTTATGGTGTCCATCTTATTTGCACTTGAGACACACAGACTAAGTATACTTATTGCTAAATGCAACAATAACCAATTATCTGGTACAACCTGCTGCTTCTGCGTCTGTCAAGGAGAACCAAAAAGAAGGGAGTAGCACTGAGCTCACATGAAATGAAGTTGGCATGAAGTCTGAGAAGCTTTCTAGTTTTTCTAAAATGTGAGCAATGGGGAAGAATGCTGTGATTAATTATCCTCCTAACACATAAAAACCATCTATCTTAAATACATCTGTCTCAGGAAAAAGATGAGCTTTGCAGAAATAGTGAATGGTCTCCCTCCAGCTGAAGATATGATACAGTGGAAAAAAAAGTAACTCTTTATTAATGTACAATGGGTTTGGGACTATTTTTATCCAATGACTTAAGTAATTTATGATTCAGTGTAAAGGAGCAAGGTCTGTAACTATCAGACTACAGCAATGTTCATTTCCCTATTACATGTAGGGAAATGCTTCTTTACCAAATGGATAATGACCTGAAAAACACTGTTCCTCTTGGTTGCCATTAGGCACTGCAGAAGCCCTCCACTGGAAAATAAGTTACATGGGAAGGTTAGGGGAAAGAGGTTTTATGGTTGGCAAATTTATGGAAAATCCAAGAGTATTATATAAAGCTGTGAAAGAAGGTAGCCCATTAAATTCACATTTGAATGTAGGGCACAATGGTACCTCTTCCTGCTTACATTTGTAACAAATTAATTCCCCCTTTCCCCATGAAGTATGTTAGTATTAGGTGTTTTATATATTTTATACAGAATTAAATAAAAAAGTATTGTACATTTTATAAGTATGTTCAAATATTTAATGCCTAAGATACTGAGACTTAAACTGAAGAGAGTAATCAGAATTTTTGTAGTCTCTGTATTTAAATCAGTATCTAAAAAAAGCGTACTGTATGAATGTGATGAATTGTGATTGCTTTTATCATCATTTTCCCTATTACACATCATTATTAGTAAGATTAGAATTAGTATCAGTCACTAGGAAAGCATGGATTGCTTCTTTTAATTGTAACAAAGCATTTAGAGTGTGATCTAGGAATCTCATCCCAGCATGGTGATGTATTTAGCTGAAGTTTGACTCTTTTTTTTGGTCAATGGACTGCCAAAAGGTTGTTCAAGAAAACCCACATGTCGTCTGGGGATCATCCCAAAAGTTAGGGTACCCAGATGGAGGAGCATGTGCAAGACTAGCATACACAAAAGCATTCTGATTTCTGTGTAATAAATGTTTCTTTTTTTTTCTAGTATTAGTTCACCAATATAAAATGCATACACATTCTTTATTATAAGAAGCATGAATTTCCCTGCTTTGCCCCTTCTGAATAGGAAGCTGACATAGGTGGGGAATTACCTCTTTGTGTAATTATGAGATAATTACCATAGGAACAGATCCCAACTCCTACAAGTTGAAATTACCTTGGTAAGAGGAAATTTAACCTAGGTCTGTGACTTGTGAGTGCACAGTCTGAGCAGTAGGCTGCTATATTGAATGAGACTACTACTGTGCTTTTAAAGGGTGGTGATGAATATACAGTGGACTTAGTGCTTCAACCATGCATTACTCAGAGTTTGTGCAGTGATTCCTCTAACTGCACTGAAGTTTTCTCCTGAGTATGGGAAAGAATGTAGGGAACACTCTTGTTCAAAATGTAGTTACCAAAATAATTCAGTGCTTCCACAGCCAGGTAGGCACAGGTGAGTGACTTTTTTCTTTTTTTTTCCCCATCCCTATCACACTCTTTTATAGATTATATAAATATGCGATATTTAGCATTTAGGGAATACTTAGGCACACCACTTTAGAATGCCAGAGTTGGTGCTATCACTCACTGGCATGGAGGGAAGTATTGCAGAATGGGAAGGAGATTATATGCTATATAAATGCTCATCTTTCACTTTAAGATTTTTCCAGGCTGACTGTAAATTTCTTAATTTGTTAAAAACAATTCATGACTTTAATCATCTCTATCTTAGCTTAAATAACTACGTATATTAGTAGGCATATGAAATAATTATTGTGCATATATGCTTCTGGATGGCAGTTGGTGGTATAAAAAAGACAAGAAAGAACTGTTCTTGCTTTTTCCTTTTTTTTTTTTTTTACAGAATTATGAAAATTAAATTATCCATGACCAATCAACCAATATTGTCCATGGCAGTGGTTCACAGGCTGTTTCTCAGCAAAGTAGTATGCCAGCATTGCCTGAGGAACTAATATTGAGACATGTTCCTGTCCCAGCATTAGGAAAAATAAAAAATAATTTAGGGAAGCCTGGCCCAGGGTGAAATCTGTTCTGTGTTGTCAGCTAACCCTACAAATAAGCTATGGCTTATTTGTTTTTAACTGGATATGATTTTCTTAGGAAGCTGTAATTAAAATGTCTATGGCTAATATGATATGAATGCAAGAAATTGTTTAATAAGGAGGTTGTTTATCTATGTAGTTATTATCTATCACTCCCTGTGCTTGGATTTTATTGTTTGTTAATAATTTCTCCATAGTTATGATTAGAGTTGTTATCAGTACAAACGGGAGGTTTGGAAATGTCCAGACTTTCCAACATTGTTTATTTAGCGATGTGGTATTCCCCTTTCTGTTTTCCACTTAAGGACTTAGCTGAACATTAACAAGGATAACTCTGTACCTTTCATATCACACTGTGAAAAAGATGCTCAAGCAGTCTTTTACCAGCCTTGGTCAATATTTTGAATCATAAATTAATGTCTCATGATTTATAGTTTCTGAAAGGATGGTCTTCAGTACTTTGGATCTGTAGCTAAGCCTATGAAAGCTCTTAGGTAAAGTGGCAAATTGTTTGTGGCATATAGACAATAAAAAAAATCATTTGTAAAATGATCAGAAGTGATTAATTTATATCTTTAATTTAAATTAACCTTTTTATTATAATTGTTAAGTTTTCACAAAAGCAACTTAAATATTAAGGATTTAAGAGTTTTCAAAATACAGAGCAATTTAGTGGTTCTATTTTTTGAGCCAAAAATAGGAAGATGCCCTTTGGTATAGAGGTGTCTCTGGTACGCCATATATTTAAAATTTAATGTTAGTAGATGATGTGTGATTAAAACCTGTGGCCATCTTTGAAGATCCAGTTTTAGCTTAGAAGTAATTATATATGGAAATCTGTTGTGAGTGCTGTGTGGGTAACTTTCATTTATGCTTAGTAAAGTGCAAAACTGGAACCTCTATTTATAAAGCTGTTGTTTAAGCTTCTTTTTTATTCCATCCTTGATTTAATTCAGTCTATTCAAGTTTTGCTCAAACAGCAGGTTTGGTCATTAGTGAATAGCACAAATAGCTTGGCTCTTTGATCTATACAGTCCTTAAATACAATGTGCCAGTAGGCATGTGCAATATAAATATTTTGTAAGTACAAATAATTAAAAGATTTTGGATAACAGACATGTTGAAACTAGCAGTATTTTGCAGGTTTTCAATTCCAGTTGGATGAC
The DNA here is from genome assembly GCF_003342845.1 of Nothoprocta perdicaria. Lineage (NCBI taxonomy): Eukaryota > Metazoa > Chordata > Aves > Tinamiformes > Tinamidae > Nothoprocta > Nothoprocta perdicaria. The sequence continues at coordinate 3,566,912 of NW_020455877.1, read as the reverse complement.
ATAGGGAACAAATATGCAACAAAAACTTCAAATCATCTTAGACTTTATAAAGCATTTATTTTTAATAGCAGTTATTAAAATAATATATGCAATATATGCATAATTATGAAATGTGTAGTAATTTTAAAATTCATGTGTAGGGTATGTTTTAGATCATGAATACTAAAGGTATTTCAGAATTCTCAGGATTTTATCTAGTTCAGAATTTTATCTAGTATATGGTGCTGGCTTTATTGATATTACTCAATTGATCTCACAGAAAATCTTTCCAGTGAAAGTTTTCTGCTACTTTCTTGAGTATTAGACATTCTGGGTCAGATTTGGTCTTGACACTGACACAAGTCACTGAACAAACCCATCTTTTTTACATGTTACAGAATGTTGGGCAACTGAATAAATAAAACAGTGATTTAAGCCTTTTTCTCAAAAAATAAAGGAGGAACAACCCTTTCTTACAGCGGTTTTCTTTCAAATACTGCTCTGTAAACATCCTGGCGTGGAATTACCGTTTCTTTATGTGAAGGGAGATGTTTTTCTCACCAGTTAGAGCTATTTTTAGCACTTTGAGTTTTTATACATTAATTTTACCAGGAGCTCTCAAGAGTCTTTTCATAGAAGACCATCAGTTACTTCTATATGGGAGACGTGGAAGCAGAAGTACAAACAAACAAGAGGTTGGACAAGTTGTCCAACAGGAGATACATTAGAGATCTAGGCCCTCACGTTCTCGTTCTCCCTACTAACATCTCCGTAGAGAAGCAGGGAACAGATTCTGGGCTGTTGTCTCTTGTCTCTGTGGTGTGATAATGAGCATTGTGGCCTCATAATGTCTCCTGAGAGCTTGCAATGTTTGTCTAACTGCAAAACCTTGTATGGTATAAGATATGTTTGATACGGTGTGATAGGTTTTCTTTTCATCATTAGATATTTAACTTCATACTAGTTCTAGTATATGCTGTTGGTAATTATTTATATAGACAATGGATGAAAAGTATTTCTAGATGTTGAATGTATTAATTCAGTACTTCTAGTATGTTGAAGCAAGAGCATTCTGAAAAGACAGGCTGCATGCTGAATGTTTGTTTTGCTCAGAATATTTTAACGTATTTGCACGTTAAGTTTGCTCACCACTATGATTCTGTTGGTTTTGAAGGTGTAGTTTTGTAAACAATTTAGGCCAAACTAGTGTCAACTCAATGAAAAGGGACTTTTGCCATCCTTAATTGGTTATTTCTGCTCTCTTCATGTATGGATGCTTCTTTGTTTTCATAAATAATTGAGTGTATCTGCTGGAAAAATAGCACAGAAAAAAAATAGCAGTAGTTTGACTGACTGCCTGTTACAGTTGGTTAAACTATTTCACCAGGTCACCAGGGTGAATGCAAGAGACAGGGGCAGAAGGGAGGATAATTTTTTCAAGCATCAGCCCACACAGAAGTTGGACTTGAATCAGTCAGGAACCAATATTCTGGGGAGGGGGGAAGGCAAATGGCTATTTTTACTTGAAATATAAAATGTATATAAAAGGGAAGAAATGCAAGACATAAGAAGGAGATTTTGGATATCTTTTAGCAGGTAAAATGATTGTCACTGATCTGTCATTTTTAATTATTTCCCATTCCTAGCACTTCCAGATAAATGAACAGGTCTTCTTTTCAACCTATTTTTCTTCCTCTGCTTTACTAGAGAGCTTCATATATGTTGTTTGATTTGGTTTGGTTTTAAATTGAAGAATTCTATACCATTTGAGGCCCAGGACAAAAAAAAAAAAAAAAAAAAAGTGATTTTTCTTCTTGCCTCAGAGAACAGACAGGCCTAGGATGCATCTTAGCTCCTGCAAAAACGAATTGTAGTAGTAGGCCTGTCCTTGTTAAGACTCAGGAGCCTGCAGAGGCAAATTCCATGCTTGCGGTACGAGTACGCCAGCATCATCTCCTGCTGACACCTTCATTCAGCTGGCACAAGGAGTTTCAGAACCTGAGGCAACTTTTGATTGCCGGTAGCTTATTTGCTTTAGCATTCCAAAAATAACGATATACGGCGTAAACTTGGCCCAGGGCTCTGTGGGAATGCGGCAGGGCTCGAGGAGCAGATGGCTTGGAAGTTCAGACAGCATAGTGTAGGAGATGCCCAGGTGCATCTGAATGAGTTGCTTGTATGTCTATTTTTTGCTGAATCTCACAAGTCTGAATCTCTTTATATTGTGTTGCTGTTCATAATAGGAATTAGGAAGGGAATGAAGTCTCAAAGCCAAGCTACTGCTTCTGATAGGCCGGAGCATGTCACTTAGAGCAACTGTAGCTTTGGCAGAGGCTTATTGTGATTCTGCTTACATTTGAAGTACTCACCTGTAATGACTGTGCTTATGAACTTTCTTCTTTTTATACTGTTGTGGTCTACTATCACTTTATTCTTTATCAGCCGTTAAAACATTAGAAGTGGAGAATTATTAACTACTTTACTGAATGAGTGGCAAGCATTTAGTTAGATGTATGATGATAATGATCAATATTGTAAAGCATGAATCTTTCATTTACTTGTTGCCTGTAAACTTGGAAGAAATGTACCTAGACAATTAGGTGCAGCAGGATTATGCACAAATGATCTGATGCTTCAATATTGTGTATTTTTTTTAATTACTCTAAACGTGCTTTCTTCCAGAAAAGCCTGGTTAAGTATTTCCTTGGATATCTGCTGTGAAGATTGCACTACGACAGTAAAAGTGTGCTGATGAAAGAGTATGGTGACATCTAGACTTCATATATGAAAAACATTGCTGTAGTATCTTGTACTTCTTTTTTGGAGATTGCTTACTAGTTTTTGTTTGTTTCTTTGTTTTTTAATAAATGCAGACTTGGATTATCACTTGCTTTTGTCTTCAACTACTCCTACTGAATCCTCTTGTCAAAGCCCAGAATTCCTGCGGGAATCCAGTGACAGATGATGTGAATGACATTGCAAAATTGGTAAGTAGCTTTTAATTTACATATATTTTTTGATGATCAGTGGCTAATGGCACTTAAATTTTTAAGGAAAGTTTGTGAACATGTATTAGAACCAAGAGAATATTAAAAAAAAACAAAAAAAGGCTTTAAGATGAAGTTTAATCTGAAGGACTGGCAGCTTTTTTAAGAACTGAATAAATGTAAGTACATTTTGAGTCTAATTTAGTTGAATATTGCATTAAGTTAAACAACTGCATCTACTTGTTTGGAGTCATTTGGCGTTTAACTCAACTAAGTGTCTGATTATGCTGACTTGCAGTGGTGTAGGATCTAACACCAAAGGTTTAAGAAATAATGAATACCGAACACTTAACAAGTATACCTGCATCTACATATTCTGTTCAGCTGAAAATTATGGCTTTGTTACGGAGAAACAGTTGCAAGACCAGAATTAGTGTTACCAGACACTTAATTTGCAGTCTGTTGCATTTGATGGCAGTGCATCTTAAAATATTCTTAAATTTTTTTCCTTGGGTATCATATGAATTGGTACATAGTGTATTTCTATGAGAAAGGAAGAGTGTTTATTTAGTTCTTCTGGAATGCTTAATGCTTCACATTAGTCCCTATAAGCATGATTCTGAAATATTGATATATTTATTCAAGGTGATATTACATCTCTTAAAAAAGTATTAAGATTTAAAACTGTTGAAAGCATGACTTTAAAATAACGTAACTCCTGTGAGGTTTAGTGAAATTATTTGGAACAGTGTCAACACTAACTTTTTGTCAATTATATATTGTCAGAACAAATGTTTGAACTCTAAGAACATACAAATACTGATGACAAAAATGAGCTTCCAGCTTGAACAATCACCCTTTTCTATTGTAGGAAATTAATAAACAAACTTTTAAAAAGAAATTTTATAAAAATCTTTATTATTATTATTATTATTATTACTATTATTACTACTACTACTACTACTACTATTACTATTACTATTACTATTACTATTACTGTTATTATTATTGTTATTAATGAATTTCCATATAGTGCTCCTTTGTCTTCCTCCAATCTAGTCCAGTAACTGCAATTCTTGTACGTATCTGGCAGCTCCCTGCCTCCGTATCCCTACTCTATTTCACACACCCAGTTTATCCACATACAGCATCACTGGCTCCCTTACATATTCCCTAGGCATGATGCCTACCTGAACAATATTTTCATTTCCTTCCAAGCTCATATCCCACTTTTTTTCTGGCTTACTGGCTGGGCAGGAAGGAGTTTCGTGGCTGGTTTGGTGTGTGTGCTACTTAGCCTGAAAGGAAAACTTTGCTGACTAGCCAGCTTGCCTTGCACTTCTGATGATGCAAAGGCTGAGCAGAATGGGGTAGGGCTGAGCTCGTCCTGCCATTGCTTCAGTGAGGATGCTATTATGATCTTTCTCCTCAAGAAAATTGCTGCAGAACTTACAGGAACATGTATACCTAATGCAAAATTTGAGTGAAATTAGCTAGCAGGTTTGAAGATATTTTGATCTGGAGAAATAAGACAGATGGTTGGATTCAGTTTGGTTGAACCATGCATTTGAGAATGTTTTGCAGAGTCTGTTGCCCTGTTTTGTATGTGTGTGTGAATATATACATAGATTTTTCATCCACTTAAGAAGGGAAATGATAACATGGAAATAAGTGTAATATTTTAAAGTGCAAGAACTCTTATTTTTCATTAAATTGACTGAATTACAAGTTGATTGTTCCCTTTTGAAGTACATGACCATGACAACTTGACATCGAAAATGAAAAAGCTCTATGTAATAAAAAGTACTGTAATTTTAAGAGAAACCATCATTAAGTGACAATTTGCCTCAAAGTAGGGAGAAATTCACTGTGAGTACTGATTCACTAAGAATTACCTTTTTTTATTTTTCGATGCTATGAAAATAGTATTCATACAGTAAGAATTTGCTTTCAAATTCCTGATATAAGAACATGAGTGCATTATGAAAGTTTTGCCACTGAAAGCAAACAGGTCACTGTTTTTTTCTGTAACTGATGTTTTTCTTCCTCCTCACCCACATAAGTCTTTAAGAAATACGAAAGCAGTATGGTGTAGAAGTTCTCTATACTACTTAGAAAACACCACGCTCAGATACTGGTTAGACATTATCAGCAGTGCCTTTTAATTTTGGTATAGTTAAGTATCTGTTCTTAATACCTGCACTATACCATTCAAAGATAACATCTGATTATATTTTACCATATGATTATATCTGGATTAATTAAAGGGGAAGACTTTTCAAAATGGAAGGATATCAATATATTTGTAAACGGTCTTTTAGCTTCTGGTAGTTTTACATTTTTAATTTATCATGTCTGTGAAGATATCCTAAGGATATAGACTCCAAAATGTCAAATTCAGCTTTCTTCCAAATTCATAGTGGGTTTAAAGCCAGTCCACTGATACGCATTTTTCTGGCCTCAATTTCTGTAATTCTGCCCCTCTTTTTTTTTTTCATATTCCTGCTCTGACCCTGTGAGTTTCCATTTGCTTACTTCAAGCTGTACCTCCTTTGTCTTTTCATCGATGACAAGCTTCTTGGTTTTGCTGTCAAAGGCCCTGCTAACACTGTCTGTGAACTCTCTTAAAGCATTCTGACATAGCCTTTTTGTCCTAGCTTATCCTAAATATTTCCTTAGTTTCTGTTTTGCTGTTCCTGGGCCACAGGAGAGAGACTCCCTGATAAACTCCAGACAGATTCTCATCCCTTTTATATCTCATGCTAAGATTCTTACAGCATAAATTTATATCCCTCTTCTCTACTTCTACTGCACTTCACATACAGCTGAGAAAACGATGCCACAATTCCCAACCGAAGTCTTTTGTTTGTAACTTGATTCTACTTAATCTTCATTTATTTGTTTCTGAGGTTATATTTTAATTATTGTAAGCTTCGTAGGGCTAGGATTAACTCCATTAATGATTATGTGGAGCCCAACACAAGGTGCCCTAGTTCTAAAAAAAATGCTAACATAATGTAAATATTTAGGAGTAATAATAGTGATTTAGCTAACAAAGCCCTTGGTTGTGAGGAAACTAGACATGCAGTTCACATATTAGGAAGTGTCTTGAACATGGCTGTTACTGTTAAAGGGTATTGTATTCTAGCAATTTGAGATGGTCATGCTGCATCTAATGTTTTCTGTGAATATAAACCAGGCATATCTACTAAGCCTCTGCTAGTGCAGAATAAATGAGGCACTCTGTGCAGTGTGTAAAGAAGTGGGTAATTTGCTCAATCAATGTTATACTGCATAATAAACTGAGAACAGATGTATATTGTAACTTATTTTCAGTGGTATTAATATGGATTTTTACAAGTGTCACTGGTGTCTAGTGATTTACAGAAACTAGAATCAGAAAGAGCAGTTTCAGTAAAACTGAGGTTAGTGAGCCGTAATCAACTTAAAACTAAAACAGACTTATATCTGTTTGAACAAAAATGACTGTTAGTATTTTCCTTAAGATTAAATTTATTTGAAGTCTTTATAACCCAGTACTGCAATATAAAGCATGCTATAGAAAATGCTTTAAAAATAAAAAGAGCATTTCAACAATGATTTTTCTCTTAATAATAGGGAGATCTTTAAAAGAGCATAATTTCATGCCTATAGAGAATGCAAGTATTTAGAGACTTTCTGCATTGTTAATCACTTGAACTCAAGCTTCTTCTTTTAATGAAGATGTCTGGAGGGAAACATGCTGCTTGATGAACAGTGTTCCATATTATAAGACTGTAATTGCAGTACCTGCCAATAAAGCCTGTCACCATTGTTCTTTTCTGCACAGTAAGTCAGCAGAAAGCTATGGCAGTGCATTGAATTGTGTCTCCAATTTAAGATAACAATTAAAATTTTTGAGTGTATGTTTGCTAAATATCATCATCCAACCTGAATGCAAGTAGAATCTTCCCTGAACTGTGCCTCATATAGAGAATCTACTACATATTTCAATTTATTCTGTTAAAAAAAAACTAAGGTACTTATTTCTATTTTCTGTGATCTCCGTCTTGAAAATAATGTTTCTTTTTGTTACTGGAAGCCTGAGCAATACTCAGCATTTTCCAGTGCTGGCCAACTGGGCCAGTCATTTGAATGTGTTGTTTCAAATGCCTTACCTTCACATTGCATCTTTGCTGTAAATGTGTACTTTACACTCTCTACAACATTTGATATTTATTTTTAAGTGGGTCTAATTCTAATGTGTGAAGAGGTTATAAAAACGATCCAGTGTTGTCATCCTGGAAATAAGCTGCCACTATGGCTGTGAAAAGTGTGAACGGTACTCGTTAACATGTTGTCTTAAGCCAAATGATGCAGATTTTATTAACTGCTTCATTAGCAGATGAGTGGATTGCAGAGATGATGAACTTTTCCTGCAGGAAAAGAAAAGCCAAAGAGACAAGGATAGGAGATATAGAAGCATGCAAGAGTAGGAAAAGTGAATGAGGAAAAAAGAAACATGGGGTAGAAATGGCAGCCAAAAGTAAAGCACATTTTTTGATTATATGACTCAGAATAAAAAAGTAAGCACTGGCAATATCAAATGGTTAATTTTTACTTTGAAGTCTTACTTTACCTTTGCTCCATATGTAAAAAATACCTATGTTTATATCCTTAAACTTTCCAAAACAGTAAAACAGCTCACAATAAAGAGAATTTAGCCTCTCATATCTGAGTACTTGACTCCAGAGACAGGCCATATCTTTTCTGTTCTTCTGTTATGATGAAAGGATAGTTTATGGACTCTACATCACTTACAACTATTTCTGTGGCTGTTCATTTCTTTTTCATCTCCCCATCTATGTGATCATGAGCATATTTTTAAAAAGTATATACAATGGGTTATACAATGTTAACAGAACTGTATTAAATATTCGGACTTCTTTATGTCAAAAGGAATCTTGCATTCCACAGTTTGAGATTTTTTTATAGTTCGGAATATACCCATTCGTATTTGTCTTATAATATTGTAAAGGCATGAGTCTAGATTTCCTGTTCTATATTTCTTGAAAGAATAAGATCTCAGAGCCTGTTAGGATTTTTACAACCACACACGTGCACTAAGTCAGATTTTTTTTTTTATGGCATTTTAACTGCAATGCATGTTTCAGTCTATAAATTGCTTTCTAAGATCATCAGTTGATATTCTGTATAAGAAAGGTCATACAGGTAGAAGTTTTGTTGCACTCAAACTTGTCACTGTAATTAAGAAGTTGAATATAAGAATCAAAAAGCCTTTTCAGGCAGATACAGCTTTCTTGTCCTCTGCCTCTTGAAGCTCTTTTGAGGGTTATTGTTATCTGCCACCTCATGTAAATAGAGAATCTATCTTTGCCTTTGTGCTCAGTTGGAAAACTCAGTGCAGTCATGCTTGTCCCTCTTTTTGGCGCACTAATGTTACTCCAAATGGATACTTCAGCAATAAAAAGGAAGTGATTAGTTTTAAATTGTAGTCTTGGTAGTTCACCTTCAGCAAAATTTCAAGATACATTTAATGGGAAGCAAAAACAAAGTGTACCACTTTAATACAAACATATTTCTCACCGGTACATCAAAGACTTTGATAGGCTGGAGGATGGGGCAAAGGGGAGCTCATGAAGTTCAGTAAAGACCAGTGCAGAATCCTGCATCAAGGCGGGAATAATTCCATGAACCAATACAGGCTAGAGGCTGGAAAGCAATTCTGTGGAGAAGTCCTGGTGGATAAGGTGACTGTAAGCAGCAATGTATGTGCCCATATGGCCAAGAAAACTAATGTGATCCTGGTCTAAGTTAGGAATAACATTGCTAGCAGGTTGAGGGAGGTAATGCTTCCCCTCTCTTGGCAACTCCAGGTAGGACAAAGGACAACTTCATAATTTGGAATGAGCTACACCATTTTCCACCAGTGGAATATCTGTCGTGTAGTTTAATCAAGATTCTAACAAGTTATTTCTTCATGAGAAGGACATTGGGTTTGGCCACTCTAGTGATCTTCATTTTAATAGCAGATTCAAGAATATCTTTTCTGATTCACAAACTATCAAGAAGAAAAATATCTGACTGAGCTGTTATCTGCAGCTTTATTTGAGAGCTATAAGAGCTCTTAGGCACTTACATTTTTTTAACTGTGCATGAAAGTGCTTGACAGGCACTGATGCCAGTAAAGTAGATTGTATACATAATGCATCTCAATTCTTGTAGTGTTCATTGATTTGGAACAAATTTAATCTTCCAGTGACCTTCCTTAAAGAAATGTACTTTTGCTGACATTGCTAAGTATTGTATCCCTATGGAGTAAGTATGGGAAACTTTGCACCTGCAGTAACATCTTCACCATCTTCACTGCTTAAAGTGCTGCTCATCTTACCTCCTGTGCATACATGGGAGCTGGAAGGAAAGCTGGAAAAGAAACTGGATTACCTATTATTGTGCTGTATGGCAGGGTGTTTTTTGAGAAGGGAAAATATTGAGAAAAACTGTAGATAGGATTTCAAAATAAACCAGCCAGTTTCCAAAGGAAATAAAAGTAGCTTTAGGATGCTTTAAAGAAAGAACAGACGTTGTCACAGAATCATAGAATGACTGAGGTTGGACGGGACCTGTAGAGATCATCTAGTCCAACCCCCTGCTCCAGCAGGGACACCCAGAGCATGGAGCACAGGGCGGCATCCAGGCGGGTTTGGAAGATCTCCAGAGGAGGAGACTCCACAGCCTCCCTGGGCAGCCTATGCCAGGGCTCTGTCACCCTCACAGGAAAGAAGTTCCTCCTCACCTGGAGATGGAACTTCCTGTGTTTCAACTCACAGCCATTACCCCTTGTCCTGTCACTGGCCACCACTGAGAAGAGCTTTCCCTTTTCCTCCCTATATTCCCTCTTCAGGTGCTTTTGCATATTAATCAGATCCCCTCTCAACCTTCTGTTTTCCAGAGAAAAGAGACCCAACTCACTCTGTCCTCGTACAATGCTCCATTCACTAATGTATTAGGGACATACAGTGTATTAGGGACAATACCTAATGTATTAGGTATTGCAGAAATTTTCAGTATTTGTAATATCTTGCATCAGAACCTTCCCCAAGCAGGTGCAGGCGAATTGATAGACTTTGATAGATATTGATAGAGGATTTGGTGACATTTTTGCAACCTCTGTCTGGAGAATATGTATGTATAAAAGTAAAAAAAAAAGTTACATGATCTACAGAACAGCATTCGTCAGGATCACTTGTATAAAACTTGTTTTCTAATGCTGTAAGAACAAAGCTCAAGGTCATTGAACTGAAACATCATGACTCAGCCCACATTGTAAATATAAAATGTTTGGAATTCTCTAGTGACTTAGTGCACATAAGTATTCTCTTTGAACAGTTCTAGAACCTTAATATTTTGAAATTGCTGTTTTAATTTTTAATTGAAACTGAATTTAAATTAAGAAGTAGAACATTCTGTTGTATCAAACAAAATGTTACCTAAAAACTGCACAGAAAAAAAAATCAGTGTGCTAGCTGCTATGGCCGCAAAATCAAAAGCATCCATGAAAAAATGATAAATAAGGTAGAAATTCTTTGTTGGAACAAAGTATAGATTCTAGCTCATGAAAGGAGCTAGTTCATGAAAAGAGAGTATGTGCTTATAGTCTTTCAACAAAATGATTTTCAAATAAAGATGAGAAATATCAGTTGAATCTTTCCTTTCACAGATAGGCAAAAAAAGATTTGCTATATCACAAAGCACCATAGCATTAGTCAAACTTTCAAAATAAGTACTTCAGAGTGAATCATGGTAGGAGTCTCTGTCCTCATCCTCATCTGCCCTCACAGCACATTCCCCGGTGATCCTCACATCCCACTGGAGAGTTAATTCCCATCTGTAGGAGGTTGCATTGCAGTAAGGCCCCTTCCTCTACTCTTCATTCTCATTTCAGCTCATCCCATACTCCCCGACCTCTGTAGTGCCACCCTGAGTTCACATGTTTTGTAGCTCTCCTTTGCCTTTGGACGCGACTGTGACATAATTATCTTGCTCATCGTTAGTCTGAAGCACAGCTTCAAAGTTAAAGTTGTATTTAAGTTTTTTTCTGATGTATATTACTAAGTACTGGGCAGGTGAATATTTACTTAGGTTCAAATGCTTGCCAAAAGAAGTTGCTTGAAGGAAAAATGCTTAGTCAGGTAAGCCTGTTGGGGCAGGTATAAGTGACATAAAAAGTGTCACGTAAATGTTCTAAACACTGCAAGATATTCCATTAAAAGAGGGAAACACAGTGGCATTTGGGCAGTAACAAATGGCCTCAGAGCTTTGCTTCTCTTTCACCGCTATACTAACTTTTAATTCTGATGGAAAATAATACATTAAATAACATCAGCTTGGTTCTGGGAATATTAGTGATATACAGATATATGTAACTTCAGAGCAAGGTGCAATTCCACATGAAACTGAGTATATAAGCTTTTGCAACTGATACATTACCTATATTATGTGTTGAATATTTGATAGATCTTCTGTTGAATGCAGTGATGGAAGTTAAGTCTTAAATTTCAGTTGCTGGTAATAACATTTTTATTATATATTTATTGTAGGTTGGAAATCTCCCAAATGATTATATGATAACCCTTAAATATGTCCCGAAGATGGATAGCCTGGTATGTACAACCACATTAAGTTAATCCTGATAAAATAGTCAACTGGCGCCAGTAATGGTCATAATATTTTGTATGTTTTTCTATGACTTATTAACTTACAGTTAAAGAACAATTACTTTATTATGATTGTTATATGAAATAGGCATTTCACAAATTAATTTAAAATATAGAAATACAGAGATATTCTTGCAGTCACTTAAAATCTTTTTATTTGCAGGTTTCTTGGAAAAATATTTCTTATTTTTTTTAGCATTTTCTCTGGAATAAGTCGAACTATGGTATTGCTTCATCATATCAACTGGAAATTGTTGCTAACTTGAACAAGTAGATTCTTTCAAATTGTGGTTTGGTCAACTTGGTGAAAAGTTGTGACATTACTTCATTCAGACAAGCTCTGTATTATTCTCTACATATAACCCCACAATTCATTCATAGTCATACTTTTAAATGTCTTATGTTTTCTTAAAAAAATTCAAGCATTTTGTATTAAAAGTTTCTTCATATTAAAGTATTGCTTCTTTTATGCTAAATATCTTTGAAAGTGTCCTGAATTTGCTTTAAACATTTTTAAGAATTTTGTTACAAATACTTTCTTGGTTGTTGTATACGCTGCAGAAAAAAAAAACTGTCATTGATGTATACTGACTTATAAATACAAGTGGATGATGTTGTATCTGGGTTAAGCATATTAACTGAGTCATGTCAATACTTAGCGTATGTCAATACTTAGAAATAATCCAGTACATGTAGAAGTTGTATATATATCTGTATAAAGTTGTCAATATGAAAATCAGACTTATATTAGAATACATATAAAAATACATTCTAGCAATTCTGTTACTATATCTATAGTATAACTAGTATTCCCCCTTGATGTTGGAGCTAAAGCAACATTTTGTCAGCCCTGAATGAACATGAAGAAGATTGCTTGAGGAAAAGGAAGTTATAGAGTAGAGAAGGGTCCTGAAATGAAAGGTTTTGTTGTGGCGAAACTAATAGTAGTCTAATGAGTTTTGTTGGAAGCTAAAAGGTTTTACTAAAACTAAGAAAAAGTTATAGAATCCAGTTTAAACTTGGTTCCTTAGTCAGGAAAACTCAGAAACAAAGCTGTAGAAGTCTGTATTAGATCTGTGTCTATACTATAACATAAATAAAACTAATGGAAAATCTAAGTGTCTAAAAATAGCCATTATCCATTAAAAAAAAAAAAAAAAGAATCTAAGTAGAACAAGCTGCATTTGCCTTCTGTCAACAGTGCTTTTTCAAATTCAGTGATTATGAATCTGTATGTGATTTCTGTCTCAAGGAGGATCAGGTCTGTGGAGTACAGCTGTAGCCCCAGTTGTGCTCCCTCAGCCTTGTGGATCAGTGAGGCATGCCGGCAGGCGAGGGCAGGACTTTGTCAGGACCGATGTCTCTGCTGTTCTCTTGGGGAATGTTTACACTTTAAATGAAGAAGGCCAGGGAGCCTGCCTGAGCAATGGACTCATGATCGTTCCTGCTACTTAACTCTTACCTTGCTCTGTGGTTCAGTTTTGGCTTCCACTATAGTTTCTTTTTCTATAGTTGAAATGCAAAGTCATCTTGCTGCATCATATCCAGAAACTTAGATCCAGTTTACATTTACCATGCACAGCCAAGAATTAAATAGGAAGAAGAGAAGTTGAGAGCAAGGATTTCCAAATTTACTTTGCTTGTATACCACATTCAATAGTGGTGATGGAAGGTGCAGCTCTTGGCCACATGCCTTCTCAGGAGGAAGTATTCAGTGGTATTCATATCCCACTTTGCCAAATTCCTCTCTGGGGATTTCAGGTTGTACATACCACAGCAAAGGCCAGCTGAACAAATAGATTTTGCTCTGCGTTCTAAAAAATCCCTACAAGCTAAGAAATCTGTGGCTTTGCATAAGGTGAATGCTCTTTATTCTAAAAGACAATAGATTTAAATTTCATCTAAAAGGATGAAAATAGAACTCTTCAACTTTTTTTTTCCAGTACATTTCAATCTTCAGGGTGTGCACAAAGTGGGAGATCCATCCAAAGTAGCAAGACTCAATTGTACGTTACTAAAGGTAGAAAGGTAGAGTGAATTCCAAGCAGATGGAAATCCACTGTAGTGCATATAACAGGAACAGACTGACTCAATCCATTAAACAGAAGGGTTGTTGCATTATGCACTAGCTCAAGGCATCTGAGTGGCTTTAAAAGTAGATTCAGAGTGAATGGTGTAGCCTAACCTGGAGGTTAGAAGGCAAAAGTGACAGCAGTCTGCAGTCTAATAGGGAGATAAACTGTAAACTTTTAGATAGTTACAGAATGGAAAGGTTAAATGAGGATTACCCAGGAAAACAGGGAAGTCAAGTTTGTCAGCACCCACAGATGTAAATTTCAGTCAAATCTTACACAAAAATTTGCACAGAGCAGAGGTGAACTTTTATTTCTGCTCGACAAACAATATCACATTTGCCAGTTTTTACATAGTTTCATTCTTATGTTTGATAGATGTTGAGAAAGCAAGAAGGCACACAGCTTGACATTGCTGAAAGGGAAACTTTAAGCTAATGTATTCAGCTTTGTAGGTCAGAACAGTTCAGTCAGAGGAGACTCCCACACACATGCTAAATTACAGGAGCAGCAAAGTAGAATCCCTGCTGAAATCACCAAATGCTCCTATTGCACACTAGAGAAGCAGCAGGCTTTTGCTAGTCTGTGCCATGGTAAAACATATATCCTTAAAACCCTGGAGAAAATGGATTTCCAGGCTTGCAGTTCAGAGAAGCACTGAGACTCTGCCTTGACAAACCTACACCAAAGCAGAAGATTCATTGCCTGCCTTGTTAGGGCAATGCAATATAGTAGAGCACATGAGCACATGTTGCTGCAATGGACTACAGGCTTCCCCTGCTATATTTACTTCTGCCTCTCCCTTCTTGTTGCTGTGCCTGAGGAAGAAAGAGGGGAGCAGAGAACCAAGCCAAATGCCATCCACTTCACATTTGGTTTTATATTTTTTTAAGTTATTGCTGAAATAGTTAGCAAAGGTGACGATACTAAATTTCCATTTACTAGAGGGCAAGTGAGAAAGAATTAAACATAAAAGTTACAGTGGAGCTAAACAATGTACTTACTTTAAGTTACATTAATTCTGGAAGCCAGATAGGCTTGGGAAGTGTAAACGTGTCTTTTTCATCAGAGACTTTTGCACATCAGGGCAGAACAATAGTTATATCACTGAGAAACCAATTCATCCTCACATAATGATATATATAGCAGAAAATACTCTTTTTTGAATAAATAATTTATTGCATAAACTGAGAAAAATGAGATTTAGTCAATAAGTTGGCACAATCCAAATATTTCTAGTGTTCTGTGGAATATGAAGTTAATGGATTATATGGATGCTGTCATTCAAAATGCTAGGAGGCACTCAGGGTGCATATTTGTCAGGTGCCGCAGAGGCAAGATCTTGAAAGGTTTAATGATCCCAAGACAACTGAAAACAGTCAAAAAATAACTTTGTATTTGAAATAAATTCTAATGTTTCACTTAATATAGTATTACAATATTGATCTTTACTTGTTCTTTTTTTTTCATAACATTTACTGCTAAAATTGCAGTGTTTATTGGCAAGGGATTTCCATGTGCATGTTAGAATGATGTTAGAATGGTGTGTTAAAAATAACACACTACCTGCAATGCTTACAATTAATGATTTAAGTTTTTCTGGGCACAGTGGGGTTTGGTGGCCTTTTTGTTTACTTGACTGCTCTTATGTAAATCTTAGTGAAATAAGTTAGTGATTTACATCAGCGAAAGAATGCCATGTTTAAATCCCATGAACAGCTGTGCAACCTATAGTTGTACAGTGTTAATGAAAAGATTTAAACCTTATTCCAATGGCACAGATGTGGCAGATACCATTATGTGATGTGTAGAATCCCTAGAAGCTATGTTCAGAAATAGCATTTAGTGAAAATAATGAAGAGAAAGAATTAACTGAGCTAATTTGCTCAGAGATGGATCAAAGCACACATGGATTTCCAGGGTAATATTTTTACAGAAGCAATCTTCAGAAAAGATTTAAATCAAGCATCTTTTGGGTTAATTGAGTTTTATAAATAATAATAAAATTAAAAGTGAGAATGGTATAAAGAAAGTCTAGAGAACAATTGTTAAAGCCTTGTTATTTAAAAACAAAAAAACCCAACAAAGTTAATGAAGGCATGGAAGAGGGTTTGTAGTATTATATTCAAAGGTTCAAGGCCTCAACAGACTGATGCTTAACATTAATTAAAAATTTAGTGAGGGGATGGTGTTTAACAGAAAAACATAAATATGTAAGATAGAAAAGAGATTGCACCAAAAGGTCTGCAGAGAAAGTTGGCTGCAGTAGCAAAGATGAATTTTAATTTAGACAAATTCAAGATAATCCAAATTGAAAAGAGCAGTCTAATCTGCTTTTGCACGTTGAGTTTCTTAATCAGTTTTTGTATGTGTGATATTTAATCTACCTTTCTGTTATTTTTATCCCCTGGCAGCCTAATCACTGTTGGTTGCATTTGATGGTGCCTGAATTTTCAAGAAGTCTACACAGTCTTCTGCAGAAATTTTCAGATATTTCAGATATGTCTGATGTTTTAAGCAACTATTCAATCATCAATAATCTCACAAGGATAATTAACGATCTTATGGCATGTCTAGCTTTGGATAAAAATAAGGTAATCTCCTAATACAGCATTTCTACTTTTATGCTGGATATTTGTTTTTGAACTTTCTCTAGCATAGCAGTCAGTATTAATCAAAAAATGTTCAAGGCTTCATTACAGCTGTTCTTCATTTCTGTTACTTACTTGTGAAATCAAACTTTGCTTAGAGATACACAATGATAATTAGCTACCCTATCTACAGTTTTAAAAGAAAATAGTTTACAAAGATTTACAGTATATTAACTGACCTGCATAGAGTTATTTCAGTAGTCAAAAATGTAACTGCAATCCTTAATTATTCATTAAATATAACCTGCTTCAAACAGACAGAAATCTTCCTTGTGCATGCAGCTTAAGTTAGTAATCTTGCTAGTTCCTAATGTAAATTTAAATATGATACAGTTGAAGCTATTAATATACCCTTAATATGTATCACCATGTCTGAGCCTCAGAAAATTTTAGTGTGGTTTAATAAACTTTTGTATGCAAAGGCACAGTGTACACTAGAGAATGTCAGTCAACACAGTTCCTTCTGTTTCCTAATGCCAGCAGTAGCTGGAAGGATTCCTGAAAATCTGACTCTAGAGATACCTGATTTTCTTGGGTTACAATATGATGGAAGAAAAAAAATGATCCCTTACCTAGCTCTAGCTAAACTCTTAGTGATTAAGTACCATTTCTTTAGTTGAAGATTTTGTCCCACTGAAAAAAAACTACAATGTTCTATAAATTTCATCCTTATACACATTTATTTTTTATCAGGCAGTTGTAGGTTGCTTACAGTGCTGTTCAATTGTTCCCTTTTACATGAAGAATGAAAAAAGTGCACAGAAAGGTCCAATGTCACTTGGTGTGGCAAAAGCCAGTAACCTTAGCTTAGTATATTAGTATTATATTGCTGAGATACAATTCTGTAATAAGATATTCCCTATCTTTCCACTTCAAAATGAATCCTGTCCAATCTTCAGCATTTCTATGTCTTTTTTTCTTTCTTTTTAATTCTTGTCATGGTGAGTCAAGGCACAGACACTCAACTGAATTGTCTTGAAAGAAGGATTTAATTTCAAAGACAGAGAATGAAGAAAGAAAGAAACATCCAGTAATTCAGAGAAACAGCTATCTGTGTTTGTACTCACAGAAGAATGACTGTAGATCTACTTCTTGCAGCATTAAAAAGAAAATAATTTTGGAACCAAAAAAAAAAAAAAAATAGAGGAAGAAAAACTAGGAAGTTTTTAACCCATATGCTTACCTGTGTTTACTGAGACAGTCAAATGCCTGGCGAAATCTGAAGAGCTGAGAGAAGAAATGGCTTTTATGAAAGCCACAGTCAGGTAAAAAGGAAATGGAGGAAAAAAAATCAATGATGTTAACATTGATCTCAGTCTTTGGTTTAACTTGGCATAACATACTGTCCATTAGACCTCACAGTGATTGATTGGGCTACCTTGTTCATAGTCCTGCTTTTTTTTTTTTTTGGTAGATTATCAGGGCAATATAATATCAGCAATATAATACTAATCTCAACTTCTCTGTTGTACTATATCCCAGTTATTATATTCTGTTCCTTGTACTCTTATGAAAATAGTGCTCATTGTATTGTGTTCACATCAAAAGGATCATGGATGACATTACAAAATAACATGAAATCAAGGTAAATTTGTTATTAGGGAAACAAAATACCAAAATCTCTTCAGTTTTAGTATAGGATGGAACACTGTAGTCCATTTCTTAACCATTTATTTCTGTGGCAATTTTACAATGATGGATTAATAGCTGCTTTCTATTTGCAAAGTTATTTTCAAATCTTCAGCTCACAGTGTTTGCATGTTTTATAAAGATTGTATACAGTAAAGTTGGTCTTCCTCCGGTTAAAAATTTGAACTCGTTGGGCCATCTTTGGATATTTTTATCATTGTCTGTTGATAATGCTGAAATAAGCACCTCTCGATCTTCTTTCAAGCTGAATTCCATATTTTATCCTAGGATTTTATAAAAGAAAATGGTCATCTTTATAAAGAAGGTCACTTCATTCCCGAGGACTTTTTTAATCACTTTAATAGTACCATTGAAGTGTATAAGGAATTTGCAGACACATTGGATCAAAATGACTGCATTCTACCTTCAACAGTAGAAACACCAGAGAATGGTAAGGTGGCTTTTCTTTCTGTGAACAGTGTAAGTAGATATAATTTTTCATTTGATTTCAGAGGTATTAAGGATCTGATGCTATATCTCCTTTTTATTGCCAGTTAAAATGACTACCAACACCAAAACTTTTATTTCTGCTCTGAGTTTTATCTGGCAGTAAAACTAGTATCATCATTCCCAGTGACATCATTCCTTAATATAATCCAAAATAACTTCACAATACTCTGCTCTGTTTTTTTTCATCCCAAATATAACTTGGATTTCTTTTTATATTGCTCTTGTTCTTCATCCGATCTTCTGTTTATGTTTTATTTAATTTTTATAAGGCCGTAAAGAAGCCTAAGATTGCACTACCTAAAGCGTACAGTACTAGAACTAGCTGTAAATTGCAGCATTGTCAAGTCAGCTCTGCATTTGTCCCACTTCTCCTGAAAAGGACAATGTTTACTTGATTTTAAAAATTTTACAAGCTCAGCTCAAGCTCCTGTGGTTCATTCTCATCCTTGTAGTGAATGGAGGTTTTGTGCATTCTTTTACTCTCTTGAGGGAAAACTACAAGCTGTTTTAATTAGGGCAACATGCTCATTTACAGTTATACCAATAATAACTGGAAGCAGATTGATGCCATAACCTAAAAGATTGTGTAAAGAGATTGCTCTTCCAGAATAGGTATTTAGTAGCAGCCCAGTCTGATACAGCTGCCTCTTAAAGAGATTGCTTTTTTTTTTTTTTTTTTTTTTTTTTGATTTGGCTTAATCCTCTTTTAAAGCAGGTCTATAACCAGATCGGGATAGCCCAATACCCTAGCATCTTATATAGAGGGAACTGTATTTTAAGTTACATAATGCTGACACACTAATTTTCTATTTAGATTCCAGAGTTGCCGTCACAAAAACATTTTTGTTTCCTCCTGTTGCTGCCAGCTCCCTTAGGAATGACAGCACTGGCAGTAACACTAGCAGTAACAGTAAGTACAAGTCATTGAATTAATATATGTGTCTCCATTTTGTTCTGGTAACTGATTATTATGAGAGCTAAGAGAAAAAGAATGTCTTAATTGTGCAAATTAATGGGAAGTTACTTATGCCTTATGGTATACCATGTGTTTCTCAGCTGTTATACCAAAAAGTAATGAACTTATCTAATGTAAATTCAGAGATGCCATATATTTAAATGGTATGATGGCTCTCTGCAAATTGGAGAGGTCAAATCTCTTCATTTTGCCTCACTACTGCTGTGAGGCCTCCCAAGTAATCTCAGTGAACTTGATTTTCCCATTTTACCTCTCCAAAGGGAGGCGAACTAACATTAGGGGTCAGTTCTTGGTCCGGTCCTGTTCAACTTATTCATTAACGACCTGGATGAAGGGCTGGAGTGCTCCCTCAGCAAGTTTGCTGATGATACCAAACTGGGAGGAGTAGCTGATAGCCCTGAGGACTGTGCTGCCATCCAGAGGGACCTGGACAGACTGGAGGACTGGGCGGTGAGAAACCTCATGAGGTTCAACGGGGGCAAGTGCAGGGTCCTGCACTTGGGGAGGAATAACCCTGGACACCAGTACAGATTAGGGGTGGACCTACTGGAGAGCAGTCCCGCAGAGAGGGACCTGGGTGTCATGGTGGACGACAAGTTGACCATGAGGCAGCAGTGTACCCTGGTGGCCAAGAAGGCCAACGGGATCCTGGGGTGCATTAAGAAGAGCGTCTCCAGCAGGTTGAGGGAAGTGATCATCCCCCTCTACTCAGCCCTGGTGAGGCCACATCTGGAGTACTGCATCCAGTTCTGGGCTCCCCAGTACAAGAGGGATGTGGAGCTGCTGGAGAGAGTCCAGCGCAGGGCTACCAGGATGATCAGAGGCCTGGAACATCTGCCATATGAGCAAAGGCTGAGAGAGCTGGGCCTGTTCAGCCTGGAGAAGAGGAGGCTGAGGGGGGACCTGATCAGCGTGTATAAATACCTCAAGGGAGGCAGGGAGGAGGATGGGGCTGGCCTCTTTTCAGTGGTGGACAGTGATAGGACTAGAGGAAATGGCTTCAAACTGAAGCATCGGAAGTTCCACAGGAACTTAAGGAAGCATTTCTTCACTGTGAGGATGACAAAGCACTGGAACAGGCTGCCCAGAGAGGTTGTGGAGTCTCCTTCTTTGGAGATCTTTAAAATCCGCTTGGACGCAGCCCTGTGCCACGGGCTCTAGGTGACCCTGCGTGTGCAGGGGGGTTGGACTCGATGACCTCTGAGGTCCCTTCCAACCTTGGGCATTCTATGATATGATTCTATGATATGATACCTGTCCTGAACTGGGCCCAGAATACTCACATGGGTATCCACATGCAGGTTGTCTTTACATTGTATTTTGAGATTAGTCTTGATCCCAAGCTTCACTCCAAATTTGAAGACTGGAAACTTCCTGTAGTAGCAGAAGGGGTATCTCCATACTCACTGTGTTTTCAATTGAGATCAAGGACATAGTTGCTGCCCTTTTGGCAAGATGTAATCTTCTGTTTGGCTTGGTCCTTTCTGTGTTCTTACCACTCCTGTTTAATGTATTACATACCTGTCTTGTAGACAAGTATTTCCTGCAGTTTTCCTTGTGAGTAAAAGTGGCTTTCCCATAGTGGTTCCTAAATGGTATAATGTGTTCCCTTTTTCCCAGATGCATCAGGATGACAATATGCTTTTTTTTTTTCTTTTTTTTCTTCACTTAAACATCCATGATAGGTATGTGGTATTTACATGTGTGGTTAGGGCTCTTTCTGCTTAAGAGAGCACAGGAAGCAACCTGTTGTACCCAGCAGAGGTTACTCTCTGGATTCCTACTTCCATGCACCCTCCCTTCTAGCTTGCTCACAACCATTGTCAGATTTGAAGCCCTCCCTGATTGCTTTCTAATTAAGAGGTTTTAAGTCATGGCTCCCCCAAATCCTCTAAGTCTGGAATGAAATCCATCATCAAATCTTGGCAGCCAGCCTACCTCTCTGGAAAAGACAAATCTCACTATCATAAATTCCTAGCCAGGAGGTCACAGAATTGGCTGTGATTGCCCACAGGCAATTACGAGGCACCAGGAGGGAGCTGAAGAGTGCGTGTGTGCCTGTCTCAGGTCTGAACATGCAATAATCGTTACTGCAGCTATGAGAGGAAGAACATTGAAGTGCAGCCTCAAGCTACGGGAATGGATCAGGGAGCCAAAAGGAAGAGATAGGTAGATTACAGGAGAAGTTCAGATGAAAGGAGTTTGACCTGGTGGAGTAAGCAGGAGCAATGCCAGGCAGCACAATGTAAGCCAGAGTTTTAGCCTGTAAAATGGCACGTGTGCCAATATAGGGAGAAATGGGAGGATAGAAGCAGGTTTATTTAATCTTATCTTTTAACTACAACTGATAATCAAGTAGGAAAAAAAAAGGCCTAATTAAAATAATGCAGTAAGTCAAAGAAATTGCTTGGCTGACCATATGCTGCACAGGTGTGTTTTAAGTGATTATCATTCCTTTAAGCAATTTATTGGAAAATTGGATATCAGTTGAGGAATGATGTGAGGACTGAATGTCTGGCTCATAATCAGCTTAAAATACATTAACTTGGACATTGGATGCTGTTGGGTTATATTTTACTAGTTTATTTTGAGTCTTTGAGGACAGGACATACGACATCTTTTTCCCTGAGAATGGTCTTCAGTAATGGTTGCAGATTTGTATTGACTTTATTGCTGAGAAAGTTTTTCTTCAGTGTTAATCCGTGCCTTCTTGTGAAGGAACAATAAGAAATAATCCTTACTGCCTTCTGTGTGAAGGGTCCCCAGCACATGGGGACACCATCTGCTTTCTTTGGTACTGGTCTCAGCGGCACCATTACACTCAAATTTTTAAAGGAAAACATTTGAAAAAGAGGGGAAACTTGAAAATTTAAAAAGAAAAAAAAAAGGCATATCAACACATAAATTACTGGAATAACGTTATTTAAAAGAATGTGACTGTCTTTACTAGAAGAAGCTATAAAATTAATGTTTCCTAGACTGTTTAGCAGCATTCACAATTTAAAAACATATTTCTCTGGATGAATGATAAATATTGACTTAATTAATAAAGTCTCCATGCAGTCAAATGACTTGAACTTAATGCTAAATTACACTTAGTAAAACCTGAAGTGAATCAGCTAATAAGATCATTTGTGAAATAATAACTGTCATAGGAATTGTATCTCATTTAAACTAGCTGTATTTTTTTTTATTCTTGAAGCTACATTTATTTCAGCAGCAGTATCTATCTACTTCAGTGCATCATTATTACTGAGTGATAAAACTGAACTACTGTAGCAGAGCAGAACTCTGACAAAATCTACATCAGAATTCTCTCCCAAACTACATGTAGAATTGAGTAACTGGTCTCATTCTTTCTTACCTTTTGGACATGGCAGTAGTGCTGTTTTCATCCTTTTAATATTGATTGTAGATTTGTGACATGTTCCCACTCCAGCTTTTCTCCCATATAAATACTTCTCCACCAACCTCCCCAATTTCTTTAGTCTTTTTTTTCCTCTCTGTGCTGCATAAGTCTAGTCCAATTTAATTTCCAAGTAACTGTTTTGGTCCAAGTCCTGTTGTTACTTTTCAGGAATCTTTATGCTGTATCATCTCATCCAGAGAATTCAAATGAGATGGTTTCTAAAAGAACAAGTGTCGAGATGAGAGATGTTGAGTTGTGATGATCTCTTCTTTCTGTGGTTGAACCAAGCTCAATAAATGGTAGTCTTTTTCTTCCTAATGAAGGAATCTCATATTGCTCTGCTTAAAACTTGAACATACTAGCTATTACTAATTCTTCTCACTCACCTTAGTGCAGTACTGTTTCTTTTTTCATAGAAAGTTCAGTCTTGCTTTCTTTCATTTTTGCCTGTAATTTCCACATAATAATGTGGCTTTATTCTTCAGTACCAAACAGTACAAAAATGTATATATTCTATTAACAGAGCTCTTTGTAAGTGTTTTAGGAAGAACATAGACTTTTATAATTAAGGAAAAGATACCTTAGTTTAATTCCATAATTGCACAACAATTTAAAAATATTAAACTATGGCTTAATCCAATTGCTGTTGCACTCTGTACCTTTGTTCCACCTTTTTAGTTCATGGAAAATAGTAATGAACAGGTGAGAGCTGTTCTACATTTGTATAGATAAAATCTTGTGGTAATTGCGCTGGAGCTGAGTGAGGAGAACTGAAATTCCTCTGAGACATACATGGCAATAAAATCTAGCCAGTGTTTTGAATAATAGTTGCCTGCTAAAGCTGCACACATGGCTTAAGGTGGGAATCCGCTCAATAACTTCATTGTGTAGCTGAGAGACTTTCAGTGTAAATATTTTGTATTCCCAACTTAACATCACAATGTCCATGAAGAATTATATTTAAGTCTACTGGAGAGGAACTCATTTCCTAAGGGATTTTTTTGTAAGGTGCAAAATGAGAACTTTGTGTTGGCCTGCTTCTCTCCCCTTTAGCACTGTGAGATAGTGTCTATTTCAAATAAATAACTTTAACTGAAAAGTCAGCAGTTTCAGTACTGTTACCCAAGAAGTTCTCAAATGTACTGACATATCCGGTTCCTTCTAGTCCTTCCCTTACTCTGCCATTACTGCTGTTGGCAGCAAGAAACTGAAGCTCTAAAGCTTCCAATATAGGACGAAATTCCTATGGCATAGATCAAAGCTTCTTGACACTAGCTTTCTTTTCTTAATTCTCTTTCCTTCAGTAGGCTACAGATCCCTGGGAGGTTCTCCAGACTGAAAATTCTCCAACCTATTCTGTTTTAGATGTTACTATAAATAAAAGGCACATGATAAAACCTGCCGTGACTGATTTAATTCACTCTAGATCATTCAAGACACTTAAATCTGGACTTGAAAGTAAATGTAAATAATATGTTATCATTTGCTTTTTAAGGTAGTTTTAGGTTGGCAGTTTTCTCTCAAGTTAACTTTCAAATTAACCTGAATACAATCAGATTTAAAAAAAAAAAAAATCTATTCTTGTTTGCTTTCTAAGGTGTTGAGATTTTTTTTCATTTTTTGACTGTGTTAAGGTTCTGCCTCTGGTTTCCAGATCCCCAGATGGAACAGTAACTGTGATTTTTTTTCAGGTTTCCAGAGATGCTAGAGAAAGCATCTACAGTTGAAAATACTGTACATCTTTTTTTTTTTTAGATACCTCCTTGCAAAGGAAGGTTTTCATTTATGTGAGACTCTTTAATTTGTTAGAAATTCCAAAATTGAGGGTTCCTGATTTTCACCCATCTCTCTGAATGCTTTGGATAACATTTTTCTTGACGTTCACATAAAAATCAGCATGCTTGCCATTTCTTTTTGCCTGGTACTTCAGAGTAGGCTTTTTTTTTTCAGATAAAGAAAAGGCAGGTTTTGCTTAAGGTTTTCAGAGCAGTTCTATACCATTTTGGTTTGGCCCAGATTTATTGAAGTTCAGTCTGCCAAAAAAAAAGAACCACCTGCCCTATGCCTAACCTCAGACAGGCAGTCCAAGGATATTTTCCTGCTGTTCATTTTTAACTTTGGTTTTAATGTCAGAGCAGTCAAAAAAAAAAAAAAAGAATAATCAATAGCCTCTGTTCAGTTTATGTTTTTGTCTGTAAAACTTTGTCTGCTGTTTTCCCCCACTCCGTAGACAGTCAGGTCTTTCCACGGTAAGCTAGCTAGTTCTGCTTGGCTGATATTTCCTTGTGTGCAAGCTGGAATTCTGTGTGCAAACTGGTAGCATGACAAGCAGATAATGTCAGAGATAAAATAAGTGCCTAGGTAAGAATGAGAAAGGGTTTTAGTTTTTTTTTTTTTAAGTGTTTTCGATAATGTCTTATAATAATATTTTATAATAATATCTTATAAACACATTGATTGACCCAGTTTATCATACCATACATGATTTGCTGTTTGTTTTTTGCATGAATCACTTGCACAGGAGTTTTCAGTGCTGTCAAAATCCATTTTCTTATTCTGTATTTAGCCACCTAGATTTTTCCAGTGCTTATAGCTTGAGGATTTATTTTCCTGTAGTCTGGCAATTCACCCATTGTTTGAGTTGCAGTCTCCAGATCTTGAAGTGAACTGACGCTGGGTGGATGGTGTTTATAGTAGCAGTCTCTTGTGGCTTGCTCGCTTTGCATTTCAGAAGATGGTCTTAGGGTAACTAAATAAGATTTTTCACATCTCTAGGGTAACTCCATAGGATTTTTCATATCTTGCCCTTGATTAAATAACTGGAAGGCCAAATTTTATTCTCAGCATGCTTACAGCTCCCTTTGAGGCGAATGGAATAACGTGTGTATAGGCTTTGGGCTGTTCTGTATAAAATGTAAACAGCTATCAAGAAATAATACAAAATAACACACAGCAAGACTTCAGCTTACAAGAGTTTGATCTCACTGAAGTCAGCAGGACCTTTCCAGGCAGGTGTTAAAAGTGGAGTAAGGCTTATTTTGTTAAATTAACCTCTCTTGAGGGGCCTTGTATAGGTGTTTCGCTAGTCTGAGTGTCAAGGCTAAGTGTCTACTTAAAATCAGCAATATGTGCCTTATGGATCTTAAACAAATGCGTGAAATTACTGTTTAGAAGTGATGGATGTATGCTCTTCTCATTTTTTTTTTCACAATAAAAACTTTCAAAATTAATAAACCCAAAATTTTAAAGACAGGGAAAGAGAAAGTGCTCTACAGATGACAAAATTACAAAAAAAAAAAAAAAAAAAAAAAAAAAAAAAAAAAAAGGACACTATGAAACACAGGTCATTCAGAAATGAGAAGAACATCCTTGTAGGACAAAAGCCCCAAAAATTTCCTGTGAGATTTTTATCAAGAAATGCATCTTGTATATACAGTGCTTAAAAGTACTGCTGTTTAAGCTGCTCATATGTTGGTGGTGCATGGACATGCTTTACTAGCAGCGTCACTGTAAAGATTGTAAAGTTTTCTGCCGTAAATCTTTTTTCACTAACGAGAACATCTGTAATTACAGAAGAAGCACTTGGCTTCATTAACAACCCAAGCCTACAAGGGGTCAGCATAGCACTGACATCGCTTCTGTCTCTTCTTATTGGCTTTGTTTTGGGAGCCATATACTGGAAGGTAAGAAGTACATTTAATTGTTTACATAGTGATGCACATTAAATTTCATACCAGAGGAGGCAGGGGAAACAAAATGATTATGCATATGAGAACAGAAGATATTTGTGATTTTCACTTAACTGTGTGACATGTAAATATGAATGTTTCTTGTCATACTCCTGAATTTCACTACCAAAGTGTAAATTGTGTCCTGTAAATTGCTAGATCTCTGATTCCTACCTATAAACTAAATACATATGATTTCCCTAAATTCCCAGGTCTCCTATTGTATCTTTAGAAGCAGATTCTGTTGCTTTTACCTGTGATGGCTTTGTCTACAGTGCAAAGGCTTTAACTGTAAAGGTATACCAGTAGAGACATGTACTAGAAGCCTAGATAGATCAGCCTATATTTTGCAAGGTGATACTGATGATGAAAATGTGAAAGAGAACTGCAATATACATCAATTGGTTTTGGAGTTTTAAAGTGAAGTTTTAGAATAAATGTATTTAATTCATTTCCTAGAAAACACATCCCAAGTCCAGAGCAGAAAGTGATGAAACTGCACAGTGTAATGACTGTCAAGAAGAAAATGAGATAAGGTATTTGGTTTCACTTTACACACATATGTCCAAATGTTAGTTTATCTTTGAGACTTACTTTCTGAAAGTCTCACTCCCATTCTCTCAGAAAGACAATTGAAGAAAATACCAAAGACACAACACATTATGAAGGTTTTTGCTGTAGAGATAGAACATATGCTTACATCTTGTCCCTTATTCTATTCTAAATATAAGAGTTGGTGTGGAGATTTCCATATGCAACATTTTATTAAGGGAACAATACTTTTCGCTTATCTGTATTCACTTCCACAAATCAGTGAAAGGAATGCTGAAAAACAGTAGTTTCAGAGGAGTATCTTAAGCAAAGAAATGAAGTGAACGTGGGATTGCTCAGACCTGTAGGGGAAGCAACAAATATAAGTGAATTTTGTCATTTGTCATATAGTACAGAGGTGGTTTAATATTACATGAATAAAGAACAGTAAGTCTTGGCTGTGCTCCTAAGTCACTTTAATTTTGTTTTACATTTAAATTTTTGAGGTTCTTTCCCTTTTTGACACTTTCCTGGACATGCACAGGATCTATTCTTTCTAGTTTATTTTAATATTCATAGAAAGTTGATGAGAATATATTCAAACCCTGGCAACTTCATAAGGTCATTCTGAAATGATTTTCTGCTGTTTTTATATTTAAGCATTGTTTTGTCTGATTTTAAGCAGAAATAATTCTGTATAACTCAGCTGATCAAATAAATCTCAGAAATAATAGTTGAAGACACTCAGAGTTGCATTATGACATGATTTAGACCTAGAAGTTTGCAAATTTCAGAAAAGGACTTGGAATATTTAATGTTAGAACACCTCATGCTAAAATTTTTTGGGGATAATACTTAGTCTTATTTTTCTTTAATCGGTTTTTAACTATGAGGGATCAGAGGAATGTCTAAGGTGCATGGCAAAGTTACAGACTTTATACTGTAGGCTTGTAATTTTAGTGTGAAGTGTCTCCTGTTACCCACTGTTGAAGACAGGAATAGACTAGCTTGTGAACTAGCAAGTTCCCAAACTTAGCAATTTTGGATGTATGGGGTGAAATTTTCTGTATTCAAACTTTCTAAAATAATACATTCATAGATTCCATTTTCTTCAAGTGCAATTCATAAAAATAAAATACTTTTTTTTTCTTTCAGTATGTTGCAGCAAAAAGAAAAAGACCATCTACAAGTGTAGCTGTTGCTTTTTCTCCCTAAACACTGTTACTGTCTCATGTACTGGTAAGTTCTTATGCTTGAGAGTTTTACTACTGGCCGTATAACCTTTGTCCACTGAAATGCAAACTGATTTGGAGTCCATTTTAGGAAAAATGAAATAAAATTTGCATTCAGTGGACCTATATTGAACCTAAAATCTTTAACTACTAATGCGATTAACCCTGTGTCATGAATTTAGGCCTCAGAATTTTAGCCTGGATGTTATAAGTGAAATATTCCAAATGAAGGACAGCCTGGATGTTACAAGTGAAATATTCCAAATGAAGGACAGCTATAATTTCTCTCTTTCTGATGTGACAGCCAATACTGAGAATTATCCAGTTTTTGTCCTATAGCAGTTTCAAAGCAGGATGACCTAAAAAAAGCATTCTAAAAATAACAGGTGAGCATAGGAGAGCAGGCCAAGTAGAAAGCTTCCCACAGGACCACAATATTTACAAAAGGATGAGCTGACCTTCTCTAATTGTTGTTTACTCAGCACAGTTTGCAGCCTTGACAGCTTTATCAGATTCATCATTCTTGCTTTTATATATACACGACTGAGCTGCTAATGTTAGCAAGCTTTCTCATTCTCAGTGCATCTGTGCAGAAGGGTGCTTTTTTCATTTCAAGGGACTTCTTACAAGAGAAATAATGTATTTAACCTAGAATCTTTGATAAACATCTGAAAGTTTCAGGCAGTGCTAGATATTTCCTGTTATCTCAGGACCAAGATGAGCAAATTTAAAATAGGCAGTTACAGTTTACTCTATAGGGATCACTTTCTGATGTTTTTCAAAGTGTTCATGTGATCATTTGGGCCATCATTAGTCTCCCAGATATTCTGACTGAGAAAGTATCTTTTCACTAAGAAGAAAAGCAACACTGTGTGGGACAAGCAATTTCATTTTCAAAAAGACATAAACTGAATTTGTCGCTGGCTTATCCAGTTGAGTGTAAAGGAAGTTTGTTGTCAAAGAATGCCAGATACCAAATGCACAAAAGTAGCAGTTAGATGACGTCAGTGGGCATTTCAGATCAGGCTTGATAAGTATCATGAAATTGAATGAGAGTCTCATAATAATTATTTTTGTTTCCAAACAAAAAATAATGTCTGTGAAAGTGGCACTGCAAATATTGATTTCCAAATTTCTAATAAAAAACTTTTTTTTTTTTTTTGAAAGCTGTATTGTTCAATTTTGAAGAGGGGAAAACTAACCAACAGAATTATGATTTCCCCTTTTTCTCTCCAAGCAGGTAACAGTTCCATGTTCGCTTCATAAATGAAGCAGCTTTAAGCACATTTGTATTCCTTCTGGAGTGACAGACTGAGTCTGCATCTGTTGTTACTGCCCATAACTCCATAGACATGATATAGAAACGAGGACAATTTGTGTTTGTTACTGTGAAACCAACACTGAATTGAACAACGTTAAGTGTGCACTGAGCAGGACTCTATCGTATGTGAATATCTACCTTTTTTGGCGTTCGGGGATTTTTATTTACATTAATACCTGGAGATGATTCTGACAAAGTCCTGAACAGAACGCATCTTTCAAATGCCTCCAACTGTGGGTAATCATTCAAAGTCATAAATACGTTTGCATCCTTAATTTAAATTCTGTGTACTCTGCCTTACCTTGATGTCTTCAAGTGGAATTCTCTGAACTGACAGAAAACACAGATGTGGATACAGATAACATACTCTTCAATTTTTGTATATACAACTTGAAAAGTCAAGCCATGAACCAGCCTCTTACCTATAAGGAACTGGGTTTATGTCTGGCAATGGTCTTGTGTACAGTGACATGGTCTCTATTGGGTGCCCAGTGGCAGTATGCCCACCCCGGAAAGCCTCAAGAATTCATCAGGGCTGATAGGCTCTGTTCGGGAGAAGCAATACTGGATGAAGAAAAAGTAAATAGGAGGTGATAGTACAGCATGGATATAGTACAGGAATTAGGAGTAACTGCTGGATATGTGAACACTGCTGAAATCTCTCACCACAGAAATAGAAGGGACCGTGAAGAGTCTGAACTGCGTTCAAACATCAGAACAAAGGCAAACCCATGATATGCATTTTAAATTCTGAAGATGCATGCCATTGATATCTTGTCTTTACATATATAGCATAGAAAAATTGAAAGATCCAGAGGATGTATTTAGCTTTTACTTACATCAGCTGTAATTAATGTTTGCATTGTGTTTTAAATGATTAATAAGCTTCAAAATCCTGTCTTTTTCCACTCTTAAGGTTAATTCTCTTGAAGCAGAACAACTTTTATTTCCCACTTGTCTTCTGCATCTATTGCTGTTATTGCATACACACAATATGTACAGGACTGATGTACAGATACACATTTTCAGGTAAACTCTAGATAGCAGAAGTTGCAAGTGCACTTGTCCATCTTTTTGTCCTGACTCTTTCCAGATAATATATATGAATCATTTATCTGTCTTAGGGATTTGTACTTCAGAATGTAGAGGATGCTCACCTCAAATGACAAACTGTCTTAACAGCCGGTAACTAGGTCAGTAAGAGTTTTAATTTAAGTAACTTAAAATAATAAAAAACTCCTTTAATGTTTTTCATAAAGCTGAATTTATCTTTAAAGTATATAATTGCTTAATTTTTAAGAATTCTTGTGGACTTTTTAATCATCTACAAAATTTTATGGAAACCAAATGTCAAAAGAGTATGATAGGCATATGTATGTATGTGTATTACTGGGAAAAATGATCTGTCTTTCACACTACCAAAAAGAAAAATCCTCAAAACCATGCTAAGTTTAATCACAGAATTTATATGTGAGTATAACCACTTGGCCTAGAATTTTAGCCCAACTGAAATCAATAGTAGACCTTCTCTTGACTTCACTGAGACCAGGATTGGATCATGTGGATCTAGTTTTTATTTATACTGAGGCCATTTTGTACTACTTGAGTGTCATAAAGAGTCCCGAAGTTCACCCTGTGTGAATTCCATGTTAGCAGAGCTCTGGGATTTGCAACTTCTTAGAGGTTTCTTGTAGACTTTATCAAAATACATTTAGTTTGATTTCATTTTTAATCAGAAAATACTGTGGCACTCACTACTCAATGAGAAATGGAAAAGTTCCCAGAACTTCTGAAAAACAAGTTTCAGCTGTGCAAAAATCAAACAGAATTCTCCATCTGTAGCTCAATCTTATACGACAATGTGTAGTTCTTTATTCACTAGGCCCACAGACTTTATGTTTCAAACCTACTTAAGATTTACCCTGAAGGAAATGTCAACATGCTTCAGCATTTGATGGGAAATGTGCACCTTACTGGTAACGTGGAGAATAACTGCCTACAAGTTCTGATGAAAGGAAATATATCCACAGTATGTGAAAACAATTATCTGTATACAATTTACAAAAATACTAAATTTTTCATGTTGCTATATGATATGTTCTCAGATCAGTTTTATGAATTTGAAGTTCATAGATTCAGTTAAACATCTAGTATTTATTAATATAATTTGTTCATAAAATTTTTAGTTTTCCTAAATATATATTTTCCAGAAAATCAAATATACAATAGCATTGCACATTGGTGCGCCTCAAATTATACTTGGACATTCAAAATGCATAGTGTTTTAGCCTCCTTAGTATACAGTCTATTGTTTGATGAGAAAAGATAAGAGATTATGTAAATTGAAGTATACTAACCACAGATAGACTACCACAAAATGCTTTTGTTTCAAGAATAGCAGTCTGGAGCTGAGACAACAGCTATGATCGTTTTTAAATAATGTCATGTACTTTCTACCACAGAGCCCAGCAAATTTAAGAGTACTTTGGTACAAAAGGAAAATTCATGTATAAGCCTTCTGACCTCTTATCACAAATATTGTTCTCAGTTTGAGTATGCATCAAATGAACAAATACCCCATAGAATCAGTTTAGCAGAACTGTTGTGACAGCTCATGGTTTTCCTGGTCTTCCCAACCCCATTTGATTTCAACATAATTTTACAAAGCAGACAGACATTTCTGGACATTTCTGAATAGAATAGGTTGCATGGCACTTGGAAACGTAATTATGAAATTATTTGAAAGGTTTCACTGCCCACTTTACCCACTGCAGTGGCCCTTACTTCAGGCACAGTGAAATTTTGAGAGAGTTAGACACCTTTGAAATCAATGTAATCAGAATAAGTTACTTTTCTGTGTGGGCAGTGGTAGTAGGAATAGTCCCTTACTTACTCCTTCATCCAATTTTAAGCTATTTAATTTCTGAAAAATTAGCTGTTTTTAGTAACGGATAGTTATTAAATAGTAAAATACTGTTTATCTGTAGTTTGAGGAGATACAGCCCATGCACCATCATGGATAGAAAATAAGTATCATTTCTCTTAAAATGAAATTGAGGAAGACAAGTGAGACATTTTATTTTCTATGAAAGTCAACCAAATTTGGGGTCCAAATATCTGTGGTTTTGTGAGAAACTGACATTTTTAAGTTTCCTTTGGAGTAGTTGAACTTTGCATGCAATTAATAGTGGCCTTGTGAGAATAAGAAGCAGATAGTGATATACTGAATAACTCAATGTGCTATTTTAGATGTGTGTTTACTTGAATAAATTAATGGTACTTATTTGATCACAAGGTCATTTTATAAATAAGCTTATAAACAACTAATGTGCTATACTATGGAGTATGTGTGCAACCTGCACATTTTTTTTTTTGTACTCTAATCTTCACCAGCTGTTTTCTCTGTTGCTGTCTTTCTGTAATATGCTGGAATTATCCAGTACACAGCATACAACTATTAAAATGAAAAGTTAACCACATACAGATGTTTTGAGTTAGATTTACATTTAAGAATTAACCAACATTCTTCAATTCAGGAATTTGATTCAACTGTCTTGTTAAATACAGATCTACAGCAATGGTGGCATGTTACTATTATGTGATAAAATCAATGGAACGCGGAAACTTCAGACTCTGTAGTGATAGAGACACAGACTTTTGCTGGTTGCATCATGGGCAAATTCATATATTTTGATGTAAATGTCAGCACAGTCTAACATAGTTACATTCTGACTGAAGGTAATCAACAAAGTTTATAAAATGTGATGTGTATGTATATATATGTGTCCTCTTAAAGATAGATGTTTTCCCCGATCCTTTTTTATACCAGTTCAGATTTGGAATTTACATTATAAACATATACTTTATTGTTCTAAATAAAGATATTATGCACTGCCAGATTATGACTATGTTGCTTTATAATAGTCCTGTTTATGACCCTTTTAAAGTCCTGTCATCTCCCTGAAGCGTTTTCTGGCAAAATATATATTTCTATATGTTTTTAGTTCCATATATTCCTTTGTAGTAGTTTCATTTCTTAATTATGCATTTTTAAGTTTTGTTCCATGAAGGTATGTCTCCGTTATCAGACACCAGTGCTGATGCAAAGTGCATTTGTGATTAGGAGAATTATTCCGACTTCTGAATCATAAGTTTCTTGTAGCTTCTTAATGGGCTTAAACTTGTTTGGGCCATGCTTTAAGCATTATTGAGTTTTATTTTAATAAACCACTGAAAAGTCCAAACGTTAGAGCAACAAAGATGATGAGTGCATTGAAGATGATTAAGGGACTGGAGCATCTACCGTGTGAGGAAAGACTAAGTGAACTGGGCGTGTTTAGCCTAGAGAAGAGAAGGTTGAGAGGAGATCTAATCAATATGTATTGATCCTTGAACCTGAGGGAAGCTGGGGACAAACTCTTCTCAGTGGTGGCAAGGGACAGGAAAAGGGGTATTGGGTATAAGTTGAAACACAGGAAGTTGCATCTCCATGTGAGGAAGAACTCCTTTCCTGTGAGGGTGGCAGAGCCCTGATATAGGCTGGCCAGAGAGGTTGTAGAGTCTCCTTCTCTGGAGGTCTTCAAAACCCGCCTGGATGCCACCCTGTGCCACGTGCTGTAGGGGACCCTGCTCGAGCAGGGGATTGGACTGTAGATGATGTCTAGAGGTCCCTTCCAACCTCAGTTGTTCTATAATTCTATTACTCTTTTGCAGTAAGTAACAGTTGTTGACTAAAAAAAAATTTATTACAAGTAATAAGATCTCAGTTGAGACCAGAGCTTATCTGTTAGGAGGGCAACATACCTTCCAGGTTTCAGTAGTTTAGCTTTTCATGGAGCAGCTCTTGCTTTCCCTGCTTTCAATCTACATGGGAGGGAGATGAAGATCTCTGGACGAAAGAGTGACCAAGCTGTGGGAATCAAATGCAGACTGCAGAGGAGAGTGTGAGGCAAAGAAAACAGATTTGAGGAGGGCAGAACCAACAGCATGATCAAAATACAGAGCCACAGTTACTGGTACAGACAAAGCATGAGGTCCAGAGCTGATGAGCCCGAAGGAGACATGGAGTGAATGAAGGGCAGCCAAGCTCTGCATTAGTGCTGAGGCAGGAGTCGTGAGCCCCGGTGGCACAAGTGGGGTGTCTGTGATGGAGACAGACTGGATGTTCGGATCAGCCAAGGCTGGCTGCACAGAGTATCTGCAAAAGCTGGAAATGTGCATCCTTCAGCAGACATCAGAACTGGTGTAGGAACAGGAAAGGGGAGTTGGCTTAGAAGTTAGGAAAGGCAAAAATAAGAGCAAGATGTATGGGAATTATATGTGAAAGTGCTCAGCAAAACCGTCACGGTCAGCTCTCAGCAGAGCTAGGAGCATGATATTTGTAATACACATACACAGGGGAGAGGGTAGGAGTGTTAAAAAATGAAAAAAAAAAAACCAAACCAAACTCCTTAGCTGAAGAGACACCCTCATAACCTTTTTCTGTCAAATTTAAGTTTTTGACTTCATGCCTCAAGTAATGGTAACTCTTCCCACCTACCAAATACTTAATCTGAACCATGAAGTCTGAAACGTGTTAATTGAAAGAAGTATTTAGCCTCAGTTTTCCAAATTCAGTGTCTCCAAAACAATGAGTATAAACACTTTATTCAGTGGATGAAAACAAAGGAAATCACTGTTCCAGACATGGAGAGCATTGATAGTGACATTTTCCTATTTCCATCAAACAGATGAACAACACATTTTTATAGCCTACTGTTCCTTGATAGCAATACATTTGAACAGCTTAACACTTTTGTGAAATTAGAGAAATTTAAATCAGCTGGATATATGCCCAGGGACTCCAGTGTAATTTTATTCCATGTTAACAAATGTGCATTACTAAATATATTTTTGCCCAAAGTTTCTGAATGGTAACAAATAAGATTTGTTTTCTTTTCAATGAGATGTGTTGTTGCAGGATTCTACATTACACCCACAATTCATAGACTGAGTTTCTTATTTCTTTCATGCAACTGTTTGTGTTAAATATTCTTCCAAAATCCAAACTTTTCCAAAAGGATGCCCTATGACTACAATGAGGCATGTGCTAAAACAACCAAGTTTCAATTTGTTATATGCTTAAAAAGAATTATACATATGCTGCATAGTATATATGCTGCATAGTAGAAAATTGGGCTAATTAAAAGCTTACTACCAAAAATGTAGAATCATGGAATGGAAGTTTATCCATATTTTTCTTCCATCATATCCTGGGGAAACTTACTTCAACACATAACAGAAGAAATCACAAACACAATTATAGTTCCCCTGACTTGTGGCCTTTTCTGCAAGATCCCACGATAAGGAAGCGGGAACTAAAAATACAGATTAAACTTTTTTTCCAGATAGATGTGAGACTTGGGCTGCTGGCCAGTCACAAAATGCAGGCACAAATTTATTTCTTTTCTGGCAAAGAAGTTATTTTCTTGAGCTCATGGAAAAATATTCCATTGAGATCACAAAAGCCTCTTTGTTTGTCATCGGTTCTTCTGTGCAGGATAATAGCATGATAGTAAAATTGGCCCAATTAGCTTTACTCTTAAAGAAGCAGCAGAGCAGAATGTATAGCTTTTGTCAGTTTAAGTGACTACCCCAAGTGACAAAATGTCATGTTAGAAATTTCACCTTGTCATCTCCTACATTGTGATTGATGATTATTAGGACCCTGCAGGTTATTTAATCTGTCATGTTCTTAAAGTTAAATATTTTAGACCTTCCTTTTTCTTGGCAATGCTGTCATCATTAACAAAACACAGAACAGCCTTCACCTTTAGAAATGACAAAGTGGGGATGTGCCTCTAAACCAATTAATAGCATCAGTGAAGGGAGAGACAGAGAATCTCAGCATTAGAAACACATCCCTGAGAGTAATGCAGTGACTTCTTTGAGGCAATGACTTATTTGCCCAAAGCTGGGTAAAAAGTACCCCACAGAATTTGCTGTACTGCTTGGTAGTTTGTTGTTAATTCTTTCTTCATATTGCTCCAGGAGAATCTAATTGCCTTATTCTGCAAGACCTATGTTTACTTGATTTTGTTCTAAATGCTTTAACCTTCACATCAGGCAGTTCTGCAAACAAATAATTCTAATACTTGCTGTAATTGTGTGCTTATTACTTTTCAAATCAAATTGCTGGTACAAAACAAAGATCAAACTAGCATACTAGCATTCCTGTAATATAATATGTGCATGTGTGTGGGACAGGGGAGAAAGAGGGAGGAGCTCTTTGAATTTAGTAAACTTTAGAGATAACTCCTGTGAACTTCAGTCATATATCCTAAAGGAATGACCGAATCTCTTAAAAATTCCCATGCTTAACAAGATCAAGCCTCAAGATTGCTGAGTCCCATGCACTGATCAAAAGGTTCGCTTGGCTGCCTAACCTATGCTGTGCTCCTCAGCCATCTGCAGTTTGGTACCACCATCTCACCTGCTCAGTGATGCCAGACACACGTGCACCTGCCTGGAGACACCTAAAATGAGCCTGTGCTTCCATACAGGCCACCAAGATTATTTCACTGTGCTTCAAAATCTGATTTTGAGTTGTGTGACTCTTTGCATACTAGCTTGGACCACAGCTAGAGCTTCTGAGAGCCCCAGATCCTGCCCTGAAACTGAAACCTCTTTATACACCTTTATGTCCTGCAGCTACTCTGTCCCTGCTGCAACTACCACTCCTTTCCTCCCTCTGCTTTCCTGTTGACTCATGATCTGCAATTAAGCCTTGTGTAGCCCAGCTGAGTTAGCATCCTCCCCAGTAATAGCTTTTATGTAGGCAGTAAATATTTTATTTAGTGTTTAGGAAGGAAAACACTTTAAATAGCTTAGCTTAACTGCTGAAATTGTCCTAATTGGCTTAATCGCAATGTTGTGGTATTTGTAACTTGAGTGAAGGCTGAGACCACCAATCCAACCCATTTTTGACATGATGCAGCTGTGACTGAGGCACTGTTGCTCTGACTGCGTGGTCTACTGCACCACTCTACAGCCACAGATAGTGAGTGCAAAAATGTGTTGCAAATGTTTCCCCAGAGAAAAATTTTATATATATATATGTACATTTATATATAGTACAGATATGTCAATCTTGTCTCCTAAAATATCTGGCCTTCAGATTTAATATAGCAATAGCTGGTCAAGTTAACCAGCTGCCTGTCTGTGCGATCAATTCTCATGTAGAGCTTGTTGACAAAACTGTCTGAAAGGGCTGATGGAAGTT
The DNA here is from genome assembly GCF_003342845.1 of Nothoprocta perdicaria. Lineage (NCBI taxonomy): Eukaryota > Metazoa > Chordata > Aves > Tinamiformes > Tinamidae > Nothoprocta > Nothoprocta perdicaria. Next base: position 3,528,910 of record NW_020455877.1, on the reverse strand, counting down.
TAACCTCTCCTAGCTGTGAACTTCTTTCTGGTGCTCAAACTAAATATAACCCAGCTCATTTTGCTGGGTTTCTCCTTCCTGTATTTCGTTGTCCTCCCATCATCCATACCTCTCCAACCCGTTCTTCTCTTCCCACCCCTCACCTCAGTGTCCATCACCAAGGACAGACAGCTCTGAGGACAGACAGCATCCACCGTTCGCTGAGATTAGCATGCTCTTGCTTGCCAGATGGCAGCAGGGAAGCCCTCCCCTTAATGAGCAACCAGCAGCCACTGTCTCTGAGCTGGCCAGAGTGGCATAGTTGCCTTGTAGGTATATTGTGTTGGTGGATTTAGTTTTCCTTCACTCCAGTCTTCAAAGGGAATTGTGCTTTATTTTGCATGGCAAGAAGGAGGCTTGAGAAAGACTTTGATTTATAGTTGTTTCCTTTCTTGGCAGATAGTTTAACAATTAAGCTGTTAACCAAAAGAAGATCTCTACCACATTCCCTCTCTGTGTGCATGATAATGGGAAGGCAAGTTTCTGTCTCTCAGCTGAATAAGGTCATAGAGCATATATTCATATAGTACCCTGAAGACCCTTCCTCACAGCCAGCTACGTAACCTCAGATACCCTGAATATTAATATGTAGAGCCTTATGAAACTTAGATACATCTGCCTGTCTTGATGGTTGAACTGTCCCCAAAAATTAAACTGTATTAGGGGAGCACTGTACCTCCTAAGAGGGGGGGAAAAAAAAGGTCCAGAATATTTGTAGCTAGAGCAGGAAGGTGCATGTTAAAAAAAAAAAAAAAAAAAAAAAATTTGAAGAAACTGTATGGATGAGTGACAATACAGAAATTTAGCCTGACTGAAATGCAGCTCGAGATTGTTTTCAGTTTTAATAATGGTTTTGTAAATGCTGCCCAGGGAAGTTGTGGAGTCTCCTTCTCTGGAGATCTTCCAAACCCACCTGGATCCCGCTGTGTGCCACGTGCTCTGGGTGTCCCTGCTTGATTGGACTAGATGATCTCTAGAGGTCCCTTCCAACCTCAACCTTGAACATTCCATGATTCTGTAATATTGCAGAATTTGACCTTTCTGCATTTTTAAAACTAGAAAATGACTGGGAAACAGTAGATTAGTAAAAAGCAAGATAGACTTCTCAAGAGTTTCTTTTTTCTAAATTGTCTTAGATCTGTAGAGCTGTGGAAATAGTGACAGTAAAACAACAATGAATATAGGAAAGCAATATCAAAGAAACAGCAGAAGTCAAGTCATGTTATACAGCAAATCTGCACTGAGGAGGTTAGGTTTTAGAGGGTTTGGGTGATTTTTTTTTAGATGCATCTAGTTTTTTGAAGGTAATTAAATATTTATTTCCAAATCCTGGAATTTTGTAATATCTTTGGAAGAAGGATAAAGTAGGTACTAAAGAAGAAAAGAAAGTAGCAGTAGATTAATTCACATTAAGTATTTAATTAGAAGAAACTCTTGGATGACGTAAACCACAGAATTTCGCTCAAAGTTTCCTGAATTAATTCCGCCTATTTATGATGCCCAAGGTCATTGTAATAAGGCATCTAGTCTGAATACAAAGACAAATGAAAGCAAATCTACGATGCAGAACATTATTAATTATCATTACTTAAAAAGAAGAATCTCATTTCCATTTCAAACTTTTCTGACTTCAGTTTCTTTTTATGTGGTTCTACAAAATGATAATGCTCAAATAAGGACAGAGTTCAACTGCAGAAGACAGAGGAAGCCATCAAGTGATCCTGGCATCTAAATAAAGAACTTGAGATATCAGAACATGTCATCTACTTGCTAAGATGTTGCTTATTCCTGGAAACTGAGAAATATGTTTGAGGAGGGAGCAGCAAAACAAGAAAACACAAGTTTTCCTTTGAAGAGTAGATGATATCCCATCTAACAATTTGTGCCTAACATGATCACCTCTAGTTTTTCAAGCTTTAAAATTTTCTCTGCTTTAGCAGCAAGACAATTAACTTGCTTCTAAAGTCACCAAATGTGTTTCTGAACAAATGTGTTCATCTTCTTCATTCATGACTGATTCTTCATGTTTTCCAGTCCTGTTTCAAGTTGTATTCTTTTGTATATTTCAGCATATGTTTTGGAACTTAGTACTTCTAGAAATCAACCAAAACTACGGTTCTAGTAAAAAAAGAAATGTAGAAGAGTCTCTAGGGGTTTCATGCATTATACTTGTCCGATTATCACGACATCTCTGCCTGAGCTTACTGCTCTCAGAAGCAGAGCTAGCAGAACAGCTCAGCTGAGCATCTCTCATCCACTTCAGTAGAAAATCAGACAGACCAGCTTGGAACACTTTAGAAAATGTTGTTATTTACCAAATGTTGTTTCATAAGTAATATATTAATTTATTAAACATTTATATATTGGATATTTAGTGAAGGTAGTTCAGATACAACATTACAAGGGAAGAGGATGTTTCTCACCATTCTTTCTGCCCTTGCAGGAGTGAAGGAAACAAACTCAAGGAATGGGCAGTCAATGGACATCTGAATGTGTGAGAAATCATATAATAGCTTGTGGCAATTATGTGACCACAGTGTGTTATTAAGAGCAAGTAAGCAAATGCACCAAGAGGAAGAGCTGGCAAATAATCCATACAAAGAGCAAGCTAGCTGAGACAACACATGATACTTGGTCAGACCATATGCTCTCCAGAAACATCAAAGCATAAACTTTAGTTTTGGAGTCACTCCCTAGAAACTGGATTTACGATAATTGCTAAAATGGAACCCTCCCTTCTTGCCTAATTTCCAGTAATCTCAGTCACTATTTGCTTTTCTACAATTCCAGACATCTTTTTTCCTAATGGCAGCCCAAACTTTAGAAAAACAGTGGGACAAATGTAACCAAATTCACCAGCTGCTGCAGCTGGAAACAGATATGGAAGAGGAGTTTTGCAGTACTTTCCCTAAAAGTTATTTCTCTGACTGAAAAAAATTGAATTCAAAGGCTTTGTTTTTCCCGCAAAATTATTCTACCACATTTACTGGCCATTGTAACTCTGAGGAAACAGATTTAAGGTTTTTGACCCTTTCTCCACTGCTCTAAGAATAATAATAAAGTTTTTTTTTTTTTTCAGATAGAAGCTTTACAAAGATATTTCAGAGTTTTCAGCAAAAAAAAAAAGTTAACCAATTTTTTGAAAGACAGTTTTTAATGTTATGTGGATCTAGTTATGTATATCAGATTTAACATGTCAAAAAGGAGTCTGGATAAACCTTATGTTAAGTACATAGTATAAGTAGTACATCAAAATAAAAAAAAGATGAAGAAGCTTATATTTAAGCTTACATAGCTTAAATTAATTAAATTAAATTACCTAAGCATGTAATAAAAGATGGACATATCATCTTGTGAGGGATCACCTATTTTCTTTCATCTAATTATAGCTATCTGTAGCATTTTCTCTTCCCATGTCTCTGGAAGTACTATCTGAAGTATGCTATAGGAAGTTTCTATTAGGCTGCTGTGTTTAAAATCAAACAATTTATTGTTTTATTATCCTAAAAAGAAAAGTTTAGAGTCCATCCTTCTGCCCAGCACAGCAGAAGGGTCTTGTCAGTACCGAAGTAGGCCTTTTTTATCTGTTAACAGTACAGAGCCCATGGTGTTCCTATGTCTATTTCAGTGAATATCTATCTTCAGTCTTAAAAACGTTTTTTTGATGCCTTATTTACTAAGCACCCTTACTGCATTCAGAGTGACTCATTTTCCTGAAAGAATCCTGTACTGACTATTCTTTTCCCTTCTACAGAAGATTTCTACATCCTTGAAAACAATTAACATGCCTCTTTTCTGTCTTTTCTAGACTCAACAATCTTACTTCCTTCAGTCTTTTTCATAGATCATGTTTAGAGCAAGCACCACTTGTGACTGTCCTCTGGACTTGCCAACTTATTCACATACATCTGAAAGTGCATGCATATGGTCTATAATAAGCAATGCATTCTCAAAGTGACTGTTATGGGAAATAGAGTAAAACTATTATTTCTTCTTCTTACCTCTGATTTAATCAATAATCACTGAACATTGTATCAAACTCCCCCAAAGTTTTCACTTTTTTCCTATGCAACACAAAGATGATTAAGCTCTGGTTGCTTATGTACTTTCTGGGCCAGAGTTCCTCCTGAGAACTGTATGTCTTTTGAAGTACACAGCAGTAGATGTGCCTGTTTATTTTTATGGTTTTAAATACCAAAATGTTGAAATAAATAACTTTGTCCTAGGGCTAACAGTGATCCAGAATAAAACAAACTGGGATCTTTGCAAATAAGATGTTGAAATTAAGTCAACAATTAAGCATAGCACACAGCAGCTACCATCAACAGCATTATTGAGGACCCTCTGTTTTGAGTGCATTTTGTCAAAATTAGACAGAGCCATTTGAGAAGTTTCCATCTGCGTAGACATCAGTGACCATCATCAGCCATTTCAGACAAAAATGTCCACAGCACTTCTTCCCTCTTAGATTATTTTCTAAAAGGTAGTAATTGTGTATGACTTCTAAACCCTAGGCAGTTTTGTTAAATACTTCAGCATTTTTCTTGACAGGGAAATGTTAGCTTCAGGGAAAATAAAAGCTTTCTTCTTTGCAGTTGATCCAGAATAACGATTCCTGATCAAATCCAGTATTGGACCTTCCTTATCTGAAATAATATTGTCTACTTCCACATTTTTAACGTATTTTGAAAAAGGATTAATTTCATTTCGTACAATCTCATTTTTAATTTGGATGTCCAAAAGAGTATGTACCAATTAACTGAATAATGAAGTTAATGAGGATTATATTTCTGCTTTAATTTAAACCTTGTTTGTGTGGAAATTAATTTCTTTAGATAAACAGGTCGCCACCAGCAGTACTTCTGGTGTAATGTAAATTCTATCACTGGAAAAATATCAAAACCTATTGGTCAAATGGGGTCCACAAGGCCGGAAAACATACATTGTCTGAGAAACAATTATTCACTCATTTTTTTAGGCTATTTGTATAATTTAAGGTTATTACCAGAGTTTCTCAAACACTAATAGATATTATGACATCATTTTCAGTATATGCACATTATATAAGTTATAGAGCAATTATGTCTCTGCTCATTTAAGTAAAAATGGTATTGAATTTTCATCTGCAGTCATTAGAGTTATTTTAAGTCATCAAGTTTTATGTTTTAGGGCAGAAAAACAGAACACTAAAGAGGTCTCTGAGTCATCTTTGAATGAGTTGAGTCAGCATTTCACCAAGAGAAAACTGCAAAGAAATCTTTGTTTTTAGATATACTCAAAGGTGTTACATTGAATTTCTCTTGCATTTAGATCAAGATTAGTTTGGTATCAGCGCCAGTGTCAGACTCAAACACAATTTGGAGCAGTAGCCTATTCAAACTGTATTAAGATTGTCTTTAAATACAGAACTCATATTACTAATAGTTTGTGGTGAGGACAATACAAGATTGCAGATTCTTGCAAGTCTAAAAAATTGATGGTGTTGTCACCCTTCACTGGTCCTTGACAGGGGTAGGAGCAGCGTGGCAATAGCAGGTGTGGCAGGAGATCTCAGTAGCCATATGAAGTATTTCAATGTCAGCCACCTGGGGTAGCCACTGCATTTTATCTTGGGAGGGTGAGCAGAAGTGCTTTCCAAGCCTGGACATGGAGCACATCTGTGTTTTCCATGCTCCTATTACTTCTCTGCAAGGATTTGGATCATTTTTCCCATCAAGCCCATCAGGTTAGGAAGGACTGAAAATGAAGCAAGCAGAACAGCCAGAGGGAACTAATGAAGCAGAGATCCATAGCTTCCCTGTGAGATTCTGCCTCTGATGGACCAATATAACACCATCTCTTGTGATGACATTATCAGAGAAATAGCTTATCCTTCCCATCACTGCATTAAATGGAGTTTTCTCTGCATCCAGTTGCAGCCTGATCTTTCTCTCTTTTTCCTCTCTCACCTAACAAGGAGCTGCTCTCTGTGGCACTGACATGAGAACAATACTTTATGTAAATAACCTCCAGTTGGAGGTACTCATTAATGCAGACAGCTCTGAAGGCAAATAAGACAGAGTTTGGCAGCAAAAACCTTTGCTCTCATAGGACTGAAGTCTGATTCACTTTATGACTTCCTTATTTTTTTCACTTTTTTTTCCTGGGGGAAAAATAATTGGGCTCCCATTCGTTTGAAAAGCTGTTAGTGGCTGTACAATAGAGCAGATACAGAGCAAGCAAATGCAAGGGTGACGTACAATGCAGGAAGGAGGGAGGTGTCTGTCATTAATCTGCAGTTTGTGGGTTGCCAACTTGTCCTGAAGTCGAACTTAAGCTTCCAGCTATACCCACATGTGCATACCTTCCAGCTTTCAAAATTCAGAATATGTTAGTTAAGTGGCAACTTGCCCTTTGGAAGTGGCCTGCCCCTCCTCACAAATGTAGCCAGGCACGCAAGCAAGTGGAGCACGCTGGAACATATTTCATTCTTGTGCAGATGCCAGCTTGCAATGGCTGGACACTATGGGCTGGTCTCAATTGAAGGCAGAAAAAAGCAGAGCTGACTGTCTCATGGACAGGATTTTTGAGAAGGAGGAAGGAACAAGTTGTCCATTGTTGGCAGATGTACAGCAGAATGGCTGATATGTGGGTTATTTTGCCATTTTTTTCCTATATAACTTTAGGAAAGCAGAAGGAAAAAGTATTCGCAGAGATGTAAATGAAAACGAATTTTCTCTGGCATTACATTAAAAAACAATAATTAAAAAAGATGCCAGCAGCTGACCCATAAACCTTGCAATTTAGTCTCCAAAGTAATACAGCTGACAAGTATATTCTCCTTCTTCCCAGCTTAAATCAGAGCATCAGAACCAAAAACACAGGATGCAGAACATGAGGTTGGAAGGGATGCAAAGAGGTTGGGCAGTCCCACCTCAGCCAACTTTTAGCAATTCTAATGTCAAAGATAGATTCTTCAAAGAAGATTAACATATTTTTTGGGTGGAATATGGCAGTGTTGGGATTGACGTTTGAGTTATTTGGCTAGGATAAGGAAACGGCACACCTAACTGATGGCAAGAAGATCAACTAAGAAACTCAAAACAGTGAGGCATCTGAAAATAGAACAAGATGTAGCAAAAATAGAGAGCAATGCTCACACTTTTTGAACAACACAATACTCACAATTTGTCATTCTTCAGAATCCCTTGCTCTCTACCTCTTACTCTGTTGCCCTGCACCCTTCAGAAATGCAGTCAGCAATTCTGTTCTACCAGTTAAATAGGAAATATGTTGGAATATCATGCACTGTACTGCTTCACCCTTTAGAAGAGTGACTGGAAGGCTTATATCCAACACACAATCTATTTTACCCTGAAGTCAGTTTACATTGCATAGGCACAAAAACATAAAACAATCTTCTGTAATTTACTGAGCAGACTGAAAAACAAAGGGTTTCATATCTTTTAATAGGATGACAATGTGGCTTAGTGGCAAAGTCTTTTGCTGCTTGTATGATTCGTTAGTGGACATGCCATGATTCAGAACTCGGAATCTGTGTTCAAAGTCTCTTCTTTTTTCTTCTGTGTTCAGTCTCTTCTTTGCCCCTCTTCATTAAAGATCAGTCTGCTCATACATTTTGAGTCCATCTTGCTGTTTAAAATCAATAAGATATTTCACTTAGCTCCTCCTTTTTCTTCAATGTCTCCTATCAAACAATTTGTTTTCTATTTTCATGTATTCTTTTTTCATTGTCCAGTCACTAATAGAGGAATGGAAACCAGGCTCTGTAGGGATTAAACTTAAAAGTTGCATAACAAACAACTGAGTAGTTTTCCAAGGAGGCAGAATATACTTTTTCTTGGAAAGAAGAAATGCTAACAATAAGATGGATCGCCAAAATATGCTTGTGCTCTGAGAAAATTTATTTAGTATCTGGGAAAAAAAAGAGAGAAAATACCCATCTTATATAAAGTAATTTTCCTAGAATAAACATTGGATAATTTCTTATACAACAACAATTTCACATATTTCATATAATTGTGATTCTTCTACCTCCTCAGTGGAAAATATTGGAGGATATTCTGGAAAAGAATTCTATATAGAAAGCCACTCCACAACTCTAGGACAGTTACCATGATAGCTCATACCAAAATTTATGTTCTAATCTATTTTCCAGTGTTAGCTAGTGTCAATCATGTTTCAAAAAATACATTTTTTGCAACATCCATCTTTGCAGAAAGGAGCAAAGAGCTGCAATAAGACATGAATCTTTAACCAAGAGGAACAAATCAGAAAGCCACTGAGATTCCCAGGTGCACATCTCCAGGCTCAACAAAAGGCCAGCTAAGAACTTTTGATAGTGAAACCACAGCCAGTTTTGAAGGAAATGTCAAAGTACTGAGATACTAGAGACTACACTCAGATTAGTGTTCTCTTGAGTCTCGAGTTTCGTATTCCATCATGACTGCACAGTTAGCCCAGAATAAAATAAGCTGCAGACAAAAGGAGCTACTGTTCAAGACTGTAATCTTCAATTTTCCCTAAATCTAATCTATGAGCAAGTGTGGAGTTGAGGGTACCATCGTCAGCTGAAGGCTGATGATGGTGAGTTAAATCATGACTTCAGAAAAAAAAAGGAAGAAAAGAAACCACAGCTTTTTCCTGCAAGGAGGCCTCAAGTGGCATATCTGAGCATTTCTGAGCAACTAAGTGTGCTGGTTTTTGGTTTTCATTTCTCTGGTCCAGTGAGAAAAACACAATGAATATCATGATGTTAAAAAAGGTTTTGCTAAAAACATATCTATTTCTTGTAATCATTTTTTCATCCTAGTTGAAAGAAAGTGACAGAACTATATTTAGGCTTTAGTAATGTAAACATTTATAAAGAATGAGGTTTCAGTAAAATTTTCAGGTGCAATGTTATTTCTCAAAAGATTTAATTAGCCTGTTCTTTGTACTGAAGGAGACTAGAAGCACATATATAGATACACAATCTCTATAGATACAGACACAGTAAATGACCATATCTGGGTAGTGTATAACTCACTATCATATCGTGGTGAGAAATCTCACATCCTAACTGACTAGCTTGATTGCAAGAATCCATCAGATATTTCTTTGGATGTCTAAATCCATACTCAGTTACTGAGCATCAGAAGCACCCATTGAAAACCACAAATACTGCTCGTCTGCAGGAAGACAAGCAGTATAAAATATAAATATAAGTATAAATATAAGTAAATATAAGTATAAAATATAAAATCAGACAAGGTAAGAATTAGACATTTTTAGTACCTTAGCTCTCTTTTCAATTCAAATTTCAATTCATTTGTAATTATGTCAGTTATTTACAGAGTCACAGAGTCACAGAATAGTTGAGGTTGGAAGGGACCTCTAGAGATCGTCTAGTCCAACCGCCCTGCTCAAGCAGGGACACTTAGAGCACATGGCACAAGGTTGTACCCAGGCAGTTTTTGAAGATCTCCAAAGAAGGAGACTCCACAGCCTAATTGTCACTTAAGTGTTGAAACTTTAGAGGCTATGAGTCATTCAGTATATTTTTGTTTATATAAAAAATACTTATACATAACTTCTAGAAGTCACAAACACAGAAGTGGAGCAGATGATAGGACAAACACTGGGATGACAAGAGATTTCCAGGTGAGGTAGGCTGAAAACGCAAAAACTTCATTCAAAATAATACACAAAGGAGTCCATAAAATGACAGTATAGTCAGTAAGGTAATACTTAGGATCATTTTATCAAGACAAAAGTAAGGTCTTTTTGCAATCCTCTCCTAGCTCCTGCTTTCACTAAGCTCACAGGACCGTATCTATATTTCAGGGCAGCTGACACTTTGCAGATGTCAATACATTCGGCCCATCTCCAAGCTCTGACTTATTCCAGTGAAATCTGTGAGGAAATGAATACTTCCCCTGGGAAACAGGTCAGAGGAGTCGGGGGAAAATAGTACACACAGCTCCCATACTGACAGGGACAAGAACATGAGCAATAAAAAAATAGTCTCTGTAAATTTCCAGCAGATTTTTACCAACCATTCTCTGCCCTGATCTGGCCAGCTGCTGGACCAAACTTTGCTCCTCACCATTTTTTCACATTCCCTGCACAGCTCTGCTCCTCTCTTTACCCTGCTCTCCTTTGCTAATTCTTCATCTGCATGAAGCTGTTGCACATGTATCCTTTTCCAGCACTCTGAGAGTGTTCAGGAGGACCTAGAAAGCACCAGAAGCAACGGATGCAGCAGGGCTGATGTGAGGAGCAACAAGGGAGGAGGTTAGCAAAGCACAAGCCAACCTCACCTCTGGCAGGTCATGAGGTTTTGGAGATATCACTTTACTACGGCAGGGGATGCAGATAGCAGAAATTTGGTTTCAGATCTCACACAGCAGGCATTTGCTGTATTTCCTCGTACTACAAGAGTTGTGCAAGGTCAAGAAGTCAAGCAGGAAAAAAAAAAATGAAAAAAAAAAGCAGAGAAAAAGAGATAATAGCAGTGTAGGTGGAAAAGAAAGGCTTAGATTCCCTAACAGTGACATGGCTTTCCGTTCAAAAGCAAAACAAACCTTTTTTTTGTAATGAAACTTCAATTTGATTAGCATAAGATGTTGACATGAATATTGACAGCTTTTTGTAGAAAAGCATTAAAATATGGAGTTAACTCAGTTATTTATATACTCTGTATACAAACATCAAATCTCAAACTTCCCTGTGCAGAAATAGTACAAAATAAATTCAAACAAACAAACAAATAAACAAAAAATGATGAAAGGCAATTAAAGAGAGTACTACAGCATGTATTCTTTAAAAGTTTTTGAGTCAAAAAATAATTTCACACTTCCTATTATTCTGACTGATGATATTTTTTTCTTATCTGAGATCCTGTCATCTCTATTTCGGTTCTACTGTTGCCCCTAAAAAACTTTTTTCTCTCCCAGAAAACATCAACTCTCAGACCCTAGGGACCAATAGATTCTAATTATGACAAAAGGCTCTCCATCTATTTTCATTGTTTTATTTTTGGTTTTCTCTTGAAAAACACATCAGATCTGTTTCCTTCCATATGAAGCATTTCTGGAATATTGCGGGGAAAAGCCAACAGTAGCCTTTTCAAACATATTTTGTGTGTTAACTCTTTTTACTCTGACTCAGCCCAAAGATTAGATATGTCAACACCATAAATATATATTCCTTTATTGAAAGAATTTCCTTTTTTCAGTTTTAATAATCTAATCATTTTCAATTAACAAGTTTGTTCTATGAATACATAATGCATGAAACAGATAACTACAGATAAATTATATAAGTATCCAATTCAAGAAGAAAGGATGCCTACAGAGGATTAAGGAATTTATTTCTAAACTATTCCCAAAGACACATTTCAACTTCACCTTAAAAATGTCTTTAAGAACTTCTATTGAATGAATGAAGCTTTATAACTTTAGATGAGGATATGGGCAAACTAAGAATAGCTTTTGAATAAAATTAACATTTTAATTCCAGCTTTGCTTCTTATTGAAAAACTAGATCATCATGTCTTCATCACAAAGAATGTAAGGATTGTGTTGAAACTCTTTGCACAGAAACATATCTGTTAAAAAATAAATCCATGTCATACTGATCAAGGATGACACTGTCTTTCAGTAAATGAAAGTTGGCATTGAAACACATAGGAGCAGCATTTTTCAAAGATATGAATCCAGCCTATCAAATTACAAATTTTTCAGACATGGCTTTAATAATTCAAAATTTAAAATGTAAAATGTGTTACCTATTAAAATATATTGGCTATTAATTTAAGGATGCCAAGTAGAAATTATTTGTTCACAATCTTAGAAGACCTGGGAACTCCTGTCAGGTGTTCACATAGATATGGAGTTAAATCTAGAGAATGGACATGCAAAAGAAGTCTTATAAGATCAAATTTCATTTCAATGGTATTGCAAATGAGAGGGGAAGAAAAAGAGAGAGAGAGGGAACAGGCTGGCCCAGATCCATGTCATTAACGCCCAGATATGGAAGTGTTAAATGTAATTATTCACCTTAGCCTATGGAATGTCTCTCATAGAACCATTTTTTTTTCTCTTATGTCTTAGTTCAATCCAATTTAACTTTAATTCCTCTATCTGTCTGTCTCCCTTTCACGGCCACAAGCAATTCATCAGATTTGTAGGAAAATATGCTTTTCTTGGAGAATTTTTGCTTTGCCTCACGTGATCTAGCACACACAATACTCTCTACTGTATAGAGAGATTTGTGCTTTCTGGATGTTAGGCAGTCACAAAAATTCTCAAAGAACTATGCCCATCTTTGAGGCAGAGTGGTTGCTCTCAGTTGCAGCAACTGGTCTTCATAGCCTATAACTTTGCCAATTTGACCTATGTTACATGATGCATGTAGTTCTAAAGCATATTCTCCTATACCCTGAAGCTGCCCACAAAAAGAAAGCATCCAGCTTGCTAGGTGGTTCTTTTCACTGAAAGCATGCATTACTCCACTGGTTTATAAATTGTCTGCATCTACATTGCTGATGACATTGTCCCCAGGGAACATCCCTTGAAGTCCTGGCCAAGTTGTGCAGAGAGGGTCACGTTCTCATCACAGACAACAATGGTCTTTGAAGCACACACGCTCTGTGCACACTGAGTAAACACTTTGCCTGAAGCTCTCCTCTGAACGTCCTTTGAATCTCACATGGCACCAGTCTCATCCAAAGACTTAAGTATCACCTATTTGTGATTTTTCCATCAAAAGTGCCTAAAACAGTAGAAAGAATGTGGCAAAGTGCAACAGAATGACATTTCTATAGGAGGATCTTTCTACTGTGATAGTCTTTGCATGTACTGAGGCACACAGCAAAGATGTGCAGATAGAGATGAGGACTCAAAACTTGCTGAGGTAGAGTCAAAGAATGTGCGAATGAGGAGGTTCAGAGTTAGCATGCTCTTGACCATAGTGAGACTATGAAAAATAGTTCTCAGAGCAAACTATTTCCTGAGTTACCTCACGTAGAGAGAGGCAAGTAGTTTGTTCTGAATGAGAATTTAAGAGAGAAGTAACATTCATTCTGCACTAATGAAAAGCCATTACCTGAGCAGGAACCAGAGAGGGAAGTCAATGTCAGTTATGCACTGGCTGTCTGCTTGTTCCGAACTAGAGGTGACATGTCCAATGCCAAATAGGATTTGGGAAACTGTATGTTTCTCACATAGCCATAGCACAAGCATTACGTAACACACTGCATTATCTGTCACAATTCCTGTTATTGTTTCCTCTTTTAAAATCTGATTTATAAAAGAAAGCTTTCTAGAAATACTTATTAGCTATTGTTTTACTATGTTTAGCATCTTTTCATAAAGAGTAGGCTTCTGAGACTGCAGAAAGTCAATACAAAATCTCTTTAAATAAGAAAACTTTTAAATGAATCATTTTTCGACCAACCTAGATAATCAAAAGCTTTCAACTAAATTTTCCCACTGAGTTTAGTCTTATTTAGCTGTGACATATCTTCCTTGTAGAGCCTTGACAAAGCAAGAGAATAAAAATCAGCCAAGAGTATTTGGGCAGGAAAAGGGATTTAAAAAGCCACCATCCTGCCTACCACAGCTGTCTTGATACCTTGAGAAGGCTCCTGTCAGTGGGCCAAAAGCTTCTAAGCCAGCTGGATTTCAGCAGGGCTCTGTCACTGCTTACAGCTTGAGTTTCAAATTCATATTTCCAGACTTAGATTTCTTAAATCTTGCATAAATCAGGGCAATGCTGTGTTCTAGCCCTCAAAGTCCTCTGAAGTTCCTTTGATCTTAGATCAGTCCTTCCTGTAACCACTTCGATGACCAGCTCTCGAGGAGAGGCAAAATCCTTCCTATGCTTCCAAATCCTTCAAGCATGCATAAAAACGGATGCTATCTCAGTGACTGCATTCTGCCTCCTGCATTCTTCACTGTATACTCAGCATCCTCCTGCCCCACAGCCCATCTCTGTTTCTCAATAGAGAAGACCTGGTATTTGCATGTAGGGCAAGGGATCAGCCTTATGACTCTTTTTGCTTCCCTTCAAGCCATGTTTTCTATGATCTTTTTCCCCAGTGTAGACGGTTGCTTTGTTGCCTCTCCATTCCTAATCCATTCTTAATAGATATGAAAGGCCTTGCTTCCAGTGAGAGTAGCTCTTCTCAAGGAGTAGCTTTAAGTCTCTCTACATTTCATAGCAGGGGGGCTCTAGTTGTGTTTTTACCCCTTTTGTTGGCAAAATTGTATAAAGAGAAATATCTAAAAGATATAGGCTCTGAATAAAAATGAATATTTTTTTCTTTATATGGTTATCTAGTAAATAGAGTCATTTGAATTTTGAATATATACTGTATGTATTCCGAGATAATTTACAGCATGAATTCCTTATTATCTGTCCTAATAACCATGAACAGATGTCACAGATATATATAAGCTGGAGAATCTCTTTCAATGTTCCCTTTTCTGTACTTTCTTCTACATCTATTTTGTATATAATCTCTCATTCTGCTTTTAAGAGAAAATGCAATTTGACTCAAAATACTAACATAAAAAAATCTACTGCAATATAAAATACTGTTAATGTCAAATAATGTCAAATTATGTGGACATCCTTACATTAGAATTCATTTTTCAAAGAAAATTGAAACTAAAAGGAGAAACATAAGGTCACTAAAAATATTTTTAAAGGCACAAGGGCATTAGCCTCTTTGCAGTGAATTGGGGCATCATTGTGTCATTTCTTTGGAGAAGGCAACCTCATTTTTGACATGCCATAACTTCTTGTGATGAGAATAGGTATTTTTTTATTATTATTCATGTGCTACTTATAATGTACAGAGATTAAACAGCAGTATTATAATGACACATGTTTCTTTGAAAACAAAGGAAAAGACTTAGTTGGGTTTTTGTATTTTTTTTTTTTTCTGCCAGACAATACAATGGTGGGAGCCAATTTATTACAACTTTTCCCACAGGTCTGCCCCTGGGAATAGTTTCTATAAAATTCTATCCTGGTGGCCTTACAAAAATAGAATATGGTGCCTGATTGAACTTCAAAATTATTACCTCAATTGCACCTTATTGCATTTGAATTAGAACAAAACTGTCCTGTTGCTTGATACTAATTTATCCGAGGGTGTCTATCCACTTTCATAATGGAATATCTAGGGAAAATGGCACAGAAAAAACTTTATAAATAAAAAATAAGTAGATGGGGTCTTCTTAGCATTTTTATTATTATTTGAGTGTGCTAGATGGAAGCAAATTTTAAAATACAAGTAGTCATTTCATTTTGATCTTTCTGATAAGGGCTCTCATGGTCACTCCGATTGAGATGCAGAATACCCAGAATACCTGTAATGTTTAACATAATGCAAAAAAGTAGGAAAATATTTATATAGAATCATGAAACATCCATCAGCATGCTGGCATGAAGAGTATACAATCCACAGAGCTGGCTACAAGGAAGCCAAAATGCAGCCAAACCCCAGTGATGCTAATGTAGATTCCTCAGGATTCTGTAGACTGTCTCCCGAAGCTGCAGAAATGCTCATGGCTTTAGATAATGTAAGGAGCTTGCCAGAATTTAATGGAGGGGGAGGGGAGAGAGGGGAAATCTTTTCACTCAGGAAGGTTAGTTGATATATTCAAAGTGACTCCTCTCAGTGTAAGGTTTTTACAGCCTCCTAAGGCGTTCTGAGTAATCCCTATAGATCACAGATTTTCTCAGCATTTAGCTAGCAGAGATAATCGAATTGTAGCCTCCTTTCCCTGGTGTCATCCTGCTTGCACTTGCATATGCAAATGGCTTTCTGCCTAAAGTGAGGCAGAACCTGTGAGGACCTTGTGAGGTTGGGAGAAGACACAAAATAGAAGCAAAGCAGATGGAAAAGTAGATGCAAGTTTTGCATAGGTTGCCACTTCTCATTTTTATGCAATGTATTTATGCATAAGCTGCCAAACCCAGGGCTTTAGCCAAGTATTCAAACAGTGTGAGGGATGTAGAGATCAGTTGTCAGGAAGGCAGAAAGGGCTCTAACAGAAACCAATGCTTTTCAGTTAAACAAGCTATGTCACATTTTTTACATAACCAAAATGTTTACAAATGTTACCTATGACAAATGTCACAGTCCTCCAGAGAGGCATCTTCTGATGTTGTTTGTTATTTTTTACTTGCTACTAAAATTCAGGGCAAAAAAACAGAATTTATTGTGGATTGTCTTTCAAAAATACAATCACTGACAATGTTACGGAAAGTGTGTCCTGTAGACTGCAAGGTAATATGGAATAATTTTTAAAATTTCCACATAAATAACTGGAAATTAATAAGTAGGCACAGACAACTTCTTAGTAGAAATTGTCTTTATTTACATATCCTGTCATTCTGTATAATTTATTCTGATATCGCAGTATCACTTGAAGAAGTCCATTTCAAATACATAATCAGTCAAAGTGATTGGTTAATGTCATCTTTGTTTAAACTATCCTTCATTCAAAAGACATTAAAAAGACATAGTATTAGTACAATGCATATATCAGTGTAAAATATGATTGCAAGCTGTATGTTTCTCAGAAATTTAAGGGTCAATGGGTGAAGAGATATCCTTCATTGACTTAGCAAGTAGAAAATATTTTTTTGACATGCAGTGAATGACCTTGCTAGTGGCTTAGCTCACCATGAAAATGATCCTTAATTTACTATATGGGAAAATAAGATTAGCTCTGGATTGTGTCCAAAAGACATTAAGTGTTCCAGGTTAGATAAAGCAGAGACTAATTTGGTTGCAGTGAAGTTGAAATTTTGCTGGAAATCCAAAGTCGTGATAAGGGTATTTTCAATCTGTTAAACCTCAGTTAAAGAACGACAACATTTTTGAAGAAGAAACGGTGAAGGCAGTATCCACTTCCATGAATGTGATTGGACAAAGTAGGGTTGCATGCAAAGCGAGGTTCAGACAGAAATGCTGTGAATCTGCTGGCTTCCTAGCTGGCCTCTGCAGGGTGACATGGATCTTTAAAGCTAAAATGTTAAGTAGATGTAAGCTGTTTCTTTTCCTTTCTGAATAGCCTTTACCACCAGCATTGTGCATTTTCGTTGGGTAAATAAATGCCTCTTCTGATTGTTTTTATGTACCTTGAAATGTACGTATGTACCTGATGTACTGAGATAGATGTTTTAAGTGTATTGCTAGACCTCACATTGTTCTGTGCTTACAAATACAGAGTGCTCAAAAGCAATGGGTTTTTTAGGTAGGCATGAGGCCACGCTGGCTACATCCAGATCCTCAGCACATTTCTCCACAGGATCCAAGAGCAGTGAGCGCATCCATCCATTTAAACTCAACAAGCTATTTGGGAAGGTTTTTAATGCAGAGTATTCCAGATGATCTAAAAGAGAAACTTAGATTAGATCCTAATATGAACTGATTCCTCACAAAAGATCATTTCTTCTCTAAATCTATCTAAATTTCAGTTTCACTGAGGTGAGCATGAATACATTTAGTTCCATCATTAGTCTTGATTCTACTTGTAGTCAACAAATACAATGCTACTTGAATTATATTTGATTGTAATTTCCCCGACCACAGATTCTCATCCATTACTCTGTCATACCCTGCTTGATGACCATCAGCTAGTGGGACATGATGGGAACCACCGCAGCAAGAAGGGCAGGCGTGTCTTTGCCAAAAGACCGACCAACCTCAATAGGAAGGCTTTAAACTAAGCAAGAAAGGGGAAAGGGAGTGTCACATGGACAAGGCAATCAATCCCACACAGCCTAAGTCAACGAGTGTCCAACAGGCATATGGTAGTGGGGAAGCATGGCTAGGATATGATTATAGAGTGTTCTCTTTCACCCCTCCTGGGAAACATGCAGGCTCAGTTATCTCTCTGAAATACCTATACAACAATGCGTGAAGCATGGGGAATAAGCAGGACAAACTGGAGATCTGTGTGTGATCCCAGCACCACGATCTCATAGGAATCACAGAAATGTGGTAGGATAGCTCAAACGCCTGGAGTGCTGTCATGGAGGGCTACATGCTCTTTAGGATGGACAGGCTGGGAAGGCGAGGTGGTGGAGTTGCTCTGTATGTGAGAAAGCAACTGGAATGCATGGAGCTCAGCCTGGGAGTGGATGAGAGCTTGTGGGTAAGGGTTAAAGCCAGGACAATGTGGGAGACACTGTGGTGGGTGTTTGCTATAGGCCACCTGACCAGGAGGAGGAGGTTGACGAGGCCTTCTATAGGCAGCTGGAAGTTGCCTCACGGTCACAGGCCCTGGTTCTCATGGGGAACTTAACTACCCTGTTATCAGCTGGAAAGACACAGTGAGGCACAAATGGTCCTGGAAGTTTCTGCAATGTGTCGATGACAACTTTTGGTGCAGGTTGTTGAGGAGCCAACGGGGAGAGGTGGGCTACTGGACCTCCTACTAACAAACAGGGACTTGTTGGAGATGTGAAGGTGGGGGGCAACCTTGGCTGCGGTGATCATGAGTTCGTCGAGTTCAGGATCCAGTGAGGAGGAGGAAGGGCAGTAAGTAGCCTTGCCATGCTGGACTTCAGGAGGGCCAAATTTAGCCTCTTCAGAGACCTGCTGGGAAAGATCCCATGGACTAGGCCTCTAAAAGGAAGAGGGGGCCCAGGAGAGTTGGTTAGTTTTCAAGCAACATTTCCTCCATGCCCAGCAACAGTGCATCCCTGTGTGTAAGAAGTCAGGCAGAGGGGGCAGGAGACCTGTGTGGATGAGCAGGGAGCTCCTGGCAAAACTTCAACAGAAGAAAGCAGTATACAGAATGTGGAAGAAAGGACAGGCCCCTTGGGAGAAATACAGGAACATTGTCAAGGAATGCAGGGATGCTACAATGCTACAAGGAAAGCTAAGGCATATTTGGAATTAAATCTGGCAAGGGATGCTAAAAATAATAAAAAGAACTTCTTCAAATATATTAACAACAAAAGGAAAGTCAGGGAAAATGTGGGTCCTCTGGTGAACGGGATGGGTACCCTCGTTACGAGAAACACGGACAAAGCAGAGCTGCTAAATGCCACCTTTGCTTCTGTGTTTGTCAGGGGCAGCCCTCTAGAATCCCAGGCCCTAGGGACAGGAGAAGAATGCTGGAGAGAGGAAGGCTTGCCCTGGGTAGAGGAAGAGTGGGTCAGAGAGCACCTAAGGGAACGTGACACCCACAAATCCATGGGTCCTGATGGGATGCACCCCAGAGTATTGCGGGAACTGGTGGATGTCATAGCCGAGCCGCTCACCATCATCTTCAGAAGGTCCTGGAGAACAGTGAAGGTGCTGGAAGAGTGGAAGAAAGCCAACGTCACTCCGGTCTTCCAAAAGGGCAAGAAGGAGGACCTGGGCAATTACAGGCAGGTGAGCCTCACCTCCATCCCCGGGAAAGTGATGGAACAGCTCATCCTGGCTGCTGTCTCCAGACACGTGGAGGAGAAGAAGGTGCTCAAGAGTAGTCAGCATGGATTCACCAAGGGGAAATCATGCTTGACTAACCTCATCGCCTTCTATGATGGAGTGACTGGCTGGATGGATGAGGGCAGAGCGGTGGATGTCATCTATCTGGACTTGAACAAAGCTTTTGACACCTTCCCTCACAACATTCTCCTGAGCAAGCTTCAGAAGTGTGGGATAGATAAGTGGACGGTGAGATGGATTAGGAATTGGCTGGATGACAGGGCTCAGAGAGTGGTAATCAGTGGTGCGGAGTCCAGCTGGAGGCCTGTAGTCAGCGGTGACCCCCAGGGGTCAGTCCTCAGTCCGGTCCTGTCCAACTTATTCATTAACGACCTGGATGAAGGCATGGAATACTCCCTCAGCAAGTTTGCTGATGATACCGAACTGGGAGGAGTAGCTGATAGCCCTGAGGGCTGTGCTGCCATCCAGAGGGACCTGGACAGACTGGAGGACTGGGTGGTGAGAAACTGCATAAAGTTCAACAAGGGCAAGTGCAGGGCCCTGCACTTGGAGAGGGATAACCCCAGACACCAGTACAGGCTGGTGACTGACCTTCTGGAGAGCAGCCACGCAGACAGTGAATGGGGCATCGTGGTGGATGACAAGTTGGCCATGTGTGCCCTGTGGCCTGTGTGCCCTGGTGGCCAAGAAGGTCAATGGGATCCTGAGGTGCATTAAGAAGAGCATCTCCAGCAGGTCGAGGGAGGTGATCGTCCACCTCTACATAGCCGTGGTGAGGCCACACCTGGAGTATTGTGTCCAGTTCTGGGCTCCCCAGTACAAGAGGGATGTGGAGCTGCTAGAGAGAGTCCAGCACAGGACTATGATCAGGGTCCTGGAACTGCCTTATGAGGAAAGGCTGAGAGAGCTGGGCATGTTCAGCCTGAAGAAGAGAAGGCTGAGAGGGGCCCTGATCAGTGTCTATATACCTCAAGGGAGACAGTGACGAGGAGGGGGCTGGCCTCTTTTTGGTGGTGGCCGGTGATAGGACTAGAGGAAATGGGTACAAGCTGAGGCATTGGAAGTTTCACAAGAACTTAAGACAACATTTCTTAATAGTAAGAGTGACAGAGTCCTGGAACAGGCTGCCCAGAGAGGTTGTGGAGTCTCCTTCTTTGGATATCTTTAAAACCTGCTTGGATGCAGCCCTGTGCCCTGTGCTCTAGGTGACCCTGCATGTGCAGCAGGGTTGGACTAGATGACCTCTGGAGGTCCCTTCCAGCCTTAAGCATTCTAGGACTCTATGATTCCATGATATTTTTATTACTGTAAATAAAATTAAATATAAACATATAGTTTCCTTCCATTTTATGCAGCTGAAGAAAGCCCAGATTGATGTCACTGAAATCCTCACCATAAAAAATAACCTGTTGTTTTTCATTCTGAAGGTATATGGCCAAGACTATTTAGTATGTTTAAGGAAAAGTTGCTTTTGGAGTCAGTACATTTTCCTGAAAGACCACTCTGGGATTTCTCTTCAATAACAATGCCCTGTGAAAAGAATTCTATTTATTGCCCCTACTGCCCAGCTAATACAGAGATAAAATAATGTATCAGAAAATGTGTTTAAAGAGTTTGTAAGAATGGGAAACATGTGACCATCCCATATGTATTTTAAAAATATATACATACATATTTTCATTCAGAAAAAGTAATCAAAAATTGGCAGAGATCCCCACAAGGATGCTGCTGTACCCTGTGCACCCTGCCATTCTCCACAGCATCCTCTGTGCCTTCTGCAGCAGTTTTCCCTTTTCTGCTTGCTTTGTCTGCAGAGGTTTTCCCTCTATTGCTGTAACGGTGGTTTAAGGTTGCTCAGCCCACACAAGGTCTCCCCTGCTCCTTTTTATCAAAAACCCTCTCTTGTTAGTAAGTGAATAAATAAATATAACAGCCCACCTACTGTCTCCTGTGTTTTTTACTATTTGGTTTCCATGGTGCTGAAGACTTGTGGAGACTGGCTAGCTTTCTGGTTCTCAGCGCTCGCTGCCCAGAAACACAGATGCCACTCGAGTCCCTCCCAAGAACATTTCTTGAAGCACCAACGTAGGTTGGTAGGCACAGGAATCACCAACTTACAGAGAAAACCAACATCCCCTTGACCAGAGCAGGGCATGGGCTCCTGTTCCATCAAGAGGAGGGAGAAGAGAGGGAAGGTAGGAAGCTAAAAGCTCCTTTGAGTCAAGAGAACAGACACAATATTTCAAAGCACAGAAATGTTTTATTATTGTCAAATATGAAGATATTTTTCTTTTGGTAAGTACGAACTGTGTTGGTCCTGAAAATTACTCAATACTTAACAGCACTTCAAGGACTGTCTACCCTCTTGGAAAATTAAAATGACAAAGACAATATTTACATATAGGCTAGGTCTTCCTGTTGGGCCAGGACACATTAATCAGAAAGGAATGAGAATACACCAAGAAAAGCCATCCTTTCCTACTGGGGCCATCTATACTCTGTCAAAATCTTTGAGATTTATGTGTCCGGTGTTCCACTTCAGTCTATGGTCTGGGCAGACATGTTGGGAAGAAATCAAGGTAATACTCCTGCTCAGCCTTTCAAGGCAACTGAAGAATCATTTTCATCTATAGTGGTAACCTGTGGCCAAAGAGCAGTTAATAAAAATAAGGGCTGTTACTCCTCTCTGCTCTCATGGTAGTAAATTATAATTATGAATTATAATAAGCAGGTTTTAGATTGCCTACGAAAGCAGTCAAGAAAAAAAGTATCTATTGGGACAGGGTAGAAAAGCCCTATGGGCCTATACAGTAGGTCCAATCTGCCTGGGCCTACGATTCCCAGCTGCTTCTTTATTGTCAGAGCCATCAATCTGGTCAGAAAACTTCTCTGCCAGGCTCACTGTCCGGAGTTGCAAAAAGATGAAGCTTATTGATATTTTCCTTTTCCCCATCAGAGTCAGAAGCTTAAATGTTGTCCTCTTCCTCCATTTTCTTTGCACTGGGAATTTCCATTTTTCCATTTTCCATATTTCCATTTGGTGTGATTTTATCCCTCAAACTGTTACGAGTGGGAATGGTCAAGGAATGTAGCCTTTAGGATGACCATAGGAGTCATTGTAAAAAACACTATAGCAACAACAGGTTGACTAATAACTGAACACTTGGTCAGAAAAGTTAGGAAAAAAATCCAGTCACTTAGGTAGAAAATGGAGATAAGAGTGAGGGAAATTTAGGGTCAAAGGTGTTTAACTGAGAATGGTGATGCTGATGCTTTATTTTCTTTAATATACTTCTAAAAGAAACTAACAGCAGGACCTTTAATGTGATTAGAGTAAGACTCTTGTTAAGAATCTTGTCTGATTACTCTGCAGATTGTTAAAAACAAAAGTTATAACTTCGGAAATGTTGATAAGATTATCTTCTTGTAGTGCACATGACTCACCTAGAAAAAAATTCTCTGCAGAAAAACAGAAATAGTCATCTAAATTCACCATCAAATGTCTTTTTAAGCACAGACTTGTGACTAGATCAAACAGTGAGCTTAGGTTTAGTGAGTGGAGGAGAGGCTTCTCTTGGAAGCTGAGAGAAGTGAATTCCCTCAGGCAGAAGAGATAATTAAACATCAGTTTCTCACTTCCTGTGCAAGTATTTTAATCACATTGGAAAGTCATTATTCTCACTGCATTTGTGTTTCTGCAGCACCAATAATAATAATAATAATAATAAACTTACTCTAAGCTAAATTCAAGAAGAATCCAGAATTAGCAAAGCACACTAGCTGTGCACACCTACTAGGCCTGGCCAATCACCATGATCAAGACAACACAATATGCTCAGAACACAATACTGATAAATATGCCTAAGGTCACACCAAGAGGGTAGATAGTACTTGTTTAGGTATTTCTGTAGTTATGTAGTTGCTGATTATTTCAGACAATAATTTGGAATTTGGGCAACTATGGCATTTTACTGATTTCTACCTTGGTTTTGCAATTTTTTGAATAATCCTGAAAGAGTGTAAATGTGGTGGGTTATTTTAAAGTATAGCAGCAAAGCTACACATTTTACAGCATGGGGAAAAAATGTGATGGAACAGGGCTGAATGTCTTTTCTAGTTGAGAAGAAGCAGGAGGGAGGAAACATCTCTAACTTTAAGAGAAAAGCCAAAGAGCCTGTATGTTTGGGGATTCCTTTGGCACACTCATTTAACTGGACAGTGAAATGGAGTAATACCAGACAGGCTACATTTTATATTTCTGCCAAATCTGTCGGGAAATTCTCAGAATCTGAGAATGCTTTGATTTTAACAAATGATTGTTATAAATATATCTATGAAACAAAGACTCTGATACTTTGTTGCTGTAATTTGACACATTTCCACCAATTTCAGAGGAGTGTAGCTTCTTTACACCAGATGAGAGTGAGATTCAATGAACAGCACCTTAAAGAAACAAAACAAAACAAAACAAAATCACAGGATTGAGTCCACAACCATAATAGCCCATTATTTCTTTGAAATATATATGCTCAAGGTCTCTACAGTGTTTTGAAAGATTACAGAATGCAGAGTCTTCCTGTTTTGAGTTCTGAGAGAGTTGCTCTCAGGAGCTCACTAAGAAGATAAATACTGATGCCGAGAATGCTGGAGTTGGGAGCAACTGTCTTTCAGACTCATCCTAGCACTGACATTGCAGGTTGTGTCACAGATATAACTGAAGCACCAGGACAACCAGTTGCAAATCATTACAGACTACTTATGGCCAGCACTATCTAGGCATGGTAGAAGGGATGTGCTGCTGCTGGACATCAGCCTTAAACAACATGAAGAGGGTTGGCTAATAGGTTATGCTGTGTTTTCTCAGAGACTGTCGAATAGACCTGACAGGCAAAGGAATATTCTTCCCAAGTTAGAAAGAGAAGACTCATCCCCATGACATGCCAAGGAATAGAAACTTTGCCACATAATGCTATCAGGGATTCTGTTTTTCCACTGCATTCCTTTGATAAATATGCACTTGTATTTTCTGTCTGTCTGGGTGGAAATATTAAACAAAAGAATCTATACATTCATTTCAGTAGCCAGGAGATGGGAGCCAACCCTAGAAGGAAGGGCAATGCTGGAGGGAGATCACATAAAGCTCTTTATGTTTCCCAGTAGTACCCCATAGCAGTCAGGGACTACCCTTGCCATTTTTTTTAACCTGTGAGCATCTCTGATTATAGTTTGGAATGGCAGTATTATTTGAAAGGGAGTCCGAGAATTCCTGTAGAAAAAGATCTTTTTCTTTTTTTTTTTTTTTCCTAAAAAGTAACTATAAAGTAAATCTGCCCTCTATCTATAAAACTTAGATCATTTGGAATGTGTGATGAGTTCCAGAAGTCATAAAAGTTGTATGCTACATGGTATAGCATCACTGAAGGACTGTACACAAAGGTTAAATTCAGACAGCTCTTGCAACATTCCTACTATACGTAACAGAAAGAAATGGGCTATTCCAAAGTGTAATACAGAACAAGAGCCTTTAGTTTCTGAATAGTTATTTAAATGACTTTCTTTTCATTAATTGTAGGGAGAATCCACAAAAATAAAACTAGTCTTTAAGTCTATTCCCTCTCTCCTGAAAAAGCCCACCCACATAGAAAGTGAACAGGTCCCTGGTCATCTCTCTCAGAAAAAGAATCTCAGTTTGAACTACCAATATATTCCTCTCTGAAGGCTGATGCAAATGTATATTCTATGATTTACTGTGTAAGCATTTCCTTCTTTCTTCCTTTGTTTGTCTTTTTTTTTCTTTTGTGTATGTTGGAGTCTTGCAAAACTTGCAAAAACATCTTCCAGTTTATTACCCTACAGATAATCAGGGGCAGAATTTGAAACAGTATCAAACACAGATTTATTTCACTTAGTCTATCAAACAAGTATCATATTAACAGTTTTGATCTATCATAATTAAAAAAATATATAGGAATTTTCTAGTAAAATGATTTCTTTTGAATGATGCTGATTGACTGAAGCAAAGATTTTCATGAAGTTACTCAATTCTAGACCAAGATTGCTGATGACAACTAGATCTACTAATCGGATCAGGATTATAGCAGCTCCTATAGCTATGAAACTATATGGATTATAGTGGCTCATAATTTAATTTCTTTGTTCTATCTGCTTGTTAGGCAAATTAAGAGTGATAACTGCATCTGCCCCATTTTTGTGATTAACTGTGTTTCATATGCATTAACTAGTGGAAAGGGCAGTCCTTCAGTCTGTGAAAATTTAGTTTTAGGTTTGTCCTCTAAATTAGATGGATCCAGGAGTTAAACTTTGCCCTTGCACACTTTACATGAATGGTTTGGCTATTCATTGTTTCCCTTCTTGCGGAGGTGTGAGAAGTTAAAGAAACGTGAGTTTCAGCTTTAGGGAATACAATTAAATTCTCTAAAGCCACAGTTCAACATGACACAGCCTGACTTTTGCCAAGCAACTTAAAATTGTAGGATGTGATGCTCCAGAAATATGTTTTCTTTTATGCAAAACCAGGATCAGATGTGCTTCCAGTCCTTACTGGCCCATTTCCCAAAGCAAGTGATGCTTTGTAAAGAAGTAAAGAAAGGTTTGGGCAAATTATTCTATATTACTCCCATTTCTAAATTGTTATAAGTGAAAACTGTTGCTAGTTGGCCTTCAAGTTAATATTTTTTTAAAACTTTTATATCTTTATATTTTTTCTTGGGTTTTTAGTTCATAATAGAAGAATTGGGGGAGGGGCATTTTTTAGGGTAATGATGTGTGTCTTTTTAAAGCTACATAAAATACTCTGGTAGTCAATAGCACTCAGTATGATCTGTAAATCTCAGAAAGTAACTTTGTAAAAGCAAGAAGTGTGTCCTGTTTAAGTGTATCAATAATGTTATTTGAAAAATGTTCAAGTTTCTGAAATTTCTACCCTATAAATAGATTTTATAACAAATGTTATTTTTCTTTGTTTTCTTTGTACTTTTGCCTTACAAGCAGTTTGATTAAACACCGTTTGTCAAAAAATCATTACAAATAGGGTGTTTCAAAGAGTTCACCTTTGGTACTCCTCTTGAAACTATACTAGAGGAATACAGACAGACCACTGGTTCTCATGAGCAAAGACACTTAAAAATAGCCCCAGGATTAAAACCACAAAAGACAACTTCTGAAAATGGGAAGTAAACACCTAGGTCCAAAACCTCTAAATGACTTTCCAGTTACTACCCAAGTCTCAAGACTTAGAATGATGTGTCCCATTCCACCTTTGCCAAGACATGCCTAAGCTGACTCAGAATTTGCAAATCACTTTTCTTCCCTTTTCCCTTGCAAATCCTGTAGACAGTCTCTGCACCTTAAGATATATATCCATAAATAAGAGCACACCCAATAGCTTCTCTATTGCTTGGGATACAAGAGATTAGAGGTCAGCTCCTTCTTCTGTATGCAATGCCAGTCTCATTTTCCCAGAGTATTATGACCACCAGATTAGCAATTCTCAAGCCTTTTGTAGTCAAGCAGCACATGAGAAAAGTGATGCTGAGAGGCAGAGAGGCTTGTTTTCCTCCACTTTTCCAGGGTGTTTGCTCTTCCTCACTGCTCTTTTGACTGACCAATTAAAACTTACACTAGCACTTTGAGAACATCTATTTCTGGGTGAACTGCTTTACCTAGATTTTATCTACCATGTTGGGTGAAAATCACAACTATCGTGTGTTCAGAAATTAGGTTTCTTATTCTCACCCACTTAAGCTGCTCCACTTTGCATGGTAGAATTAAATATTTATAGGACAAGAGAATGTAAGAAAGAGTGAGACCCTAATGGCATTCACCTGGGAAGGAGAAGTGGACTCTGGTGCCTACTCCAATTAATATTTAAAATCTTTTTTCTTAAATTTTCTTCAGTTCAACAAATATTTCTCTGCAAAACTGAATAGCTCCCTCGGATGTGTTTGAGAAAATCACAGCCAGGAGTTCTTCATATAAATGGTGAGAAGACATTCAGCTAAGGTGGGCCACATCACTTCTTACATAATAAGAGAACATTTACTTCTGTTGGCTTACCCCTTTCCCTACTTGGATGGCAGCATATGTGCTACATGGCTAAAATACATGTTAGAGTAAAAAAGAACTATAGAGAGTTCCAGCAAATGAGGAAGTTGGCCCTCCTCAATTTTCTCTCCTGAATTTTCTCTTAATTTGGCAATTTTGACAATCCCTCCTGAATTTTCTCTCAATTTGACAATTGCCTCATTGTCTTAATGGTCTCCCAGGTATCGCAGATATCCTAAGATACTGTCAAATAAGATTCCAAAATATTTCTCTGTTCAAGAAGTGAAATATAGGAATTGATCAAAAATAATAGCACAAAAACAAAACAAAGAGGAGCAGCATATACATAAGTTATGAGACTTTTTGAAGTTGTTTATGTAAGTGATTTTGTCTAGTCTCAGCAAAGAAGCTCAGGAACAATGTACTTCCCAGCCTGAAAGAAGTGCAAAAGTTGCTGATATTCTTCCTAACTTATGCTGCGAACTGAATTATTCCAAAATTATATCCAACATGAGAACATGACTAAGGAATAGGAATCATCTCCATAAAAGACTAATTTGTGCTCTGATGGAAACAAAAGGGTAATTGTCTCTACTGGGACTCCAGTATGATGAATGTCTAATAACATATTATTAACAATCCTCACGAGAACTTTTAACTAGAAGTACCGTGCATAGTTCACTTGGTAAGCAGTGTTCTTTTATTGCTTCCTTGGTGTTACAAGAAGTTTTTTTTATAAAATTTATGTTAAATTTCATGTTTAATATTCTCATTAAACACTAGAGATGCTAAAGTTTAATCATTAATACATGGGGAATTTGAAGAATGAAAATAAATCATTATCTTTAGGAAGAGAGGAGATTAAAATATATTCACTAGAGACAAATATAATTAGCAAAATAAAAAAAAAAGCTTATTGACTTAATTAACAATAGTCACCACTAAAATTACCTGTGAGATAAATATTCCTAAGAAATTAATAAGCTGTGAAGGACTTCAGTGTGAAATTATATATTAAAAAAAATCTTTTTGGAATATGGGTCACTATTCAGCAGGCAAGGAAAATCTTTTATTATAAAGAAAAAGTATTTATTAGCATGGACAATACTCATAAAAGTAAGATTCTCTAGGGTAGCAGAACCAGGCTTGTATGTATTACAATTAGCAGTACATTCCTCGTTCTATTTGCTGTGTTAAAAACAATGTTTTGAAAAATCTATCTTCTTCCTATGATTTCCTTTTTTATTCTCCTTGATTATAGAACATAAAAATTTGAAGCAAGTCAGAAACAGTAAAGTTACGGGGTTTTTTGGTCAACAAGTCCCAACTGGCCTAATTATTTGGAAAACTGATTGTCAGGTTAACTTAATTAACTGCTCCAAATATATGTTAAACTGCAGCTAGAATTATAATAGCTAAGAAAGATAAATGTTCTAAATGCTATCTCCACTTTAAAAATATTATAAAAAGTGATCATTTGCTCAGCATTACTTTTTCCTAGAAAGACTTAGCTGGAACATGGTTACATGAGAGAGCCTTTTCTTCTAACTTTCCGTTCACTATATTCACCTGGAAACAGCTCTTAAGTAAGCAAGTTTGAGCTCTGAGATTAAGTATTATAAATTTGTAACTAGATTTTACAGTCTTTCTTTATTTAAACCCTTGCAGAAAGTAAATGATATTCTTAAAATAACTCAAGATAATTACTTCCTCTTTCAATCATCAAAACATCTTTTGAAAAAAGGACCTGCAAGATTATTGCACAACGTGGACTCAATTAGAGAAAAATTGTGCTATTTACAGACACTGAGCCACCTTTTCCAACTTTATTTTGATATAGCAGGAGAGAAAAGAGAAACAAAATTTACTAACTATGTAGGTTTTTGCCTAATTACTTCTCACCTTCATATCTCACCTTAGCTATATCTATGCCAAACACTTGTCTAAACTTTTTTATTGCTTCTTTTAATATATGTGAAGACTGCAATGTCTTCCTTCAGTCTTTTTCCTTCTGGATTCAATTTTGCTTTCTATCTTGGACTATTTGACTGTGTCCTTTTATACCTGTGCTATCATTTGATACTCATTTGCTACAAGTCTATGGTTTGGTAATAGGGAGAAGCTCTCTGACCTGGCTGCCATCTTTCTGGAAAATTTCCCTTCTTCTGGGAGGGAAGAGGGATGGAGAGTTTATTCCTTCCTTGAGAGCAACTGAGGTGTGCAAAAGCTCTTGGGAAGCAGGATAAGGCAAACAGCTAAGCACAGAGAGCAAAATGGGGCAGGAGGCATGGAGGAAACCAGGAGGGTCTTGAAAGGAACCAGGGGCCAATCTGAGGTAGGATGCAAGTCCAAAGTTAAGACAAAGAAGTGGAAGAAAGACAGAACTGTGTGGGGCTTGCGGAAACCCAGGAATCTACTGAAAGTTGCTGGAAAAAGCAGTAAGGCTGAAGGAAAGGGTACATATTGAAAAGATACCAGTAGTAGAGTATTGATTTGCTTTAGACTTTCATTCCATTTTCTCTTGGCCAGCATATTTGAGGTTTCCTTTTGTAAATAATATTCAAGTTCTATATTTTTTGTTGTAATAAAACCGAAGCTAAGACATCGGTTGCATTTTTTTTTTCTTCTTTAAATGAAAAGGAGAGAATTGATCTCAGGATTCCAACTGGTTTCATATTTTCTCCTGCCTTATATGGGGACCAAGGCCCCCAAAAAGCACGAGCATACATCATTTGCATATTTTCAAATTCCTACAGCCAATTAAAGCCATCAAAAGTGCACCTAAACAGGCACTAAAGAAGGAAGGTTAATCAAAGATTTGACACATGTTTTGCATGTAATATAGGAAATTAGAAGACCTCCAGATATAATGTTGGAGTCAAGAAGCCACACTAAAAGATGAAGTGCAGTTGAAGAGCCTTGACTTCAACAGGTGGAATACCGTGTAAAAGTCCTAAGTGTCTCTAAAAATTGTCAAGGAAACAAAGAACTGCAGACAGAAAAACTGACTTTCAAGAAAGATCTTCCATTTATTATCTATGAACACATTGCTACATGATTTTCTACTCATCTGTGTGTTAGGAGCAGTTAAAAAATCTGCAAAAACAAGGTGTGGTTTCTCTGGTACAAAGAAGTCAAGGGAAGATTAGGCAGCATTATGAAACCCCTGGCTAGGCTCCATTAATGATGACACACATTAAACTAAATACTCCATGAAAATTTCCAGTATAAAAGGCAAATTGAAAGACAGTTAAAGAAAAAATCAATAGAATCTTTCTGGAGTTCCCCCTAATGCCTACAAAATAAAAAAAAAAGGAAGAGGTAAAAACACTGGAGATGAGCCAGCTTTTCTATGACTGATGAGAAAGAAGATTACTATTAGGTGACTACTATGTTTAAATGGAATGGGATGGGATTCTATGTAAACAGCATTGACCACATTTCACAGATTCTAAGAAGGAACTTGCAGGGTTCTGGGGAAAGGTGAATACCTGATAGAGCCTGAGCCAGACTTAGGCTTAGAAAATGATACATATTCCAGCAATCTTTTCTTTGCTCTGAAAATTTGAATCAAATAACTGCTAGATCTTTTGTAACAAATCCTGGCAGAATGTCAAAGTTACTCTTCCAGTAATAAAGTTAAGATTAGTCCGGGCTGTTCTTAAGGGTAGTATGGAGTGTATCTGATATTTCTTGGAAATTAAGTGTTCTGCAAACTTGTAAAACATATTTTCAACATTTTTGTTCTCACTAGTGGTTTCAGATCCTTCAGCAGTCAAGTCAATTGCTGTCCTTTGGAAGTGTTCCTTCCCTTCTTCTTTAAACATAGCCAATTCCATCAAAGACATCAAAGCCTTACTTATTTTTTCTCACAGTTCTATGATATTACCAGTGAATTATAATTCTGTAGATAATCTTGTTATTCCTTTTGTCTCAGTCTCAACAATGATCTCTTCTTTCAACAACAGTCTTCGCTTCTTTCTCCAAATACCACTTTTCATATCGTATAGCATTTAGACTACTTACCTTAACAGGTGGAGCCCACATAACAAAAGTAATTTTTGTACCAGATTGTCCTGTGTGTCAGATAAACTTTGTCTGACTCTGGCTACTCAACTCTGGAGATAAAGTTGTATCCATTACCCTGCTATGAATTTGTGATGGGTAAAATGTAATCCTTGAATCGAAGCTTGTGTAATGAGAAGGTCATCATGAATTGATGACTTTTGATGCTGAAAACACAGAAGTGTCTTAGTAAGTAATGTATATGCTGTAAGGTATAGCAATTCAAAAAAGTTGAGAACTAAAAGAACTTGCAGATTACACTGTCTTGAAGAAAACAAGAAGTGGTGAGTTCTTTAAGAAGAGGTAGGAAGTGGATAAATCTCAAACTAATTTGATATCAGCTATACAGAAGTATATCTCAACATTGTTATGGTGTGCAAATCATAATTATATATTTTTCAGTGTACTTGTGTGGATATGCCTTTAAGATACCATCTCCCAATTTTTAAAAGTATATCGTCATCCAGTGAGACTGGTTTTAGTAAATATGTATGTGGTTTCATACTGGAAAGAAAAGAACATTTTACATCTGTATATACCACTAGCAAGGTATTGGGACTCTCTTCCTAGATGTAAAGGTATAAAGGTACTAAAAAGCTTAGTCCAGTTGTAGAGCATTGTTGGAAAGGTAATAAAATCTTGGGTCCAGTTGACCAAAAGAAAGACATTTCTGCTCTCAAGATGTCTCACCAGAATTTGACTGTACCAACCTACTTTGTTTGGTGACCATAATACTGTAGGTTTGTTAATTTATCAAATTTGTTGTGACTATAAGATTATTTGGAAGGTAGGGTTTTTTTGTTTGTTTTCTTTTTTTTTGTTTTTTTTTTTTTTTTTTTNTTTTTTTTTTTTTTTTTTGTTTTTAGATTGTGCCAAACCAAAAAAGCCAGTAATTGTGTTATTTGTCTTTAAATATTTTTCCACAGAAATGAGCTGTTGTTGGACTTGTTCCAGTAGCTCTATGTCTCTCTTGAACTGGAGAGGTGAGCACTGGACCCATCACTTCAGCTGAGCACTCACCAGTGATGATTTGAAGGAAGGATTCTCATCCTGCCAGGCAGATATTTTCCTTCTGCAACCCAAGAAGCTGGCCCACAGATGGAAAACTCGTTCAGCAAAAAGACCAGCATGCTCAGAACTGTCAAGAAAACTGAGGCAGAAATCAGCACAGAAGTGCTTTTTATCTTATATTTTTCTATATACCTTATGCTTTTGAAGGGTTAATCTTGTGATTTTAAAGTTATTGGCCGAGGTTATTGCTCAGCCTCTCTCCATCATCTTTGAGAGGTCCTGGAGAGCAGGGGAGGTGCCCGAGGACTGGAAGAGAGCCAATGTCACTCCAGTCTTCAAAAAGAGCAAGAGGGAGGAGGCGGGCAATTACAGGCCGGTCAGCCTCACCTCCGTCCCTGGAAAGGTGATGGAGCAATTCATACTAGAGAGAATCTCCAGGCATATGAAGGAGAAGAAGGTGTTGAGGAGCAGTCAGCATGGATTCACCAAGGGGAAGTCATGTCTGATGAACCTCGTGGCCTTCTATGATGGGATGACTAGCTGGCTGGACGAGGGGAGAACCGTGGATGTTGTCTACCTTGAGTTAAGCAAGGCTTTTGACACCATCTCCCATACTATCCTCATACGGAAGCTCCAAGAGAGTGGACTAGATGAGTGCATGATGCAGTGGATCGAGGGCTGGCTGGATGGCAGAGCTAAGAGGGTGGTGATAAACAGGGCCAAGTCCAGTTGGAGGCCTGTGGCCAGTGGTGTACCCCAGGGGTCAGTGCTGGGTCCGGTGCTGTTCAATTTGTTCATCAATGACCTGGACGAGGGCACGGAATGCACCCTGAGCAAGTTTGCAGATGACACCAAGCTGGGTGGAGTGGCCGACACTCCGGAGGGCTGTGCTGCCATCCAGAGGGATCTGGACAGGCTGGTGAGTTGGGCAGAGAGGAACCTCATGAGGTTCAATAAGGACAAGTGCAGGGTCCTGCACCTGGGGAGGAATAACCCCAGGCACCAGTACAGATTAGGGGTCGACCTGCTGGAAAGCAGCTCCACGGAGAGGGATCTGGGAGTCCTGGTTGACACTAAGTTAACCATGAGTCAGCAGTGTGCCCTCATGGCCAAGAAGGCCAATGGGATCCTGGCCTGCATCAGGAGGAGTGTTGCCAGCAGGTCAAGGGAGGGGATCCTGCCCCTCTACTCTGCTCTGGTGAGGCCGCATTTGGAGTATTGTGTGCAGTTCTGGGCTCCCCAGTATAAGAGGGACGTGGAGCTTCTCGAGAGGGTCCAGAGAAGAGCAACCAAGATGATTAAGGGAATGGAACATCTCCCGTACGAGGAGAGGCTGAGTGAGCTGGGCCTGTTTTCTCTGGAGAAGAGGAGGCTGAGAGGGGATCTGATTAATGTGTATAAGTTCAGGAAGGGAGAATGCAGGGAGGAAGGGGACAGGCTGTTTTCACTGGCCAGTGATAAGACGAGGGGTAATGGCCATAAGCTGAAACACAGGAAGTTCCATCTCCATGTGAGGAGGAACTTCTTTCCTGTGAGGGTGACAGAGCAGTGGAACAGGCTGTCCAGGGAGGTTGTGGAGTCTCCTCTGGAGGTCTTCAAAACCCACCTGGATGCCACCCTGTGCCACGTGCTCTAGGTGTGCCTGCTTCAGCAGGAAGGTTGGACTAGGTGATCTCTAGAGGTCCCTTCCAACCTTGAATATTCTGTGATTCTGTGATTTAGAAGAGACCTAGAAATAATCTAGCTCCATCCAATAGAGTCTCATTTTTGAGACAGTATCAGACAGAG
Source organism: Nothoprocta perdicaria (assembly GCF_003342845.1). NCBI lineage: Eukaryota > Metazoa > Chordata > Aves > Tinamiformes > Tinamidae > Nothoprocta > Nothoprocta perdicaria. Next base: position 3,494,496 of record NW_020455877.1, on the reverse strand, counting down.
TACCTTGGGAGTACACTGGAGATGTTCACTTGAACTTTGCAAATGACCCAAAAGAATTCAAACACACATGGTCAAGGGGTACATTCAAGTGAAAGAGTGCAATTCCTAATCATTGCAATGGCTTGTTCTTTGTTCTTAACAAAAATAGCCTTGTGTTACTCAAAATCACAGAAACAAAATACAAATACAAAAAAAAATTCGCCAATATATTTCTCTGTCCTTGTCACGTCTCTTTTAGATCTCTTCTACTTGTATACACACGCTTCTACCAAGTACAAGGTATTCTTTCTTTTTTCTCATGAGAGTAGCTGTATGTTTAGCACTGGAAAAGCTTAAGTTTTCATTTTCAAGTATTTTCCTCCTTATATTGTCTCATTCAGTCTTCAAAGATCATTTCTTATCGTTATTCAGCACAGTAAGGCCACTTCAGAATTCCTGTAAATACAGACAAAACTGCTTTCTTTTCCCCTTTGAATTCTTCCTTAATGTCTCAATTTCTTTGATGTCCACAGCACCACTTATTTGGCACTGTTGATTTTATATATCCATCCCAGTGCTTAGAGAGTCACTGCCATTAGAAATTACTAATATTCTGTATTTGTGCAATATTTAAAATCAATCCTGATCTATCCCTCTTTGCCTTAGCTGTAGACTATTAAAATCATAATTAATAACTTTGTTCATCTACTTGCAGGATTTAAGTGAATACCCAAACTCTGAGGACTTGAGCAGTGATGGTGCACAGCTGAGAGAAGACTACTTTAAGCTTGATGCATTACAATATCCTGAAGAGGAAAAAAAAAACTGTAATTTTGATGACAAGCAGAATTGCTACGAAGTAGTTATTTCCTTTCCATTTCTAGATTATTATTTCAGATATTTCTGAGTATTATTGTCAAAAACATTAAGAGTTTTTGTAAGAGCCTGCCAAGATTTATACCATAAATGGAGCAAGGAGTCCCACAAATGTCAATTATCTTAATTGCTTGTAGATAGAATGTACCAAAAGTGAACAAGACAACAATTAGTTCATACAATCTAAATGTCCCCTTCGTATGCATTTAGAACTGATTTATGCCTTAATTATTAGAAAATAAAATAAATAGAAATGACAGCAATATCTTTACAGGTTAATCTGTGGTTTTATGGCTGATGAGAAAAGCCTTATGTTAAGCTCCAGATGGATTTTATTTTCAATGAATACTCAGAGACTAAAAACACACAAATAAGTATATTAACACGGGGAGTATTTATTTGTGGCATATGATATGACACACACAGCATTTGAACTGATCTCCAAGAATCACATATTCACAAAGTATTTTCTCTGCCTAATTCACTTTTGATGACAATCAGTGCATTTTTTTTTGAGACAAAGTCCTAATTTACTAATAAATAGCAGATGATTTGAACAAAATACTTCATTTTTCTCATCAGAGCTACTTATTCTGGGCAGCATCTCACACTAGTGTGTCCAAGCTATTTTGAACTGCATCCCACTGCTGTAAAACATCTGTTTGCACTTCACTATGTGAGACAATTACGTATGTGATCAGGCTAGTTGCAAATTCTACAATCCATGTATGGGTTATAGCCTTGAGGAGGCCATAAGAAAGTAGTTATTCTAGCTGCTAAGAAATGTAGACTATATGCGCTTGAAATACCCAAAACTCACAACTTCACTGGGGTCCATAGTTTTAAAAAAAATATAGCAAACCAAGATTACTTTTTCCTTAGGATATTTAGTTGTGCTCAGCAGTGCACAATTTTGCATGTCTTTTAAGTATTATTTGCCTGTAGAGTATTTTTTTTTTTTCCTAAAGTATTCCCTTCCCGTCAAGAAATCATTCCTCCAGGCTTGATAAAATCTAGTGCTGGGTGATTATCTATTTTTTGTGCAAGACTTTTGATTCTTTAAGTCTGTTCAAGACAGAATATGCCCATATCCTGATAGATAAACATTTGGGAAGGCAAGAAATAAAATAAACTATTTTTAAAGTTGTTCATAGGAGATACTTGTCCTAGGAGATTTTAATTATCATATTGTCTATTTACCATTTAACTACTCACCATTATTCCAAATATCACCATAAACCAAATTCTCTCCACTAATTAAACAATTTAGTGATAATTAACTTCAGGAGGGAGGTTTTGGGAGGTGTCCTTCCTTCAGGATAAGGAAAATAGGACTGAACAATTTCCCATATTTTTTAATGAAATAATGGTAAGTTTGTAAGTGAGTAGCAGCATCTCTTATGCTCACCCTCTTGTAACACCAAGATTAATATTAACTAAAGAAATGTTGTGCAGATTTATACATTTTTACCCTCTTACATACTCTGATAAAATCTTAAATGCAAATATTTAAAGGATCTACACGGCAACTTTTATATCAGTTGGTCACATACGTAAGTGCTCTGTTTTCATGTCTAGAAATAAGAGGACTTTCTGAGGATATTTAAAAACACTTTCTGACCATATGGAAGGGCTGGCATACACCAGGACAGAAGAGGTAGAACTGCTTCCACAACGGTTGGTGCTTCAGCTTCTCCGCATTATAAAAGGCAAAAGGTTGCCTGGACATCAGAAGGATAGGGAAAAGACTTTTAAGCCTCTGTTTATTCGCAGATCAGGTTTTTTTTCCCTTATAGTTTCAAGAAACAGATATCCACTCATCCATATGTGAAAGTGAGGTGACCAGGAAAGATTTTAGATCATCAACGGCAATTAGTTACACAAAATTATATAAAGATAAGACTTTGACTGGGAGAAGAAAAATTAGTCAAGAACCAATCTTGCTTTGTCTTTATTTCAGAGGAAGGACAACAGCACTGCAGATAAAATTGAGTCATGAGAAAAAGCCACTTTAGACCTGTAAAACCTGGAAAGATTTTTTTGGAGAATGAGCAGTGAAGGAAATCTGAACTTTAAAGTAAAAAGAAAATATACATATATATGTATAGTCAATAGATTAGATCAATTAGGAAATTACAGGAATGTGTGTGATAGTATGCTATGTATAAGACCAAGGTGCTAGACATGTGAAATGCAAAAATGCTGTTGCAGTCTGTATTGCATTATCATTTTTTCTAGTGAGATCTAAGAGGTCATTGCCATGATGCAATAGCTTTAGCATGTGAAACAGCATATATAGAACAAGCACAACTTTGCCTTCTTTTTGTATCCATATTCAACAACCTCTTCTTATAGAGACAGAATGTTAGATATTGGTTTTAATGTAACATTCCCAATAAATTTATTTTGAAGTCAGTGTGACTTGTGCTCCTGACATTTTTTAAGTTAATAAGTTATTTATTTTTCTCTTAGTGCAGTAGGTGTCATATAAATCTTATCTCATAGCTAATTCTCAAAAAAAAATCTGGCAACATAAATCATAAGATATCTTAATGTCTTCCAAATTTACCTAGTACAGATAAGTTGCATACTTGCAAATGATCTCCGTTACTAAATAGATCTAGGAAATATGAACTTTTAGGGAAACATTCTACTGCATAGCTTACTAGCAAATTTGTGTGATAGCTGTCTGACGTTTTATTAGAAAAGGACAATATTATTCCTACTTTCTGAAAAATATACCTATGCTTTTGTCAGACCAATATTTTTGTGTCAAGATTTAGACCTTTATTGGATGCATGTGATTTGTTAAGTCAGAGTTTTCTCTGACCACTCTGGTTATTCTCATTCTAAACACAACAGCTTCCCTGTATAAACACTAAAATGTACATTTAATTTATGAGTACTTGGAGACTCAGAATTTTCAAGATTTACAGAAGGGAAAAATAAAACCTTATGTCATCTGTGTGGATCAAAGCATTTCTTTGTTAGTAGGATGTGTGAAAAGAATGTTAACAGTGACAAAACTCTATCTTCATAACAAGCCCGGTAGAGATTTAAAGGTGGAGAGATATCTGGAGGTGAGAAAGAAGGACATGACAGAAAAAAAACCCATAAGCTGATTTAACTTTTAAAAGCTATACTAAAAATTAAGTGGAAGAGATTCCTTTTATATTTCTCTGTAGGATTTTCACACTGACAGCCGTCTGTACTTATTTTTTATATATAAGTACGAATCACTAAATGATTTGTTTTATAATGCAACCCATAATATAGTTTTGCTGTGCATTCAGTATGGGATGTGGAAGAGTCCACGTTGCAGGATCTTGGTGCATGTCCCATCCTTCCTTCTTCATACGGTGAAGGATTTAGACATGCACGACTCTTTCCTCTTCCATAGAAAGAAAACACATGATGCGGTTGTGCACTTGCACATTCAAGTCAAATCATTAGAGCACTAAATCTACATGACATGCTATGAAATACATTTGTCCTAGAAAGCATACTGTTCATGCAGGTTATAGTTCCAACTTATAGTTGCACAGCATGTCAGTTAGAGGCAAAAGACGGAGGCAGTTGCTGCTACCAGAAGGTACAATATTTATTGATTCTTCTATTTCATGGAAATCATCAAAAAAAAAAAGCAGTCTTATGAACACCATGAATTATTTTTTCAGTATCTCTGAAACATAAAGCTAATTGCTTAGGTTCTCAGATACTGCACCATTAACAAGATCCATGAAAGAATTTCCTCTTAGACACTTTCATTTCCTACGTGCAGAGGAAATTGCAGCTTGAAGGAAGAGATCCACATAAGCGAACAAAGTGAGCATAAAGACAAATGTCATGTCTTCTATCTTTAAGGTTGTTGGCTATCTTTATACAGCCTGGAAGATAATATCCACTTCCCATCAGGAAGGCAATAATCTTGTCTGAAGTCATCCATCTTACTTTTTATCATATGAAAAAGAGAAAGGAAAGCACAGTGTTTTATCTAGTTCCATGGAAAAAAAGCTAGCAATGGCTAGCTGGGAGAGCCGGGCAGAAAATTTTTAATTTCTCACTATCCTCAATATGCAAGAGGTATTTTACTTCTGTCCTTGATATTACCATAATTCTAGTGAGTACTAAAAGCAAGGCTGTAAGAACTCATTTCCCACTCTTACTAATACCCAGTTTCTTAGACAAAATGAAACAAGTCTCTATGGGAGAAACTTGATCAATTATGTCTGATAATGGATGTGAGCTAAATTCACTTTCTTCAGCACGGAGACTCAGGTTCATGTTCTCCAAGTTTGGTACAGCGAAGATTTGAAATCATATGTTTGACTTACTAAAGCAATATAAAAACTAGAAGATGCTGGGTAAGCTGTCTTTCACTACACCTTCCTGTCTTTTGATATGACCCAGCCCTGAAGCCTGAACAGAATAAAAAAAATAATAATAAAAAGATATAATTCAATAAATATTGCTAACAAGCTAGAAAGTTATACACATTCAGACACACACTCATGCATACATCATTTTAGATAAGGGTTATATTATCTATACGTTCTCTATTGTTCTTATATTTGAATTTCCAGCAATCCAGAGAAATACGGGGAACCCAAAAGTAGGAAGTTCTGTGTGACCAAGCATGTATAAAAGCTGTCTTGATCCACACTTGGAAAAGCATTGATGAGATATCATGTCTTCAAAGAGAGCTAATCCGTATCTGAAGAAAAAATATTCCCTGTCACAGATAAGCAGGTTATCTGAGAAATATATAATATACAGATGAACAGGTTGTCTGAAAATATATCATCCACAGACAATCACGTTACCTCTGAAAATGCCAGTGAATGGCATATAATGAGTGTGTTATAAAAGTAAAGAAAACAGTAGTCTTCTGTGGAAAATCCAATTAACCTTAGGGATCACATAACTTACCATGAATCATCCGAGCTGCTAATAGGAAGGGTGGAGCTGCCTCTGCAGCATGTGCACCAGTCAGTAACAAACACCACCTCCCTTCAGATGCTTCAGATCACACTGACTTCCTGCACAGCAGTACCACACAGGTAAGGACTGTCTGATTGTCACAGAGAAATACATCATTATTGTTTGTGTTCAGTCCAGCACTCTACTCTCAAGGCATGACTGTAACTCGGATGCACTGGGCTTATGGGACCAGGCACTTGATATTAAAGATGAGATCCAAGTTTAGGTGTCCCAGTGTATCACAGACATTATCTAAATCCACTGCTGGTGCTCCTTGTGGCAGCTGAAATTCTCTGAGCGCTTTATATGCAGAGTTCTGGTGACACTAGATGCTGAAGCATATATTAATTTTGCAAATGGATACCTAAGGTAGAGGCCAAGCACTTAAGTTGTTCTGTGGCTCCAGTCTAGAGGACTGACTTTGGTGGTATTTTCTGAAAAATCTCATGTTTTCAAAGGAATAACTGACAATCACAAGAACATTGTGAAAACTGCTACAGGTTTCATCTCCTCAGGCAAACCACATACAGCATATACACAGTATACTCATGTAAACCCCACGAGCTCTCCCTATTTTATAATGTAGGGATATTTTTAGACAATCCTCCATCCACTGCCTTGCTGTATAAAAGTAAATCTACACAGGCTATCACTTGTATGCAACCTTTAAGAAATCCAATACCTGAATCATCACAGTGTTGATATTAACATTCACAATCTCATTTGCCCTCAAGGCTTTGCAGATGCTACTGCTAAGTTGTAGGGTATTCAAAAGATGGCACATGTTAGCACCTGAAAAAATAGTTGTACAAAGAGATTATTTGTGAAGTTGCACATTAAGGACTATCTTTAAGTACTACAAGACAGCACCATGTTAAGACATCCAAGTTAGCTCTGAATACACGGTCATATGCAGGAAATGGCATAGTCCTGCTACTGTGATATTCTGCCTGGGGCATAGTACATTATTTTTCAGCCAAATTGTTTTCCTAGGATGAAATGCCACACAGATGTGTGTAGCTCTCTAGCAGTTCCTGAACAAAACCACTCCGCTATCCTGGATATCTCTGTGATATTCTGCTTTACTGTGTAGACCAACACACCTACCAAATTTTTGAGATTTGGACCACTGTTTGATTTTTCTTAGGACATGTTAATGCAAGTTTAAGAACTTCTGTCATGGGATTAACTGATGATTAATATGGCTGAAAAAAAAAGTGAAGATTTATTTCCTCTAATTAGTCTAGCAGCATATGAAGAGATCAGAAATAATGTGTTAACAGAATTCAAAGGTGAGTAACAAATGCTAATCCTTGGTATAACGGAGTTCTGTTTTACGTAAGGACTCTTCTCCCTCCAAAGGATGCTTTGTACTGTACTGTTGTACTGTAGTACTCTGATGCCTAGGTAGGGTAAAATTGTCCCAGAATGACTTCAAGGATAAACTTTCTTATGACACTTATGGTAGGCTTAGAAAACTCCACTTGGTTTTCATTCTTGTCTAAAAACATACAAATTTAATACTATTCAGGCAGAAATTCAGTTATCCTATCCAATCAAACTGCTAAAAGAGAAAAGGCATTTTGCCCCAGGATCCTGCCTTTGGGAAAGGCAGTAGAAGAGATATGTTTTAGGAAATAGTTTTGGCTAGTAGATAACTTCAAATATGCCAGATTCTGTTGTCTGTGCTTCCAGAAGGAAATAAGGAGTTTTCTGAGGCCAAGAAAGAAATCACCTCTTTTCAGTTCATTTTCTCTAATATTTTAGTTCTGATGAGAAGTTAAAGAGAACACTTTCTCTCTTTCAGCCTGCATCTAGCATCCTTTGTGCCTGGACAGTTTGAAGAGCACTCATAACTCAGTTTTGGGAGCCTTCTTAACAAGTGTAGACTGGAAAAAAAGAAGATAAAAACAGACTTTCGCATCATCTGATATAAAAGAGCATCCACTTTTGTCCTTGTAATTGAAACCTTGTAATTGAAAAAAAAGCAAAATTATGTTATCTTTTATTTAACGAGGTGCTGGGTTGTCTGTCTAGCTCTGAGAAATGTTGAATTGAAAATTGTTAGTTTGGATGAAAACACAAATGTGAAATGGTTAAAATTTGAAAGGAAAAAGAAAGAAACTCTATTTTAGTTTGAAACACATTTGTGATTAAAGAAAAGACCTTTTCTTTAAAGGTCTGTTATAGTTGGTTTCCATACACTATACCCAACATATGGATCTGCAACCATTTTTAAGCAACTCAGAAAGTGTACAGAATTAATCCTCAAACAAAATGTCAGGTCTTTCTTGGATTTTAGATAAGATTTTATTCTTTCTTTACTTCCTATTATTTTAGGCTAAGAGACATCAGAATTTTCTCAGATGCAAAATGATTAATAAACTTGCTGAGTAATGACCAGCAAACACTATTTTTAACTTGACATCCAGTTCTCAAGAAGACTTAGTCTTCAAGAGGAAAGGATATCCTATACTCCTGACAGCAGAAACATCTTAGAATCATAGAATGCTTAAGGTTGGAAGGGACCTCCAGAGGTCATCTAGTCCAACCTCCCTGCTCATGCAGGGATACCGAGAGCACGAGGCGCAGGGGGTCCAAGTGAGTTTTAAAGATCTCCAAAGAAGGAGACTCTACAACCTTCCCGTGGAACTTTTGGTGCCTCAGTTTGTGGCTATTTCCTCTAGTCGTATCGCTGGCCACCACCAAAAAGAGGCTGGCCCCCTCCTCCTCCCTGCCTCCCTTGAGGTATTTGTAGACACTGATCAGGTCCCCCCTCAGCCTTCTCTTCTCCAGGCTGAACAGACCCAGCTCTCTTAGCCTTTGCTCATATGGCAGATGTTCCAAGCCTCTGATCATCTTTGTAGCCCCGTGCTGGACTCTCTCCAGCAGCTCCACATCCCTCTTATACTGGGGAGTCCAGAAATGGACACAATACTCCAAATGCATATACCAGTGCTGCGTAGAGGGGAAAACAAAATAAAGCTTCCCATTAGAGGACTACTATTGGTTTAATATTTTCTATAGTTCTTTGAAAGACAGAGCATAAAATACATGCATCTTTTCTTACTGGCAAAATAATTTCAAATGCTTATGGATACCTTGTTACTCCATAAGGCTATATCATTTAATGGTTGTCACTGCAGTATTTATGTGTATATTATCTGCATATAGTAGCTATTAAACTAGGATGGGTATATCCACAAACCTTGTCATCCAAAATTTGGAACAGTTAGACTGGGCAAAAGAATAACTAATGTTATTTTTCTAGTGATATTTTTGGGAATATCCATCTGTCTGGGCAAATACAGGAAAAGAGATTTGTGATGAAATTCTTAAAAGGCAGGTCAGATTTCAGGTTTCTGAAAGTCTTGTATTCTACTAATGAAAACAAATAAAAACTTTGGTGAACACACACAAACTCTCATTACAAAATAATGTTTATGCTTATATATTTTCATATGCGCACATATATTTATTAAATATATATAGTTTACTTAAAAATTACTTAATCTAGTACTGTAAATACTTTTGAATCATATTACAATGAATGATGTACACAGCTCCAGAAAACTGCAAGCTACCAATTTTCTTGCATTTTTTACAGTTCTTAGTCCAAGAAAAGGCATTCTATCGCACTCAGATTACCATTTGCAGCAAAGGCACTATAAGTTCCCTAGTCTCTGGCAGTGGCCATTATTCCCCACACATTTTTTCTTTAGTTTTAAAAAGAAAAGAAAACTTTAATTTTCCTTTTCTAATTCTTTTTTTTATCAGTCTTAACTAGTGTTATGACAAATGTGGTTTTTTTTTTCTCTTTAGTCCAACAGAATATAGAGATAACACACAGTACCACACAAGATCACAGAACACTGAGGTTGGAAGGTCCCTCTGGAGAGCATCTTGTCCACCTCCCCTGCTCAACCAATGTCACAAAATGCACATGGCACAGTATTATGTGCAGGAAGGTTTTGAATATCTCCAGAGAAGGACACTCTACAACATTTCTGGGCAACCTGTTCTACTACTTTGTCACTCTCACAGGAAAGAAGTTTTTTCTCGTAATGTGTATGCTTATACATACATACACACACATATATTTATTAAATATATATGATTTACTTAAAAATTATTTAAACAACTTAGTACCGGAAATACTCTTGAATAATATCACAATGAACGATGTACATAAGGAAACTGCAAGCTAACAACTTTCTTGTATTTTTTTACAGTTCTTGCACTGCCCAAGAACAAGTATCCTATAGCACTCTGATAACCATTTGCAGTTATTGCATCAAAGATGGAACTTCCTATGTTTCACCTGATACCCATTGTCCTATCACTGGGCACCACTGCAAAGAATCTGGCTCCATCCACTTGATACTCTCCCTTAAATTGTTTGTATTCACTGATACAGCCTCCTCAGTCTTCCCCCAAAATGGCCTAGATCTCTCGGCCTTTTCTTGTACGAGATGCTCCAGTCTTAAAACAAACTTTGTAGCTCTACACTGGGCTGTCTACAGTAGCTCCATGTCCCTCTTGTACTGTGAAGCCCAGAACTGGGCACAGTGCTCTAGATGTGGCCTTAATAGGTCTGAGTGGAGAGGCAGGATCACATTCCTTGATCTCCTGGCAACACTCTTCCTAATGCACCTTAGTGCATTGACCTTCTTGGCCTTAGTATTGGCCTTCTTGGCTACAAAGGCACATTGCTGCCCCATGGCCAATTTGTTGTCCACCAGGACTCCCAAGTCCTTCTCTGCAGAGCTGCTGTGTACTCCCAACATGTACTCTTCACTTCACTGTCCACTCATCTATCCCACACTTCCTGAGCTTATCAATGAAGACGCAGGAGACAGGACATCCATTGCTCTTCCCTCATCTACTCTGCCAGTCATTCCATCATACATGGCTGTCAAATTGGCTAAGCATGAATCTCCCTTGGTGATTCCATGCTGAACAATGATTTCTCAAAATATTTCAGTGTGAAACCAATGGCTTAATATCTCCCTTTTTTATTTTCCATGTCTCAAATCCAAACGGCAAAACATGCAATATGAAATTGAAGCTGTTACATCTTTTACTCTATTTGGACATTTACTGCATATCAGATTGCTGAATTAAATGTATTATCTCATAATATATAATTCATTAATCTGAATTTTTAGTTTTCTCCAGTGTCCTTTTGGACTAGGACCAAAATGAGAAAGAAATGAATCAGTATTTTAGATTATGTTAGAACTGATATTGCGACATAGAGCAGTGGCTTTAGATGTAACTTCTTTGCTTTTCCTCTGTTCTTTCTCAAGTTTTTCACAGTTAATACCTCAAAGAATAGGTATTTTATTTTATTTTATTTTATTTTATTTTATTTTATTTTATTTTATTTTACCTATTCAAATAGCAACCCAGAGATTTCTACCAATGCTCTTCCTTGTGACATTTGTTAGGTAACAAATAAAAAGGATTTGGTCATATAAGAGAATGCTATTCATTCCCCATTTTTAGGTCAAAACAATTAGTTTTACTTAATCTTATGTAATTGATTCTTACATTAGGACATAACGATCTGGATAGTAAATGATTGAATTTTCTCAAACCTTTCTAGATATAATTTTGTTTCTTCTTTAACTGGAGGTTTCCTGACTTGGATGTAAACATCTAAAAGACAATGTCTATTTTTTTTTTTTTTTTTTTTTTGCGGGTGTTGATAATACATTTACATATAAATTTTTACAGACAGCAAAATGAACCATCAAGGATCATGTCTTCATCCTATTTCCAGACTCCTGCTCACATTAGAATCTTTTGAGACATGTGCATGACTGCCTTTTCATTTTATTTTAATTTTCATGTATGTTTTTCACTTAGCTTTACTATTTAACTATGCCCTCACTTCAGTTACGTCTTTTCTTTCATTTTTTTTTTCCCATGAGACACTTTGAAATGACAGATCATAGGCAGGATAGGTTGAAGGATGTTAAAAGATTCTTCAACTACCAATTTGAATGATAACTGAAAAACTGATTTTCAAAGATTGGACAAATTGGACAAATTATTTTGCAATCGATACTATATTCTTTTCCTTATAAATTGATCAATTGAAAATGCCACTTTTGCATTGATATTCCTTCCTATAACTTCTCTGGTGCTGAATGAGTTGATTAAAAATCAGTGGGGATCAATGTTGTGAGTAATGATGATCTTTGCTGCAAGTAATAATAGTACTTAGATCAAACAAATATAATAATAATAATAGTACATAATAATAGTAATTTGTCCTTTAGCTGTGAGAACCCCAAAAGGCTGTATTCCAGAATAATTAAGAGCTTTTAAATTTCCTTGTTTCATTTTTGTGTTTCAATCTGGCTATGCAATGACTTAGGGAAGATTTGTTTGATAGTTCTACAAAATATTCTGAAACAAAATATTTGACAGTATCTACTCATATTGTTAAGTGGAATTTTTTTTTGATTGAATAGCATAGCGAATTCACATTTCAAAGGAAAATTCTTCATTCTTTTCTGTGATATCTGTCTAATTCTGTGATTTTGTCCCTCAGCTCATGCATTTTTTATTGGCCTGCTCCCATAATACATCACTCAGCTGTAATATAGTTTGATGAGGGCAGTGAGTGCACCCTGAGCAAGTCTGCAGATGATATCAAGCTGGGTGGAGTGGCCGACACTGCAGAGGGCCGTGCTACCATTCAGAGGGACCTGGACAGGCTGGTGAGTTGGGCAGAGAGGAACCTCATGAGGTTCAACAAGGACAAGTGCAGGGTCCTGCATCTGGGGAGGAATCAGGCATCAATACAGAATAGAGGTTGACCGTCTGGAGAGCAGCTCTGTGGAGTGGGACCTGGGAGTCCTGATTGATAAGAAGTTAACCATGAGTCAGCAGTGTGCCCTCATGGCCAAGAAGGCCAATGGGATCCTGGCCTGCATCAGGAGGAGTGTTGCCAGCAGGTCAATGGAAGTGATTCTGCTCCTCTACTCAGCTCTGGTGAGGCCACACCTGGAATACTGTGTGCAGCTCTGGGCTCCCCAGTATAAGAGGGATGTGGAGCTACTAGAGAAGGTCCAGCAGATGGCAACTAAGATGATTAAGGGACTGGAATATCTCTCGTATGAGGAGAGACTGAGAGAGTTGGGCCTGTTCAGCTTGGAGAAGAGAAGGATGAGAGGGGATCTGATTAACATGTATAAATTCAGGAAGGGAGAATGTAGGGAGGAAGGGGCCAAGCTCTTCTCATTGGTGGCCAGTGACAGGACAAGGGGAAATGGGTATAAGTTGAAATACAGGACGTTCCATCTCCATGTAAGGAGGAACTTCTTTACTGTGAGGATGACAGAGTCCTGGAACAGGCTGCCCAGGGAGGTTGTGGAATCTCCTTCTCTGGAGGTCTTCAAAACCCGCCTGGATGCCATCCTGTGCCACATGCTCTAGGTGTCCCTGATGGAACAGGAAGGTTGGACTAGATGATCTCTAGAGGTCCCTTCCAACCTTAAACATTCTGTGATTCTGTGATAGTGTTTTCCTCAAACAGAGGATTCCTGAAGGTGTGATACTTTTTCTTTTGACTGAAGATCCCAGAAAAGAGGTGTCTATAGTCAAATACTGAATTTGGTTATAAATAGAGGATTTGAAAAGCAGTTCTCCATTCTTGACAGATCTGTTGATTTCATGTTTTTTGGCAGGTTTATATGGCAGATGTGCTCAGCAGTATTGTAGGCTCTGCTTTTAACTACTTACAGATTTTTGGAAACTGTTGTTTCTGCTAAGTTATTCAATTTAGAACTGGAGACCCACATTTTATAGTAAAATTTGATGACATCTGTCACTGCTTGATTACTCATACCAAAGTAGTATATAAAGTCCCTGAGTATGATTCACTAGTGTGAAAGGTTATGTATAAGACTGCCATCTATTGTAAGAAAAGAATCATTTTTTTATATCAAGGGTAAACTGTAACAAGGGAGGATATAACTGGATATAAAGACAAGGCTTTTCACCAGGATACAATCAAGTGGTGGGATAGGTTCCCAAGAGAGGAAGTGCAGTCTTGGAGGTTTTCAAACCAGACTGGATAGAGCTGTGAGAGCAACCTGCTCTGACACTGATTTGTGAGACAGCCTGAGGCCCCTTCCAACCACAAATATCCTCTGATCCTGTGACATCTTTTTTGTTATTCAATTAGAGGAATGAGCGTATTATTATTTTTCACCTTTAAGTTATAAGGTATTTGCACCTTATCTTAATCAGATATAATTAATATAAGATACCAAAGAGTATCTCTTTTAAACTTTGAATAGATGTCAGCTAAGGAAATTTAAATCACTTGAGAAACGATGAGGAAGAAAGTGCAGTGAGGAACAGAAAAAGAAAATATTGATAATTTTTTTATGGACATTACTGTACCAAAGGAACAATTACTCATTATTATTCTTACAGTAGTTAATAATTCGATACACTAAGAAGCTAACTGGATCATAAAAAGGCAAGATCAAAGTATAGGAGCAGCTATGATTAAAAAACAACTTTCTCATGACTTGGGATGTCTCCAGGCACAAGACTGATAAATATAGTGATATGAGAGAGAAGTCATAAGACATTTTATTTTTCTTGAAGAACAATTTTAGCAGCAACAGAAGCAGAAAGCATTACTAAAATTCCAAAATATCTTGAATTACTGTGTATATTGAACAGGAGATAAAAATACCTTTGCAACAGTTCTTCAGAACTTCAGTGAAATCACAGAACATTGTTTATTTAAAAAATATTTAGTAATTCTTACATTTTTCCATCTCCTAGCTCTATGCACAAATTGACCAAAGCATCCACCTACCTGAGAACATTGGGAACATTTGATAGAGCAGTCATTGAAGACTTAAGGTGAATACTATGAGTTCAAATTATTTTGTAGTTTCAGAAAATTAATCAATAGTTTCATATTCATTGCATGACCAGAAGGTCTCTATAGAGATTTATTTCCTCAAAAAATGATGGAGTCTATTAAAACTTACTGGAATAAGAAAAGATTTGACTTAGAGTTGTAGGAGGAAATTACTCATGTAAAAAGTAAAGTGGATTTACAATGTTTTTTTGTTTCCAATTAAGACAGATCAACAAACCCCCCAAAAAATCTCTCAGTCTTACAATCTTACAGTGACTTGAAAGTTGAGAGATCTCATTGTTGAAGATGGTCCTACTACCAAAATAAAACACCAAGGTTGTTGCTAGGGGTCTTCTTTAAGAATGATTGTAATGGGGATATCTACATACTCTGATAATCTAAATGTCGGTAGCACCCATGACACTGCCAAAAGTAGTGGGTTTGAGCCAACGTTTACCAGGGCAAACAATACTAGAGTGTTTACAACCCAAACATCATCATAAGAGAAGAAAAGCTTGAAACTAACCTGTGATTTCCACTGAAAGATAATTTAATTCATATTTGCTGTCATTGAGCCAAGAAACTATATATCATATCTAAGGGAATCTTTGACTCCTGACTCTGCAGCAGAGGCTCTCATGCTACATCTGTATCACAAAACTGAACAGCACCAGACATAGGTTTATGTCCAGACAGAAATCATTCATAAGGCACATCTCCTGGCATGTTTTGTGCTATGTTACTAGCACTGCATGTTTCAATGACAGCTCTCAGTTGCTATTATGGACGACTTGTACAAATGCATTTATGACAATTCAATGTATGAATTGTCAATAGTATTGTTTTCGGGAGAAGGTTCCCAGGATCTCAGGTGCCTGGCTTCAGATCTGGTATTCAGCCTTGGCTTTTAAGGGAAATATTCCTAAAGGAAGGCTCTTTGGTCAGTTCTTAAGGGATTCACTCCTCTGGATGGATAAATTTGCAAGAAATTGGCAAATTTGATAAATTTGCCAAGAATTTCCAGAAGAACTGGAATGAGGAAATCAAACTTTCCAGATTCTGGGCCAGATAAAGACCAGGGAAAAGTGTTTTCAAATACACTGTCTCACTGATTTTGACACTAGCATTTTTGAGGAATTTTGTCAGACTGTTTTGAATCAAAACTAAAGATTAAAAAAGAGTCATAGCATTTCTAATCTACTCAGCCAAAACCAAGACTAGTCACGCAGTCTTCCCTCTAGTGGAGTGGTTTTGACTCCTGTAAATCAGAGCTACAAAACTTTGGCATACCTATAGCCATATTTAAGGAAACACTTCTGTGCTGTAGGCAGAAATGTGGGAAAAAATATATACTATAGGATAGAGGCATCAGTTGGAGCTTACAGCACAGTTTTCTCTCACATGCCCACATATGACCTCAGCTCTTGCTACTAGGTTTGACTAAAACTTTTACAAGTGATTGTCTAGCTACATTTTTATTTGAGGTCCATATAAGTAGATAAGCTAATGTTTGCTTAATAGTTGTATCACAAAATAAGCTTGCAGTTACAAGTGCTGGCACAAATAGGCAGTGCTAATTTATCTCTGTTATGCAACTCTACCATAAATCACTTGCAAATCTGCCCAAATAAAACTGCTCTTTGTACAACAGGAATCTACTTCAAGAGCTGTCCATGAGAAGCCCTCTGGCATACTAGATGCTTTAGCTTTAAACACATCCTAAAATATCATGCAAGATTTGTTATAATTTGCTTAAAGTATTCTTATAGTAACTATACTCACCATTTATCACCAAGTAATTTCTTTGATAATTGATTGTAAATCTCAAATACATTTGGCTACCTGCAAAGCGATGAATTTCAGTGAGGATTAATAACTTGTAGATTCATTTAGTCTAACTTTGTGTGGTAAATTATGAAAACTTTTTAGTTGCAACAAAAAGTGCTCTCTATTAAGCCTATTTGTGTTCCTGAGCGGGGCAAGTTAATTTACCTTAGGCCACCACATTTCATTTTCCCAAATGAGCAGATAACACTTGATAGAGTTTTTATTGGTCACCCTAAAATACAAACACAGCTCTGGTTCCTATGAAATGGAGGCTGGGAGAAGGCTTTACATGATAAAAGTAAAGCTAAGGAAATCTAATCTGATAAGGAAGGCTTTGAATTATTAACTTCAAAACAGTCAAAAAAAAAAAAAAAACTATTATTAGTAAGGGTATTTTTGTATAGTCTGGTTGACTATACAACATTGATGTCACAGCCAAATCCTCCTGACAGGTAGCACTGAGCTAACCGAAAAATTACAGTTCTCGTAAATCCACTGCTTTTTGGTCATTGATAGTCCTGTCATTACTCTCTGAAGGGAGAATGCATAGAGTGGCAATCCCTACTCGACCTGCTCCCTAGTGTTAGAGTGGATTTGATTCTGCAGCATCTAAACTTTGGTGAGAAAGTGAGTTTAAAATAAATCTTGTACAGATATTTTCAAAAGTAAGTCACAGTTACAATGGCTTTGACTTGAAAACAGATTATATACATATTTTTCCAAATTATTAGCATTATCATCCCATTTAATATTCTTAAAAAAAAAAAAAGCAGTAAATAGGCAGAAACTATAAGTGGTTTAGATGAATTTTAAGAAGTCAGCTGTTACTAGACAGGAAGACCTTTAAAATGATTAATAAGCTTCAAGTAGAAAATCTCCATCTCCATCTGCAAGTGGAAAATATTAATTTCTGGAGCTTTCTGCCCTTTCTGTTACCTTTCTTTTCTCCTGCATACTGCTAATTAAGGCTTTCGTTTTGGAAAGTAAAGGATAAACATTATTTTCTAATATATGGAGTATCAAGAAAAAAAATATATTGCAACATAAATGCTAGTTACAGCATTTCAGCAAACAGCCTCTTCTTCTTCATGTAGGCATCACCAGTCTTGTATTGGCTGTTGGTCATGTTAAATGTTTTCTGCCACCAGTAGCAAGGTAGAAGGTAAGGACAGGCTGCGCCTTCCCTCTCTCTCAGGGAAAGGCCAAACAGAAGCCACAACAGGTAGGAGGCAGTCAGGGTTTCTGTGATAAGAAACATAAAAGGACACATAAGATTATTTTGGTAACATGCCCTGTAGCAACTTAGCTCTGTTTAGGTCACAGCTTGCTTTGGTCAAAGTGAGTATTTGGTTAGTGTTATCATGAAGTGTTTCTGTAAGGCATTAAAAATATACCACACACATATACTATTTTACTCAAACTTCTGTTTTCTATACCTATGCATTCACATTCTCCTTTCTTTATCTTGAAACCAGCCTTAGTGTTTGGACACCCTGCAGGAAATATGGAGGGAGAACTTAGCAGCAGTGTTCCTTCTGATTCTGTTCATGAGTATCTCTATTTTCAAAGTTAAGGGATGTATGGGAATTAGTAGTGCTGAGTTCCCAGCTGACGGATTCATGCAGCACCTCCCACCAGGGCCTGCTGTGAGTTCCCACCATGCTCTAATAGACCTCTCTAACCTCCTACATGGTGTTTAATGCATAACTACCTGCCAGCAATGTTCAGATTATATAGATAAGACTGAAGAAGATTAAAAAGTTAAGTCTTATCGTCTCACCACTCCCTTACCCCTCTTCATCTCTGTGAATATACATGCATGAATACATATGCATCCATATATATAAGCATATATGTACAGAAGGTGGTCTCTGTTTTCCTCCCTGCTTCAGCTGCTCCTGTCATTATTCCCATATGCAGGAAGATGCTAGCAAGCCATGTCTCCCCTAGTGAGGCAGCAGGAGATTGTCAGCAGCTCCCTGAAGAGCTCCAGAGCAGGCAGAGAGGAGACTGTGTTTTGCATGACCCTCATATGCTATGGGTTATACAACTCAGCTGCTGCACCGTAACAAATCAAATATCATGGCAGTCCCCTGATCAAAACATTGTTCAGCGAAAATTACAGCTGAAGTGCAGTGGGAGCTCTGATACTTCCTTACAGCAAATCCCCTTGAAAAATGCAGAGAGGAAGAAAACAGCCCTTGAATGCATTTAACAGCTGCAGACAGACTCCAAGTATAATAGCTCTTTGATCTTGTGTATGATGGGAAGAACACCACTGGGAGCTTAATGTCATCATTTTATGCAAATGTCGCGAAAGGAGGCTCTACATATTTAGGTTGTTCTATCACAGATAGATACAACATTTATGAAAGCCCACACTTCTTCATTTTCATACAGGTGGAAACAAAAGACTATTATATAATTAAAATAAAATCAAAATAGTTTTTGAGTTTGAAGAACTAAAATATTCTCTGATGTGAGAAAGAACTACTTGTGATATTTACAAGTGTTTGCAAAGAGCTATTGCTAAGAATCACAGGCTATAATCGATGCTAGACTTATCATAAGTAAAACCCCATTAAAAATAGTGACTAAAAATGTGCAGAAGACCAAAAATCGGTCTGTTTTTGGTAAATAAAATAGAAAAAAAAGATAGAATTTCAATTCTCTTTCTCCGAGCAACACTACAATGCCTGAAATCAGTAGAGATTTTTCAAAATGGTTATCCTCCAAATAGCACACCTTTTAACAGATTGTTAACTATAGAGGCCTTTAAATTAAATAATAAAATAATGTTATTTCTCTTAGCTTTTCTTGAAATAATTCTGAAGCAATGGCTTCAGACTCTGCTGTAAATTCTGTCTTTTTTTTTTTTTTCCCCAGAGACTTCAAGAGGTTTTCTTTTTAAATTTATTTTCTGATCTTTCACAAGGTGACTTAATTTAGAAGACCCATAGCAGCAAAAAAGACGAATTGAGAAAACTCTTCATTTTTTACTTGCAGCAAATATTCCTCAAAGAAGAGGCTGAATGTTGTTTTTACTACACAAGAAAAAACATAGAAAAATGCAGAAATTATAATAAAAATTATGCATCCAAAATTTATAGAAATAAGTGTAAACTATTTAGCAGAATTACAACTCAGCAGAATGAATAGAAATTAACTAGAGTGAAAGACATAACTTATTAAATGCTTTCTAAGAAGGTCTATGAGAAAAAAGCTTAAAGGAAGTTAACTGTTTGCTAGTAAAACTAGAGGAAAACAACTGTGCTCTAAATCTCTTGGTGGAAAACAGCTGAAATCATAACATTTTCAGTTCATTGCTATACAGCCAACAAACAAAGCCAATTAAAATAAATAAAAGCTAAGGGTCAGTTCTCATCTTGGATTCAAGAAGGTTTTGAAAGTTTTTTCGTTTAGACATATTTTTACAAGTTATGGGTTTTGACTTAAATCTAAAAAGCAAGCATAATTGAAGTGTAGAATTTCAACTTTAAACATAAATATTTGAGAGTTATAGGCAATGAGTAAAAGTTTCTTCCCATATGAACTGATCCCATAGTTTTAACAAAAGGGAGCATGAAGAAGACAGGCAATTCAAATAGTAAAGCATTAGATATTACTGCAGTTAAGCAATATTGCTACTTTCCAACTCAAGAAAGCATTGCTAGACTTTTTATATTCTGCAGGGAAGCCTAAGATTTAAGTAGTAGTGGTGGTGGTAGAAGCAGTAGTAGTAAATGCTTCCTTTTATGATTATCTTCTGTTAATAAATTATAATATTGAGGAAATGAGGCAAGAAAGTAGGATTTGCGAACAAGAGCTTTGGGAGCACATGAACCCACAAAACTTTTATTCACATATATCACATGATTTATGATGTACATACCAGAGTTCTCTCTTACTACAAGAAGTACAGCTGAGTAAATCTTCAGGATCTCCAACTCCTCCCCTGTTATGTCTTGCATTACTGAATACTGTAGCTGCCGATATGCATTAGGCTGGTTGCCCTATAGAAATAGGCGTGCTACAATTCTCTCTTCTTTCTGATGTGCTGAAGTTCACAGTAAACACCTATCTGGAAGTCAAAAATGAAAGAAAAGAAGTTAAAAATGATACTTCATTTTGATACCTCTGTTCCCTTGACAGATTTGTTTTCAATTATATGGTAGGCTATGTCTAAGGGTTAAACATTCAGCTTCCATTATTTTTATCCCAAAATCCTGACGGCAGCTCTAGCTTTTTTTATCTACTTTTATTTTATATATATTGATTGAAATGATATTTACTTAAATTAAATATATAAGTGGAAAAAAATCTGTTTTTTTTTAAATGTATGAGGAAGACTAATTGGTTAACCAATATCAGGAAGATTAAAAAGGAGATATAAAAGACCAAATATACTTCTCCCAAAATAAGCAACAGGCACACCACCTGCTAACTATTTACTACTTATTTTTAGAGATGTTTGTAAAAAGCATGTCAATACTATTTTCAAATATATTCAGAAAATCTTTTTTTCTCATTTTTTTCCAAAATACAAGACAGCTGATTTCTCTATACAAAAAGATCTGACATGGTTTCTTTTTTACATAATGCTGCCTAGCATAATATGTTTGCTAAGGTAATGCCTAAAAAAATCCATTTTGAGAGCAAATACCTATCAAAGCTGGCACATTGCTAAAGCAAATGTTCTTTACTTTAAGACAGTTGAAGTTGCTGTTAACTGTATGCTCAAACTGAAGAACACAAAGAGCGGGACTTGGCAAGAACAAGGTACCAGGATTCACAAAAATAAGGCCTTAGAGAAAGGCTCCTGGGAAGATGTAATTCTTTCCTTAGCTCAGGGAATGTCTACTGCAGTGAACTAACTCTGCTCCCTTGTTGCTGCAATAAAGAACATTTTAGTGGAATTTACAGTAATTTTTCTTACATCTCTTCATATTTAATCTTAAAATTATTTCATAAACCAACAATCTCTGCTCTAAGTTCTCCTTTCAAAACCATTTAGCTTAGTTATATAGATGTCATTTTTGAACCTGAACCCTCTCCCAGTAACACATCTAAACATTTATTGAGCTGTGGATCAAGATCCAAATTTTCACCCAGCAGAATCCACCTATCCATAGACCCAGATCTCTCACTTCCTGGGTTTAAGTCAGTAATTCTGCATAGTGCCTGTCTGTTTTGAGAGGCTTGCTGGCTTATGGCGAGATCAAAGGTCTAGGACTCAAGTTCTGCCCTGAGTCCTGAAGAGCTCTAGCCATCCCCGCCGAACCGCGGGCTCCAAGGAATTCCTGGCATCCCCATCTAGGCAGATGATGTCAGTTACTCTGTTTCTACAGTGATTTGCACAACGAAGTTCTGTTCTTGAATGGCCCCAGGATGCCACCCTAATGCAAACAATAAAATCCTTTTCTGCTATCTGACTGGCTACAGCAGAGCTGGATACTGAAGGCATTACATACAGTGAAGCTGAAATTTCTCCAACCTTAACCTTCTCCAAATTAAATGCCATAAGCAAATGAGAACTACAGGTCATGTGACATGCTAATTTTCATAAGCCTTTTCATCAAAAAGAAAAACAGAGAACAAACTCATTACTCTTTTCACTTGGTTTCTCTGTGAACAAATGGAGGAGTAACTACTGACAATACTAGCTTACCTTTCACAGGTTAAAATACCTTCTGCCTACAGCCTGGACAAGGTATGTCAAAATACTTAATGGTAAATAACCACTTCCTCCTCATCACTTACAATGATGCTTCTTCTATTATTCATTTGTTCTTCTCATAAAAAGAATGAATTATTAACTGCCCAAGATGAAATACAGAGGCTGTAGCAAGTTCAGAGCTTTATGTGAACTCAGTCTGAAACATCAGCCTTTTATTTGTTTTTGTTCTTAATTTATCTGAATTGAAATGCATATGGTGATACAATTGACTAGACAATGAGAACAGGCTTACTCTTTGAACTGCAGAAGCCATATCTCAATCCCTTTAAATCATACTGTGGGTAAATAAAACATAAAAGTAGAAGTGTTCAAATTCTTCTTGTGGACTGTGAATAAACTCTAGATGGTTAGCCCTCACTTGAGCAGAAGTCACTTCTATTGGTCCTCAACAGAGGAACTGTAGAATCAGAGTAAGGTAACTGCTATGGATAAAAGGTTTGACTGAAAATCTTTTGCAAATAAACTACCATCTACAGAGAAAAGGAAAAAGACCAAAGAGCTGCCACTGGGTCAAGAAGCCCTGAGATGCTTAAGCTTTTAGAGAAGTTTGTTTTTTTCCTATTAACAGTAAAATTAACAGCTCCACTTATGCCCTGCCCATGAAACAAAGGTTTTAGGCAGTGTTCCAGCAGGTGTTGAACAGGATTGATATAACACCTGCAGTTGGAAGACAGGGCCACCTCTTATTTCAAAAGCATCTGCCAGGTAGAATTGCACTGAAAGAGATAGAGACTAGAAAAAGTCAGGGAGAAGGTAAACTGTTGGCATATACTTGCAATATCTGAAGCTCTGGAGACATGTGTTGCAGGATACAGGGAGCCCAAAGACACTAGGAGCCTTTGGAGGAGTCAGAGAGGCAATAAGGGTCTGTCAGACTTGGGGGAGAAGATGGCAGAGCTATTGTAGTCCAGTAAACATGGCATTTTTTTGCAACTACTAAAAGGTCATAGTCTTAGTGTTAATCTCACAGTGCAGTATCTCCAGACTTATCTAGGTTTGCTTACAGCCTAAGCTCATTTAATTTGTTAGCAGCAATAATAGTTACCTTTCAGTCAGGTTTGGTTTAGCTTAAGCTGTAGTTTATAGCAAGAACCAGTAGTTATTCTGTGTAAACTGAATTATCTATGATCCTAAAATAAAAAGTGGCTTGCAAGAGAGTAAACATGGGATGGTATCAGAGATCTCAGATTAAACACAAATCACAATAGTCAATCAGCGGTCACTGCAGGAACACAATCTTGTTAAACCAATTTAGAAACATCAAAGAGAACAGAAAACTTGATAAAGGAGAACAAATGAAGATAACTGGGAACAAGTGACAATAACAGAAAAAAATGAAGAGAGTACTCTCATATTTTGAATTCTTATTCTATTTTTATAATAATCAAAATAAAGATGACTGTTATAACTATTTCTGAAAGACACATGTGGATATAAAAATAATGTTATATTATATTCAACCTGCTCACATAAAAATAAAGTTACATCATTTCTTTGCCTTCTCTTAAACACAGCTGACTTTCTATGTGCACTCAACTGATTCATCTCTCATATATTCATAGAATCATAGAATCCTTAATGTTGGAAGGGAACTTTAGTTCTAGTCCAACCCCTCTGCTGGATATTATCCAGCTTTTCTGTGGTAGCCTTTTAGGAATAATCTGATTTCCTTCTAAGGATCCAATTTGCATTTTTTACCCCCAGAAGTTAATCACTTGTATGACTGGTCATTCTGGAAGTCATTTTTCCATTAAACAATAGTCCCTATCACCTGTACAAAGATTAAGATATACCCACACTTGACTGGCCTATTAACAATTCCTTGAGACAGAAGTAATATTTCTCACACTAGTTTATAACCATCTATATTTCAGCATAAAATGCCTCCATCGACTGAACATTATCACTAATTTCAGCATCTAACATGAAAAATACTCTTCACACAAATACATGAACAGGATTAAGACATGCAGCTCTATACCACCTTCATGGTGGAAAAGATTACATGATAGTAATCACTTACTTTTTGTCTAGTCCTATTGGCTTGAATCTCCTCAGCTACTTTTGAGAAACCCTTAACCACTGCAACACTGTTTGCAATTGCTGTTAACACTGTAACTTTAAAAAGTTTTCTGGAAAATCATAGAATAACTATGGTTGGAAAAAGACCTTCAAGATCATCAAATCCAGCCATAAAACTATCATCACCAGGGCTGCTAAACAATGTCCCTAAAAGCATTATCTACAGTGCCATTATCTACAGTTTACATTACAAAGGTGCAATGAACCTTAGGAAAATGACATCCAACTCCTATCTTGCCTCTGCCTTTTCTCCTTTCGTTTTTCTCATTTTTTTTTCCTCTATGAAAATTGCTAAATATACTTGTCTGAATTTGAAGTAAGAATGACATATAAAAAATACATCCACAATAGAATAGCAAATTTCAAATGCCCAAGAGCTTTACTGTGCAAAGTGTGCCAGGTAAATCAGCCTGTCAACCAATTTATCCACTGCTCTTACAAATCTATTACCTGATCAGGTACTCTCTAACTTGAGTCTCCTGACATTCTCTCCTCAGTTAATACTTTCCAAAGATGCACAGAAAGCTGAGAAGACATGAAATATTTAATAGAAAAAAAAAAGAAATATCTCAGACAGATATACCTCTTTAAAATGTTGACACTGTTTAGAACCGAATATATGCTGAAGTAGCTGTGATCCTAATCGGTCACTGTAATCTAATATTTACACTCAGAGATACATACTGACGTGTGAAGTATTTAATTCCCAACTAGAAATTATATTACCTTATTTATCCATAAACATTTCCATGAATCTAAAACACAAACAATATCTATATTTATATTAGTATATTATATTATTAGTAGTATATTATATATTATTTATATTAGCAAAAATTATATTTTGCTTGTCTATACAGTTAGGCATTTATGGTGATATAAGACCTCTTTTTTTACGAGAAAGTAAATTCAGCGTTTGAAAAGAAGGTGCATATGTACAGCTCTGACAACATAGACTCACTGAGGTTGAAAGCCTAAGCTTACAATCTGTTTAACAAGCGTGTTTTTCAAAACAAACAAAAAAAGACACCATTTCATAGAAATTTAACTATTTCAGAAAAATTCAAATATTTATTAAAACGTTAAAAAGTGAAATAACATTTCAACTATCAGAACAAGTCTATCTTTGTAATATTTTCTATTAACTACTTCCACGTGTTTGTCTCAAGTCTTGCTTATGAGTTCTACAGTTCTTTGCCTCAGAGCAGCTACGCAATTGCTTATTTTCACATCCTAGATGTTTATTCATATAATCTACTGTATAGCAGAATAGTTCATATTGACAGCAAATGCTATTAAGGGCAATAAAAATGGTTAGTTTTGCCTAAAATCTGAAGTAAGATGTCACTCAGCTGATCCTAATGTCATACCCTGAAAGAATAATCATCTAGTTTAATTAAAGGTGCTTTGTACAAGCCATGCACCTGTATAGCTATGTCTGACTTTTCTGACTTAAAATAAACTCCTGTTAATGAACACTTCCTTCATCCATTGTTTCCTGATTGAATATACTAGGAGTCATTTCCTGCATCTGTTTAAGTGAAGAGGGAGGTAACATTGTACCAAAACCAGGTTGAAACTGAAGATTTATAAATGCATACTTCTCTGCTTTCCTTGACAAATTCAGGTGACTCACTCTAAGCTCTGTATCTGGAGGACAGATGTGAGACGGAGAGACATTACATTTCTAATGTATAAGCTTAAGTGAAGTGTCTATCATGTCAAAAAATTTTAAATGTTTCTGGCTTACGCATTAAGAAGATGCATTATTTAAAATTAAACATGGAAAAAAATCACTTAAATGTTTAGATTGTATAGATTTTTATCCAAAACAGTATAAAACTTGTGAAATGCTACCTGAAGTTTGCAAAAAAAAAAATAAAAATGGCATACTGTGATGAACAAGTGGTATATAATCAACTGGCCAAACAATCTATGTTCAAAGAGTGCAGTTATTATATGCTTGACATTTTTATTGCATTATGAATCATCTACTTAAAAATAAAAGATTCTCACGCAAGTCATTCTCCTAATACATAATATACTATACACCATTAATTTTTCATAATTAAGTTTTAGCACAGACATTATTTAAATGCTTATTTATCCACAAAAACGCATTGCTGAGATATCTCTCAGGTCTGTAGTCAGTTGTTGTTCAGATGGCAGGCTTCACCCACCACAGAGCACCTGCAGCGGATCTATCATGGGAAGCAGGAGCTGCAAAGTTAGAAAGTTTTGCTTCCTTCATCTCTTCTCTGACAACTGCAACTCCTTAACAAAACACCAGTGTCTGCAATCCAGTCCCAGACATCCTGTCTCCAAAACTAAGCTGCTTAAAAGACAGTTTCCAATAGCATATCTTTGCTTGCCAGGCTAGCATAGCACTAACAGCAAGGAGCATTTATATAACACAGGCCTTTAAGTACTTCCAACCGTTGCTCAGTCAGCCTCCAAGATACGTTGTTCTGTCATTCAGACTTGCAAAACTCCTTCCCTTACAACTGCTGCCAAGAGATGGCAAGGTCATTTGTTCTGACAGGATCATGCCCCGAGGCTTATAGGTCTTAAATTGATATTCCTTCCTAGGAAAAGGAGCAAAATAAATGTCCCTTATCCTCACCAACACAGCACATATAAAACATGCCAATGAATCCTTTCCATTTTGTCTCTACAGCTTCCTTAATGCTCCGCAGTGTCTAGCAGTCACTGACTCTTACCATACATGTAATCTGCATCATTCTTCTGAAAGATTAAGCAATACTTATGTGAGTTTTTCTTTTTCCTTTTTTTTTCTTTAAGCCTTATCTGTCCATTTATATTTTTTCAAATTCCCAACTCTTCTTGAATAAAATGTCAGCAGGTGATAGCATGTTAATCTGTGCTATTCCATGGCAACCGTGCTAAATATGGATCAGTGTCTAACATGCTTTTTGAGTATGCATTTTATTAGCCTGATTTGTTTTTTCACCAGCCCATGTCTATGGACACTAAGAACTTACAGGTACATATCTAAATCCATATTTCACTGTATACTGCCTAAATCATGACCACAGATCAGTGGACAATTGTCAAATGGACCCTTGTTCATACCATGTTTGGGAAAAAGCAGAATTGATACACTTTACCTATCATTTATCCAAAAGAAGGAAAATAATGCAGTACAAATAAATGTCTGGCAAAACTAAAACTGTTTATACTTATTTTGCTATAAATGCCCAAACTTTATTTATTTTATAGCACAGAATAAGCTCAACTGCATGACTTAATCATGGTTTTGAGTATATACAAAAGCATGACTGTTTCCTCCACTTTGCTGTTTTTAGGGATAAATATAGGGCTGCCATTCAAAGGGACTTTTTCCAGTTGGTTAGAGAAATGAGCCAACAGGAATCTCATGCAATTCAGCTACGGGGAATGTAAAGTCCTCTACCTGAATCAAAACAACTCCATGCACCACTACACACTGTCATCTGACTGGCTGGAGCGCAGCTTTGCAGAGAAGGATATGGTGGACGTGGCAGACAAGATGAACACAAGCCAGCAATGAGCTCTTGTAGCAACGGCAGCCATCCTGGGCTATGCTACAAAGAGTGTTTCTAGGAGATCAAAAGATGTGGTCCATTACTGTCTACTCATCACCTGGAATACTGGAATGCTGGGTCCAGTTCTGGGCACTCCAGTCCAAAATAGACATGGACATACTCAAGAGAGGCTTGAGAGTCTCTCAACTGGGGGTCTTCAGCCTGGAGAAGGGAAGGCTCAGGAGAATCTTATCATTCTGTATAAACAGATGAATAGCCACAAACTAAAACACAAGAAACTCCACTTAAAGAGAATTTTTTTTCACTGTGAGAGTGGTCAGACATTGGAACAGACTGTTTAGAGAGGTTATAGAGTTTGAATTCATGGAGATGTTCAAAACCTCATAGGACATGGCCTTGAGGAATCTGCTGTATCTTATTCGGTTGCAGCAGGAGGGCCAGACTAGAGGGCCTGTCCAGAGGTCTAATCTCATCCCTCCATTTCAGTAATTGTTTGGAGGTATGGACTGGGACTTGCCAGACTTGTCATTTAATCTCATCTCATAACTTTAATCACTCTCTGAATACCTTGAACTGAGCAGGAGATCTGGCAGTTAGTGCACTTACTTCATTTGACACCAGTAATATTCTTCGTTTTGGGTTAAAAATATGCTGCTGTGAAAATTAACTTTGTACTTTAATTTCACTTTTCACAAGTTTTTAAAGATGGTGTCTGTGAACTCTGCATTTTCCTTGTTTTAATAAATTAAAAAAAAATCATAGCAGAAATAATTATTTGTAACTTATAAAGTAAATGGAGGGTGTTGTATATCATTTTAAACAGTTACAGCAAGTGATCTAGTGATCAGTTTCAGCCTATTTTAAAGGTATGAAACTTACATCCTTCAAGATACCTGGTCAAATTGATTTTACATATCTTGACGTACCTGCGGGTGCTGAAATGGACTGGGAGTAATCTGACCAAATGTTACAGACATATCTGGAAAAACAAGAAACTGGACAGATGAGTCAAGGTAATTTTTCTCCATTTACCCACACCCCAAGTTGTCCAGCACAGACATAGTTCAGGTGTCTAAGCACAAATAAAGACAACTGCAATGCAGGTGGCTAAGCATATTAATACCTTGGGATGACTTACACTTTTGATTTTCACTAGTGCTGAAACTACCTAAATTTCTAATTTTGATTATCTTTCTATACAAAAGAAATGACTCCTTCCCTGGAACTCCCTGGGAAGAATTTCCCTGGGAAATTCAGTATTTCATACCAATTGAAAATTGAAACTTTTAAAAGTTTTCACGCTCTCAGCATCTTCATTTGCATTGAATGTCCATGAGGAAATACTGCACAATAACATTCTCAGGATGCTGGTTAAGCAGCAAAACTGGATAGGAAATTCCAAGTATAATTTCTCATTCCACAGAAAGTCTGTCCTGGCCAGTTGGGGAAGATATCTCAGTGGTGATCTCAGCTGTTCTGTGATCTACTTACACACGTCTTGTGTTAATATCTTCCAATTCCCTTTTGTTCTCTATTAAGAGCCTCCCTATTCTTTCTGAGGCATTTTTAAACTCCTCAATTGTTCCGGACCTCTAGGCCTTTGACAAGGATATCCTCCTGACAATAGCACAAACCTTGGTGCATGGTCAGTCCAGTAGCACTAGCTCTTTTCCTTTTCATTACTAATAGATCTTTTAAATGTGTTATTCACCAATGCAGTTATTTCACATGCTTCTTTGAGGAGAACATGCTCTTTCCAGCTTCTTTTGTTCTGACTTTTTTTAATACGTCAGTAGATCAAACTGACATCTATACTGCATTCATTCATTAGGATTTCCAAGGTTTGACAATTTCTATTTTCTTTTTTTTTTTTTCCAGAATTTAACTCCAGACCTTCCAGTAATTTCTCTCTAAATGTTTCTATGGTGCCAGGTGTCAACAGTAACAAAAGCAGGAGAACGGAGGTCTCTCTGAGGAAGGCTGGGTATAAACTTTGGCATAATCCAGTGCCAACATGTGTAGAAAGTTATATGAGACTTCTTATAAAGCTAGCTTGTGCTCTGCTAATTGAATGATAGAGGTTTTTATCTTGAAAATGTCTGTACTTGGTCTTATTCCATACTTCTAATGTTTACTGGATCAGTTCATTTCTTCAGTTTCTTTCTATCACATTCTTGTAGTATCCATCTGTTAAATAAAAATCAAATTTTTTTGGTAAAGGCTATATCACCCCTTCAAATTGCTTCATATAGTTTTACAATTAGTCTGTTTTACAAACAGAAAATCTGTGAAGTCAGTAAGTTTTTTAAAATATGCTACAGTCAAAAATAATGCTGCCTTTTTTTCCTTTAATTGGCCAGTCATGATCAGTTTGCCAAATAATTTCTAATAAAACTAGAACCAATCTAAATTAGGTATTAGTGCGTCAGCAGTGTGCTTCAGAAAGACATATTGTCTTAAGAAATGTCTATGGTGACGTTTATGGTTTGCTTACACACACACACACACGCACACACAAACACACACACACTGATTTTTATATATATATAATTGGACTATGCTTCATTACGACGACAGATCATGCCAAAGAATATTAAGTAAAGGCTAAGCTTCTGTGTCTTGAATTAGGCCTCATTTAGCCTCAAGCTGATTAGGAATGGAATAATGTTATACATTTTACACTGGTTAAAGTATAAAATGAGAGGATGAGTTAACTTCAGTAACCCAGAAATACTCTAGCTCAAGCAGTTGCATTTTGCAGTTGTATTTTCTATTACACTATCTCTCTGCAAGGACATCCCCGGATTAAAGGTATGAAGATGTAATTAAAAATTGAAAGTGCATAATGGAGCTGGCATAATATTGCAGAGGCAATTTAATTATGACATTACCTAACTTTTAAGAATATCCCTTTGCAATCTATTATTGAAATACATACTGGGGTGTGTACAGATGGATAAGGTAAAGATGATAGCCTTCCATGAATCCAGACTCAGAAGTCCTTTTTGCTGTAGCATTCAATGGTTTTAATTCTTTGACCATCTAAAGCAGAATTTGGATTTGACAATGGGGACATATTTTGTATTTATACAGCACAAGCATTGTTATCTTTTAGAACAGAGGACACGGTACTGACTAAACTGACTGCATCCTTAAAGATGCAGGCACAATTCTAGGAAGTTTATCAAAAGTATCCATTTTTAAAAACAATTAGGTATAGAACTTCAAAGATACAAATCTTGCCAAGATTTTACTTAACTTCTGCGAATGACGAAACAAGAAATTAATCTAGGCCTTTCTTTTTTGACTTTTACTATGCTATTACACTTAAATATATTCAGTTACATACTCTTGTCTGAGCAACCTACTTTTTACATAAGCAATGTATTGGTGGCACACTTGTATGTATTTTCAATACATAAGTCATACTATTTAAATCATTTGAATTAGGCTTCTAAGTGAAAGTTCTACTTTCATTTCAGTTCTCCATCTACTGTGTTGCTCAATATGAAGAGACTTGTTCTTTAATGGTGAAAGCATTAGAGTATCTTCAGTTGCTGACGGTAACAGGACAGTGACAACATTTGTTTCATTTATAGCCTGAACCACTCCTTCCATCCCAAAACAAAACAAAATAACACTATAAGCTAGTATAACAACTACTGGTAAATAAAAATGAATTATATTGTACAATATTTAATTAAATATTAATTAAATATAATTTCAATGATTATATTTAGGAATCAAAGGCTTATAAGCAGTAAGTTTTGGTAAAAAAGGCTCAAATAATAATTTTTAAATTATAGAAATATTTTTAAAAGACAAAAGGTAAAATATGCTTTATTACAGTGTTTTGCAATCTACCTTTTGATCTGAAGATTGGTTTGATGATTCCGTCTATCTGTTTATTCCTCTGGATCATTTCTCACAGAAAAGCTAAAACATAAAATAATAAAAATCACAAAGCATCTTTCAAATTTATAATTCTTTCTTCCCTATGATCATACTGCCTTTAGCCTTTGCTAATCCTAAAGTTCCTTTTTTAAAGCTGAATAAATTATTTTTTAATCTAATTTTATAGAATATAATACTTTTTCTCCTTTAAATATTTTAAGAAACAACCATTATTCTAAATTAAACATTTCATGTTTTTACAAAAGAAGTAAGCTTAAAAAAGATCAGTGAGTGCCATAAGATCAGAATTATTTTGGACAAGAATTATGAATAGTACCTTGTCTTACAAAATGAATGAATAATAAGTAAAAGATACTTAAAAATTTATTTGGGGTATTAGTCAAAATTGTGAGAATTTTCTGTATGTCTGCCTTGATACTCGCACCCCGTTCTTGTAAAACCTCGTTCTTTTAACCCGTTCTTGTAAAACCTAGTAAGACAGCATGTAAATGGGGTGATTAAAGTCTTTTTCTTCCCTTCATCTCTGCTGTAAAGGCAATTAAGCACTAACATAGACAATCACAGAATCACAGAATCGCAGAATAGTTGAGGTTGGAAGGGACCTCTAGAGATTATTTAGTCCAATCCCCTTGCTCCAGCAGGGACATTTAGTATGTCCCTGCTGGAGCATGTGGCACAGGGTGGCATCCAGGTGGATTTGGAAGATCTCCAGAGAAGGAGACTCCACAACCTCTCTGGGTAGCCTGTTCCAGGGATCTGTCACCCTCACAATAAAGTTCTTCCTCACATGGAGATGGAACTTCCTGTGTTTCAACTTATAATCATTATTGTTTGTCCTGTCATTGGCCACCACCAAGAAGAGTTTGGCCCCATCCTGCCTACATTCTCCCCTCAGGTACTTATACATATTGATTAGATCTCCTCTAAACCTTCTCTTCTCTAAGCTAAACAGCTTGCTGTTAGGCCCAGCTCACTTAGTCTTTCTATAAGATAGATGGTCCAGTCCCTTAATCACCTTCATTGACCTCTGCTGGACCCTCTCTAGAAGCTCCACATCCCTCTTACACTGGGGAGCCCAGAAGTGCTGCCTCACCAGAGCTAAGTAGAGGGGCAGGATCACCTCCCTTGACCTGCTGGCAACACTCCTCCTGATGCAGGCCAGGATCCCATTGGCCTTCTTGGCCATGAGGGCACACTGCACATGGTTAACTCGGTCTCCGTGGAGCTGCTTTCCAGCAGGTCGACCCCTAATCTGTACTGGTGTCTGGGGTTATTCCTTCCTAGGTGCAGGACCCTGCACTTGTTCTTGTTGAACCTCACAAGGTTCCTCTCTGTCCAGCTCTCCAACCTCTCCAGGTCCTTCTGGATGGCAGCACAGCTCTCTGGAGTGTTGGCCACTCCACTCAGTTTGGTATTGTCCTCAGACTTGCTCAGGTTGCACCCTGTGCCCTCGTCCAAGTCTTTGATGAACAAGTTGAACAGAGCTGGGCCCAGTACTCATCCCTGGGGGACACCACTGATCACAGGCCTCTAACTAGATTCAGCCCCATTTATTACCACCCTCTGGGCTCTGCAATCCAGGCAGTTCTCAGTCCAATAGTAGAAGGACGTTGTACAAACCTAATTAATGGATTTTTTTTTAAGCAAAGATTGGACAAACCTCTATCAGTAATGGTTGGTCTTGTCTTCAGAAAAATGTTTTATACCAGCTAACTACTTAGGAGTTAATCCATATATCCTTATGTAACATAAGGCTGCTTACATATGCTTAGAAACTCTTGGTAATATGAGGAGTCACAATAAAAGAAGTTTCCAACAATATTATTGTATTTTTAATTAGTAGACTCATAGGACAATGGGTATACTTATGATATACAAAAAGGCATATTAAAATCTGTGAAAATACATATGGGTTACTATTTTTCAGTGATTTCAGTCAATAAATGCATACAGATAATCGTGTGCAGAAAATTATAGCTGATGCAGTTATGTAATTGGAAATAATGTTGGGTGCTGGCAAAAAGCAGATTAGGTTTGGAGAATTCTAGACAGTAACTAGATACAAAAAAAAGAAAGCTACTAACACAAATAAACAAAATTAACAAAACAAAAAAAAAAAAAAAAAGAGTTCAAAATATCAAACCGGTGAGCATTGTCAGAAACTGTGTCCAGTTCCAATAAAGGTTTCCGAATTTTACCATGTTCAGCTCAAAAATTTGAATTAGAATGTAGAAAATAACTTGGAATTCTAAAGCCAAGAACATTTAGTTATTATTTTCAAATTGCCAGTAATTTTTCTAATTATGTTTTTGGATGTCCCAAGTTCAGTATGCTACCAGCTTTCAGCATATTTTTAAACTTCCTGAAGCTAGTATTAATGAAGTTAATACTACTGCTTACATGCTTAGTTAATGAAGATCCCCACAAACTACACTAAACTTTAACTTGCTAGAAGCAGCTGTCATTAAAATAATTTGCAGACTCACATTCTTTTGTTTATTGCAGTTCTAATTCATTTTTTAGTAAAATATAATTTCCCCAATGATCCTTACAATAAAAGTCCTAAATCCTTTAGAACAGAAAATTAGGAGAAATCAGGTAATATTTGTAAGACAAGAATTTTCCCTTGAAAATGCTTAGAAGCCAATTTATTCTAACTATATTGGGCAAAGTCTAATATTAGTTCACTGCAGTAATGGGTGAGATGAATGCATCAAGTATGATTTCTAATCCCTGCACTAATGATCGCTTCATACAAAACCGTTCTGCATGCAGTGGTAGCAAACACTGCTCCACTTTATAGTTTGTGAATGATCAAATCAACGACTTACCAAGATATAAGAATGATAGATAGTTTTTCATTTCCTGTCTTTTCTCTCTGTCCGCATGTCCTAATATTTTGTACTCACAGAGGGAGGATTCCCGCTACCAGCACTAGAAGACAGCGAGGAATCAGAACAGTGTGTCTCTGTACTCAGTTGAGATGGGAAAAAAATAGAGTTCTGCTTCTGTTTATGCCTTATAGACACAAAGAATCCTTGGAAAAGGACTGTAAAGTGTTTTAGGAATTATTAAATATCATTTGATGATTTGTCTTTGTATGCCGTACACCAAATGAATGTAAGACATTGAAACCTGTGACACATTCCAACTTCTTCTCTGTATTGTATCTACCAATATTAGAAAATTATGGCTCCTATATACATTTATCTATATGCCTAATAAAAACTTTTCATTAATTAAGGTTTTACAAATTAATATCTTAAGAAAGATTCCCTTATGCAGCAAACTTCTCGGTTAAAAGCAGCAAGGAGGAACATCAGGAAAAAAATTAGAAAAAAATTAGAAATTTAGAAAAAATTTAGAGTTCTACCTAAAGTAGGTAGGCAGTGGATAATATTGAGCAAATTGTTTAACATCCACCTGCACTGCTTATTTTAAAGCTGCTTATCTTAAGTGAACAATAATTCTAACACTTCAGATTTGATGCAAAATATTTTATTATTGTATATAATTCAAAAAATTAGAAAGTAGAAATCCAGCTTGATGACTTTCTATATTTGATGTGCTTTATTTCTTCAGTTCATAGCAACCCAACATGTACATTAAATAAATAAATAAATGTAAATGTAAGTGGAAATGTAAATAAAATAAAACAAATAAGAGTTCAGACATTTTGAAAAGTACCCCTGGAATATTATAATAATAATATCAAAACCAAAGTACTTAGAGGCAAAACTAAATGAGACACCACATGTAGAATCATGAGAAAAAGCATCTGAAATCTCTGGAAACAACATGAGATACTTGCTTAAGTGAGATTTGAATCTACTTACTAAAAATGTAATAAAATTATAGTTAAAGGACTGTTTCATTAAAAACTTTGAATAGGATTAGAAATAAATATTTAAAACTTATA
The DNA here is from genome assembly GCF_003342845.1 of Nothoprocta perdicaria. Taxonomy (NCBI): domain Eukaryota; kingdom Metazoa; phylum Chordata; class Aves; order Tinamiformes; family Tinamidae; genus Nothoprocta; species Nothoprocta perdicaria. Next base: position 3,458,740 of record NW_020455877.1, on the reverse strand, counting down.
CAGGAAAGTCTTTTGAAGAATAAAACTGATGTTTTATCATTCTTGATTTTTTACTCAAAGAGGGCGGAAATGCATGTCCATAGCGACTCAGAAGATAAATATTTACCTCAACAGCTAAACATGGAATTTCACATCTGTTGGGAACTGAATCAAAACAAGTTGTATCATGCAACGTAATAGTGCAGTGTGAGCCAGGTTTTCTCTTATAAATATCCTCTATGTACATCATACATGGATGGACTCTCCATTTACAGGTGGTATTGAACTGTGACAATAAAAAAAAAGTGTTTTAAAGTATCACAAGATAATTAAATCCCTAAATTAAGTAAAAAAGTGTAGTGCAAAGAAACAAACCAACCGGAAGTCAAAATCTTATTAATACGCTATAATCAGGAAGTGACTCCCACAGTTTTAGTCATATGGTCTCTGGCAGTGCCACAAAGCAGTTGTTTAAACATTTTTGTGTCTCACTTGAGAAAGTGGGCAGTGTTCCATGCCTCGGGGCCTGGATCTATAGGAAAAAAAATAACAGTCCCAGCCTACACTGGCAGACAGCAGAAAACAACACCTACACTTCTGCTCCCATGGAAGAGTGTTGGGTTCCTTTTTTTTTTTATTATTATTTTTTTTTTTGCTATATCCAGCTAGTCCTCAAAAGATTCCTACAAACAATCTGGGTGTTGGGATTATTGAGAATAAGTCAAACAGCATTTATTTCCTCCTAACATTCATAACTGCAAGGGGTGTCACACAAGGACAAGTCAGCTAGATGCTTCTTAAGAATGGCCTGGAAGAAGTCTAAAAAAATTCTAAATAAATTTGAACACACAAAATAACAAAGCCAAAGTTATTGCTTCTGGAATGGTATATGGATGTCCCATTTATGGAGATATTCCAATAGAGATAACCAGAACTAACCTATTCTGCTGTATATAAGACAATACCAAAGTTTATTTCTCCATAACCTATATAACACTTTGCTAGAATATCAATTTATTAACTGCAAAAGTATTCTGTGTAAAAAAACTAGGAACCAGTAAAACTTTACCTTAACAAATTTTCTTTTTAGAAGAGAAACTATGTGTTATATTTGACTTTAGTGTTTTAGCTATTTTTGTTTCATTCAACTAATTTGCTGAGATATTCTTTTAATGCTACTAGCACATAATAGTAATCAAAATTCTGCTTGAACCAGATCCAAGCATTTATATAAGAAATTATAAAATCTTTCAGTGTTCTTTGATTTATTTAGTGCAAATCAGTTATGGTAACAAATTCCTGTATTTGCAAATATATATTTGGCAAATTTTTATTTTATAAAGTAAAATATTAACTTTCACATCGAGTGGTATCAAGTTAGTATTACAAATGCATACCACTAAAAACTAGTGAAGCCAGTAGTACCATGGATTTTCAGAGAAGAGAAACGTATCTAAATGGAGGCAAGACGTCCTCTGTGATCCACAGTTTTGAAAGTATTATAGTATATAATGGGTTTATTTCAGAACAAAAACCATGATTTCATGTGACTGTTAAAAGCAAAACAGAATAGTCACAGAACAGAACAAAAAGATAAATACATCACTCCTACCTTTATTCACAGAATTACATTTTAAAACATATTCTTATATAAATTATAGTATATTTTACATGTTTTATTCCCCAAATAATTTTTAATTCTTTGAGGTTACCAAAATGACTCCTTTTTTATTTTTTCATACTTGTATCACAATGCATCACTATATTTTGATATTTTGATATTTTGATATTTTGATATTTTGATATTTTGATTTATCTAGTATATATAACTTAGTATCATTATATTCATTACTAACTACAATCCAAACCAGTGTAACAAAAACTCCACCTTTCCAATAATGGTTGTCTTCAGGAAAAACAGACTATCTCAAGCTTCTTTAGAAGAATTTCATGTGAAATAGAGAGTCTGTTATTAACAGAGCAACATTTTTCCCCTGAAAGAAGTATGTGAGCTTGATGGTATCAGAATACCTTGTGAAATATTGCAAGAGTTTTAGTGAATAACACTGAGAATCGACTCTTAAACAATGTTTGCCCTTAAACAATGTTTCAGAAAAAACACCTTTAGAATTCTGATTTATGCTCCTTTCCTTTCCTTTGGATATATATTAGTAATATAAAATCCCATCTGACTGAAAGTAAGATTCTGGTTTGAAAGAGTTTGTTTATTTTTAAAGAAGTACCTTCCGTTAAATTAAATGTTTTTAGCCTTGAATGCCTTTACTCAATGTTCTTGGCTGCTTCATTGTTAAGAGAATTAGCAAATCCCCTTAGAAGATCACATTTATTGAGTAATTCACAGGGTCAACTACAAAACCTTTACAAGATAGGTGGCCAAGCTGCTTCCAGAAATATGTTTTTTTTTTTTTTTTTTTTTTTTCTGAACATGCTGCACATCCACAAAAAAATCTTGGCATATTTTCTCTATTGTAGTGAGAATTTTGTGTTGTAAACCCCATGGACCAACAAAGATTAATCTGAACAAAACCTGTTAGCTGACCTGAAATCCTGGGATAAATTTCTCTGGAGTTAAACTTAAGTCAAGTTAAACTTAAGTCAAGATTTTCTTATACACCACATCTTAAAAAAAAAACACACATCACATTTTTGATTAAAAATGAACAATAAAATACTTTCAAAGCAAATTTCTTGATCACTTTTTATCAGATTGTCTAAAGCAGGCACTATTGGCAGGTACTAAGATACTACAAGCATTTTAGTACTCTTGTCTATGACTAGGCAAGACTATATGTATATGTCTTATTCCAAACTTGACATGAAGGAATTCCTGAGTCTGGGGAGATAGAAGATTTTTTAAAAGTGCATGGATATAGCCAAAATATCTGAAGGCTTAGGAGTCTTAGAAGTTATCACTTGACCCATGGTTCCTGACATCAACAGACAGAAAGCAGAGATTTCTCAGAATTTCATAAACTGATGTTCAAGTCCCCTGTGAGCAGAAAAACTGTCTCCTAAAATTCGGTGAATGCAAAAATAACTTAATAACTTTAGTTTTTTGATAAGTATTAGATTCTGCATCACAATTTACAAATGCTGTACATAAACGGAATTACTCAGCATAAAGAGATAATAATTTCATTTAGTTTCATGCAGTTAACTGGAGCGCTTATCAGGGATAACAAAATGTCTACTGGCAAAGATTCCAGTAGGATTTTTGTGAAATATTTCATACTAACCTTTTAACCTATTTGACATTAAACACTAGAGAATTTTTAATTTGGTCATATAAAAGAGCAATAAGGAAGAAAAGCAAAGATCACATCTTCAATGTTTGCTTTTATTAATATAAACAATGTCTACAGTTTATTTTAGTAGCCTGAAATCTTCTAAATCTATTAAAAAAAAAAAAAAAGTATTTATAGACCACAAGAAGTGCTGGCCTCTAGAAACAGAGGGTAAAAGTTGAATCTAAAATAAACTCAAATAAGCATAGGGATTATAAAGATGCTCCAAGGAGTTTAACATTTTGCTTACTGTTCTGAAAAATATAGTATTAGTAGCATTAATTATTTACAAGATAACTATAACAAACTGTAAACCAGACATATTTTCAGCAGTCATTTTTCAGGTCAGTTTGGAGGGTGTTTCTGAGAGTGCCTTCTAATATAAGAATCCTTTCATTTTGCACACAGTGGGAACAGATGTGCTTCTAGTTACGCAGAAGAAAGAATTAGAGGATTTTCAAAATTTTCATTTTAATATGGTCATAAAGTCACATCTTATAGAGAAGAATTTACAATTAAGCTCATCAAATTATATTACCTACATTACTCTTTAATCAAAAAAAAAAAAAAGAAATAAAAACCTATCTTCAATATATATATATATATTAGAAAATAAAAAATATTTTTAAAATTGAATGCTGAATTTAGGATTTCAGTGCTGATGTCACATTTGCATTACCATTATTTGCATAGTCAGATTGTTACAAACCCACATGAATTTCTCTGAGAATAATGTGTTTCCCCATATATTACCCATCATTAAAGATTAAAAGCAGTCAAACACATAGTGATTTATTTAACAGCAGTACAATTTATAAGCATGTCACAGTTATAAAAAAGGAGATTTAACCCCAGGACTTCCTCTGCTTTCAAGTGATATTGATCCACATCCCACATGGTCTGCTTTCTGCCTCTGACTTTCACTTTTCTATTTATTTTTTGGCTATGTGATTATTCAATTTATCTGATAATATATACAAAAATATCTTGTACGATTGGAAGAGTGACAAATATAATGAATAACAAGAAAACATAGCAAAAAAATGCTATTTCTTTTTTAATTTTAATTGCTTTTATTTTATCTTAATTTAATTTCCAAATAAAAGGAAGAAAAAGGCAACCATAATATTAGCATATAAACAATTTCTAGTTAGAATATTTTGGATTTGCTCACATGGTAAAAATGAGATGTCTATGAGAATAGCTATGATTATGGTATAAGAATTTTTTTTGACATGTCAGCTAAATAGAGAATATAATAAAATAGTTTAAATTTGCATTAGCAGTACAAAATTCTATTTACTCAAAATTATGTCTTGCATTATATCTACTCTTTTTTTTATTATTATTATTTTAAGTTAAGTTGGAGCTAAAGCCTTAGTAAAATATCTTCCATTATCATAGTTTTCTATATAAAATCTATCTTATACATACGTTAGATATTTTTCCCAAACTTAAAAAAATCTGTTCCTGGATTAATCATTTAAGCATTCATATCTTCTGCATGAATAACCAGCTAATGAGCTGGTTCAAACAAATATTATTCATCACAAAACAGTTTTCTTTACTGGGTCCATACTAGATTTCAAAGAAGCAAAAACTCTCCTCTGGAATACCACTGACAAGAGGATAAAATATCACTTTTTTCCACGCTTTTGTTGTCTATTGAACAAGTGACATAAATCTCATCAAAACTAGATGAGAAATAGCTGGGGTCTGAGTTCAAAATGGAATCATTAAGTAGTTAAGTCACTCAGGTCATGACTTTTATTGACTTTTATTTAAAAAAAAAAAAAAAAGAGACTATCCAGTAGGAAAAGAATGTTGCACATAAACAAACTCTTCCCTAAGAATATAGAAAATGAGTAGGTAATGACAATAAAAAAAAAAAAGTAAGAAGGAAAGCAATATGAAAAATAATTTAAGTTCTCCTGTGTAATGTGAAGTGGTCCAATATCAGGAAAGGGTCACTCATTCATAGCAACCTGGATTTCAGCTAAGAGCTAAACCAAATTTCTATTGTTCTTAACAGAATATTCTCAAGGGGAGAACATGAAAAGCATGTCATATAGTAAATCTCCTGTGCAGCCAAGGGGCAGTCTCAAACCAAGAAGTTTTAAACCTCCATTTTTTGGCATTTCAAACAAATCTGTACTCCACGGATCATTAGACAAAACCAACAAAATAAAGGATTAAACCGCTTTTGCTTTATATATTTTTTTGTGCTAGGCTAAATCTACGCTGTATATTTCAAGACAGGAAAAGGGATTAAGCCTCCTGAAAGCTGAAAACTGAGCACTTCAGTGCCATAATGACTTGGACAGTTTGTATGCTTGGGGATAGAAATGTAGACCAAATATGCTTTCTACCGAAGCAAACTTAGGACAACAAGTGAGATTCTGGCATGCTTGATAAGATCTTCAGCAAGAGTTGACAACTGAGCAGGTTCACCAAGAAAGGGTGTTTTAGTCTCTCAAATATTTAAGATCCTGGTAGGTCTCAAATACACTATTTAGAAATAGGTGAAATTATACAACTACATGGAGGTCAACGAGTTTTAAAGTCCTTAATCAACCAACATTAATCAATAAAATTGTTTTAAGAAGCAATTCTGTGGCAATGGTTTATCACTTGCATTCTTTTAAGTGCATATAAATTCAGAATTATAAATTGCATTAAAAATAAAGAACCTGATACAAAATAATTAATTTTCCATTTCTTTTGGATTCACATACAATTTTTTCAGTTCATCAATTATAAATACATATTTTGTTATAGGTGCAGTTGTAGAAAAATGCACCTTATTTGTTTGCAAGCGAAAGAGAATGGAAATAAATAGATATGGAACAGCTTGAACTTTCTTCTCAAACTTCATTACACCTGAAATACGGATTCTCTCCAGTCTTCTAGCTTACAATGTCATCTTCAAGAAATATAAAAAGGCATCAATTTCATCTTCAGCAAAATTTAATTCTACAGGAAATTTTCAGTTACTGCAATGTACTCTTCTATAAATTGTACCGACAATTCAGCACATGTAACTATGAATTTCATACATTCTTAAGTGTCTTAACAACATCAGGTTGATAGTTTAAAAATCGTACTGTTAATTTATTTAATTTACAGTGGGATTTTCACAATTTGGAGAAGTAATTCAGGAAGAAAATAAATATGTAAGCCTAGATAACTTATTCTCACTAAAGCTTTAAGATTTCAGTAAGATTAAAATTATTTAATTAAGAGTTAAGATTAAAATTATTTAATATTTATTATTATTATTATATAAAGCAAAAACACTTCCAATTTTAATATTCAGTTTAGCCTCACATGACAACATTTAGCTCCTTGCAGAAGAAATCTTCTCTACCTTCTTTATTCACCCAGCAGAGATTCTCCATTTTCACTTTAATCAGAATTTATTCATCTTGAGCATTGGTCATTAAAATTAAGTAGTATTTAAGATGAACAACACTATTATGCTGTGTGGAGATGAGATCGCCATTTTTAGTGGAGATGACACCTTTTTAACATAGTTGTCTTATTTTCCACCTCAGTTTTTTGCAATCTGTGTTCAACAGAAAAGAATGACATCGGTCCCAGAATATGTCACTTTATATTACTATTTTGCGCCATTTCTACAAACCCAGTCCTCCCAGTCACTACAAAATTATACTTACACTGTAACCTCACTTGTGTTAACAGTATTTACAACTTTACATTACCGAAAGAATACAATCAATATTTTTATAATGTTTCTACCAAGCCAGTTAATAAGACTAAGCAAGTTCAGTGCCAAAGCAGTTCTAAAAGAACCAGTGTCAGGTTCTTTTAGAAACATCACTAGAAACCTCTATGTCACCAGCTATTCCAATGCTACCTGTTGCTGTTTTTCTTCTGGATAGCTTTTCACTCATCCTCCAATAACTCTCAGTTCCTGTCATTCCCTGTTTAACTAATTGCTTACTCATGACTGAATTTCAAGATGACATCAAGTGTTTTTTTACAGGTATTATATATAAAATATATAAACAACTATAAAATAGTGTCTCAGCTTACCTTTGGAGACCTTTGTTGCATCTATTTCCAACTGTCTTTATATTTTATTCTTTTGTCTTAGAACTTCTGTGCAAAATTTGCCCTGTGTAAATCCAAACCATAGTAATAAACATTTCATTTAAAATAAGTCAGTCTGGAAGTTTTGGGGTTTTTTTTTGGTTTTGTTTTGTTTTGTTTTGTTTTTTCTGAAAAGATATTTTCCACAGCCAGATCCTCTGAAGTACCCTATTACCTAACAAAGAAATTTTAATTAATATAATCTTTTGCAGATTTGCAGTCTACTTGATTAACAATTTCCTGGTTAGCATATACACAGATTTTCTAGTCTTATCATATTGTTAGTATTTGTTCTCTAATCTGTATCTGCAAAACATTTGCCTGTCCAAAAGGACTAAGAAAAAGATTTTCATTTGTACATCAATTCAAAATTGAGGTTACAGTAGGTTCTTGTTCTTGATTATTCTAATCAAAGCTTTTTGGCTCCCTTTCTTCTAATAATTCTGAAGAAAAATATTTCTTATGGCATGGGTCGGATCAAAGTCCATTTATCTTAGTGTGATGTCTTTGAACATGCCAAATGCCAAATGCTTTAGAGAAAATTTTTTAGGAATAAATTTAGGAATAGGGTAAATATATAATGCTTTTTCTTTTAGTATATATTTCCAGACTTTGCTCATTTCCAGCCAAAGAACTTCTGAAAGCAGAGTTTAGATCTATTTCTTTATGCTTCATAAGTTTTCATAGATCTTCTCTTTCATTAATGTAGCCGATGGGATCTTTTACTCTTTAGCAACCACAACATCTTGCAATAAGCCACATAATTTTATTGTGTGAAAGCATTATTTTTATCAAGAAAACTGTTTCATTTATGTCCCCATGTCAGGTGTCATGAGAATTATATTTTAAAAAAATCATTTCCTATTCATCTTCTCTGCATATTTCATGATATTTCTTTCCTCTCTCTTTTTTCCATTTGAAAAACCTATTTTAAATAATGTATACTTTTCTTTATATCTTTCCATATATGTGAACAGTACTGTTGCCCCTCACAGTGCCTTTCTGAATTCTGCTATGCATGCATTTTGAGCCAAAAGGACTAAATTTCTAAATGAAGTTCAGTATACTGATTTATACTGATATATAACAAATTAAAGATTTTTAGCTTTTTTACTCATAATTTCTACAATTTTATCTGCCATTTTGACTGCTACTGCACAATAACCCTATTTTTTCCACAGGAATACAGGACTAATTTGCAAGATGTTTTTCTTGAGTGGCAACAGTTGATTTAGAACTCATCACTCCACAATTACAAAGAGGGCTTTTTTTCATTTCTTAGTATTTAGTTCAACCTGGTATTTTATCTCAAATCCATTCAGTATCATGAGAAAAGTGTTTGCCAAACTAACACTTGTTATTCTTAGCAGCACTTTAGAAGGCACTCTTTTCCAGGTTGTTTGTGAACACGATTAAAAGACACGCAGTGATCCCAGGGGCACTTCACTGAAAGCATGTCCACTATCAAAGCTGCCTATTTATCTTTATTCCATATTTTTTAAACAGAACAGAATCTTCCTCTCTATTTAACAACAATTTGGTACTTAGAGGGCCTTACAGATTTTGATTCAGGCATATTCCCTCCACTTCTGCTGTTTATCAGTAAATGAAAAATGGTGTTCCCCTAATAATTGTCCTTCCCAAACTCTCTTCAACATCTGTGTTCCAGACCTTCTTGTTTATTTTATCATTTCCAATAAAAGTTTTGTTCTCACATATTTCCAGTTTCATAAACAAACATTTTAGATTGTACATTATTCTCTTAGAACTTCTCAGAAATTACACTGATAGTTCAAAAATATGAATATTAAGAAAGACAATCACATATAGAAGCACGCAAGAAAAGTGAATAATAAGGAGATGATAATCTTAGTTTTATGGATGGCCAAACATGATACAAAGGCAAGATGCATGTTTCTGCATGGAATAACGTAAACAGAATCACCGAATAGAATTAATGAGAGCTGGTAGGTACCTTTTGAGCTAGTCTGGCCTGACTCCCTACTCAAAGCAGGGCTAACTTCCAAGTTAGGCTGTTAGGGCTATGTTCAGACAAGATTTGAGTTCAACAGAGGATAAATCTATTTTTCTGGGCAATCTGTTTTAATGGCTGAACCTCCTTACCATGAAGACCTTTTTTTTTTTTTAATTTTTTTTTTTATTTAATAAGAACTTTCCTTGTTGCAGTTTCTGTCCATTACTTTTCAGTCATTCACTGGGCATCTCTGAGAAGAATCTGGTTCCACCTCCACTACTATCATCTATACAGAGTTGTGGACTGTAGTAAGATGTCTCTGTAATTTTCTCTTCTTAGCAAGCTCTGTTCCCTCAGTCTGCCTTCATGTATGATGATATGCTACAGCACCTGACTAGCCTGATCATACTGCAGAATTCCCATACCAGATTAGGCCATAGTCCATTTAACTCTTTTTCAGTCTCCAAAAGTGAAAGCTTATAAAAGGGAAATTTGAAAAGCAACTCGAGCATGGTACATCTGTAGTGTTTACTCATAGGCCAAGAATTCTGTGGTCTAAAAACTTTTTTATTCACTGGTTATATATCTTTGTGTTCAACAATATAGGATGTTTCCCAGTCATGTAGTAGCTGTAGCATTCTATGTCAAATGCACAGCACTTAGTCACTGTTTGGTTAGATTCTACATACAGACTTTACTGGATGCAAGTATAATAATCCTAACTTACATTTAAAGATCTGCAAGAGTGGGATTTAGCAGGGACATTTAAAAACAAATTAGGATTTTCCCTCTGATTATCCAATTGCAAAAAATAATAAATTCTTAGGAGGAAATCTATGTACATAATGGGATGCTAACAAGCAACATCATGACAAATTTAATATTTCTGTAACATCAAGGGGATCTATAAGAATCCCGTTAATTAATTTTAGTCCTTAATACCTAATATATAATGGAAACTGTGGGGGGTTTTTTTTGTATGTACTTATGGTTTAGATCACCACATACTTCCACGATGATAAGTTTCTCAGGCCAGAGGTTGTGTCTTCTAATAGTGTTATTTAGAGTACTGCAATCTATCTTGTCACATCAATCATGAGTTGAAGCGCTGCTTAAAATTTATAGTATTACTAGCCTAAACAGGAGCTTAAACTGTAGCAAAGCTTCTACTAAAACTTCAAAGAAAATTAACTGTAAATAGCTAATTTTACGACAGAAATATGGGGCTACGCTAGCTACCTCAATTCATTGACTGCTTTTGATATAATTATGATCATCTTGAAATCTTTTAGTTATGTGACATGTATACCTCTTCTCCTCCTTTTAAGAATGCACTCATCAAGAGGTCAAGTACAAAGGCATCAGTCATCATTACTGAAGCAAAACCAGGATTGGTCATGAACAACAGTACAAACAGATTCAATCCCTGGGAACAGGTACCATTGCCTTCTTAAAACACTGCCAGACCTTGAGTTGAGCATGTGATATAACATGGCAAAAATCAATTATATGTAATTATGTATTAAACCTTATTTACACAAGTCTGTGCACTTAGCTGAGCCTTTGTGAGATTTATGCAATGGCTCCACAGTATGATCAGAATCTTCAAAATAATTCAGCTATGGCTGCCTGCAGGTATTCTGCTACACTGCTGGTCAAAGCAACAATAATAAAATGGTTTGTAATAACAGAGTGAAATGAGTGCTCTTGCTAGTGGATGTTGAAATGATCGTATTCCAGTTCCTGCTCTGAGGTGCTGAAGTTTTTCATTCCTTTAAGCAAAGACTTACATGTGTATCATTTATATCTATAGATAGATATAAACAGACACACAAAACAGAACAATGAAGATGCTTATTAGTAATGCATATATAGACTTAAAATCCTTCAGCTAGCTCTTTTTATTTTTACTCTTTTATGCCTGCTGTCTTAAAACAATGGAAGTATGGGAAAATAGCAGTGTCATAGAAACAAAAGAACAAAAAAGAACAAAGAAAAGTAAACTTTAAAAGATTCAAGAAATAAACATACTGTGTTAATCAAAATCAATATAACTTTCAACCTCTTTATACCAACACCACTGGAACTGATGAAAGAATACTAGTAAAAATGACTATCTGAAATGGTTTGTAAATTCTGAAGTTGAGATTGTCACTAATTAAAGTCAGAAGGATCTTAAGACTCTAAGATACTAGTCTCAAATAACAAGGTTTATTTTGTTGTTATTTTTTAAAACAAAAATCTAGATGTCTTCTTGAATTTCAATTGCTTTGTGTGTTTTATGTTTTTTCTTTCACTACAACTGAAATTTTTCTCAGTATTCATAGCTGAGGCATCATTTGCCACTTTTATACTCATGCTTCAATAAAAAACTGGGGAAAAGCATTTCTAAACAGGTGAAGAGAAAGAATTAAATGAAAGAATAAAATGAGAGGAAGACCAAAGAACATGAAAAAGTGAAGGAAAACAATGGAAGGAGGGTTCCTTTGTAATTTAATCACAAAATAAACCAGGGCAAATAAAATTAGAAAATTCTTTCTCCAAAACTTACACTACTTTATTCTATTTTTACTTTTCATGAGTATTCTTGAAATTAGTTCTTTTACAGTATCTGTAAAAACAGTTGAAGGTAAGATAAATGTAAGAATATTTGGTAAGTAACAGGCTATAGTATGATTAATAATCCCTGCTGATAAATCTCACAATGACTTCACACAAATCAACTCTTAAAAACACATCTGAAGAAACATTACCCCATTTAAGCTTCTTCTATGTTTCATCACAACATTTACATTTCTTGAGTATAAAGTTTTCACATAGCTTTGATTGTCTCCATTTGTAATAATTTATTCTGGAAATGCTTATGCATAGAACTAAAGAAATACAGCTTTTCACAGAATCACAGAATCACAGAATCACAGATATTCAAGGTTGGAAGGGACCTCTAGAGATCATCTAGTCCAACCTTCCTGTTCCATCAGGGACACCTAGAGCTTGTGGCACAGGGTGGCATCCAGGCAGGTTTTGAAGACCTCCAGAGAAGGAGACTCCACAACCTCCCTGGGCAGCCTGTTCCAGGACTCTGTCATCCTCACAGTAAAGAAGTTCCTCCTCACCTGGAGATGGAACGTCCTGTGTTTCAACTTATACCCATTTCCCCTCATCCTATCGCTGGCCATCAGAGCAGATCTTGTCCCCTTCTTCCCTGCATTCTCCCTCATGAACTTATACATGTTAATCAGATCCGTTCAGATCCTCCCGTTTTCTCAGAGAAAACAGGCCCAATTCACTGTCTCCCCTCGTACGAGAGATGTTCCATTCCCTTAATCATCTTAATTGCTCTCTGCTGGACCCTCTCTAGAAGCTCCACATCCCTCTTATACTGGGGAGCCCAGAACTGAACACAGTACTCCAGGTGTGGCCTCACCAGAGCTGAGTAGAGGGGCAGAATCACTTCCATTGACCTGCTGGCAACACTCCTCCTGATGCAGCCAGGATCCCATCGACCTTCTCGGTCACGAGGGCACACTGCTGACTCATGGTTAACTTGGTGTCAATCAGGACTCCCAGGTCCCTCTCCGCAGATCTGCTTTCCAGCAGGTCAATGCCTAATCTGTACTGATGCCTGGGGTTTATCCTCCCCCGGTGCAGCACCCTACACTTGTCCTTACTGAACCTCATGAGGTTCCCTTCTGCCCAACTTACCAGCCTGTCCAGATCCCTCTGGATGGCAGCACAGCCCTCCGGAGTGTCGGCCACTCCACCCAGCTTGGCATCGTCCGCAAACTTGCTCAGGGTGACCTCATCCAGGTCATTGATGAACAACTTGAACAGCACCGGGCCCAGTACTGACCCCTGGGGGACACCAATGGCCACAGGCCTCCAACTGGACTCGGCCCCATTTATCACCACCCTCTTAGCTCTGCCATCCAGCCAGCCCTCAATCCACCTCACTGTGCACTCGTCTAGTCCACTTTCCTGGAGCTTCCGTATGAGGATAGTAAGGGAGACGGTGTCAAAAGCCTTGCTTAACTCAAGGTAGACAACATCCACGGCTCTCCCCTCGTCCAGCCAGCCTGTCATCCCATCGTAGAAGGCTATGAGGTTCGTCAGACATGGCTTCCCCTTCGTGAATCCATGCTGACTGCTCCTCAACACCTTCTTCTCCTTCATATGCCTGGAGATTCTCTCTAGTATGAACTGCTCTATCACCTTTCCAGGGACGGAGGTGAGGCTGACCGGCCTGTAATTGCCCGCCTCCTCCCTCTTGCCCTTTTTGAAGACTGGAGTGACATTGGCTGTCTTCCAGTCCTCGGGCACCTCCCCTGCTCTCCAGGACCTCTCTTTTAGGTCTATTTTAATTTTTTGGGGGGGAGGACAGATAAGGTTCAGAAACTACTTTGGAACTTACTTGATTAGTTGCTTGCTTTGGTTTGCTGAGTAACACTTACTATATTTTTGCACACATCTAAACATAGCAATTATCACATTATCTTTTATCTTGCTAGATTTCAGTAATGAAATACTTCATACAATTTGGATTCCCTCACTTCTCCCACTCTCTATGGCTTTCTCATGCTCACAATAAAATGTGTTTGCCTGTGAGAAGGCACCCATTTTAAAACCTGCAAATTGATATAATCACACATGACTTCAGGCATTCATGTAAATGAAAAGAGTGGTTCACCCTGTAACAGAGAAAAATGGTGGAAAATCTGATGTATAAGCCCTGTTGAACAAAAAAGCAGCCTCCATTATTCATCCTTAGATTGAGGAAGGCTAACAACTAATTCCATTCTGTAAGGATCAGTTGTCACAACAGCATTTCAATTCTTAGTATTAATGAGTTAGTGCTACGCCATAGGGCTTTGAGGATGATCATGTACAAAAAATACAGGGCTGGATTAACAATTACAACTGAAATATAGATGAGAACGTGCTCAAGATGGTATTCTAAAAATCTAAATTTGTTATTTTTACTTTTGGTAAAACATCCTGTAATTGTTGCATTTTCCTCCCCCACCTATTCTCATTGTGTGCTGATGACTATTAAAAATACCTTACTACGTGTATTTAAAAAGACAATACTCTTAACAGTTACACATAAGGAGCAGTCATATATGCTGAGGTGTAGGAAATATGAAAATCTTGCTTTATTTTAGTGCTCACATTTTATTCATCTGGAATCCTTCAGGCTTCATGTTCATAACAGTCTTGCAGCATAGAAAAGATGCAGAATTCATAACATCACATGAAGCTTGTAATTTGTATAAGCATATAGTATACCCAAAATTATTTGTGCTTTTGACCCACCAGCAACCTTTTTTTTTTTTTTTTTTTGTGAGAATGACTATTTCATTCATTAGCATACACAAAATTTTCAACACTGTGAAGACTTAGTCTCACGCAAGGCCTTTCCCACCCCAAACACACTATTCAAGGGAGCATTTAATGTCTTCTGTTGCTGCCCAGAGACAATAAAAAAGATTAAGCTCAAGCAAACAAGTATGTAACTTCTGAACTCATTTTAAAGAATATCAGCACATTTAAAAAAAACTATTTACAATTTTGCAAGCACAGTCTACTAATGCTATATTATGTTTTAAACAGACCCCCTTATTTCACTGCTATGTGATATCTATAAAGGAAAGTTTTCTTAACGATCTTGGATGTGGAGATATTGCCCTGTGAGATTAAATGTGTCCTATCCCAGGAGACATTCTGCATGTGAGACCACTGATTTGTACAACAGTGCTAATAAAATATATAAAATGCAGAAAAAAAAACTATTTTGAAAGAATATCAGCTACACTAACACTCAAAGAAATGATGTATAAATAACACAGAAGATTTGGCTTAATATAAAGCAAAATTCTAGATATGTTACTTGGACCGCAGACAGGAATCTCTTACCTTTTTACATGCTATGTTGCAGGTGTGAGGACACTGATTCTTTTTGCTCATTAGAAACAGCACCTAAAGAATGGTAACAGTTTCGTATGGAGAGCAACTGTGAAGTGAAAGAGGGATAGAAAACGAGGTGTCTTCCAGCCTTTCCATTTTCAAACTTTGGCTAAGCAGAGCAGGATCTCTTGGCTCTAAGTCAAAGAAGCATAGTTTTGATTACATGGCAATGCTGAAGCAGGTCATTACAGGAGTAACAGGTCCTGCTGCAATCCCACACGTTTTGCAAGGCAGACCTGGATTGAAGAGCTGTGAACGGCCTTGACAAGATACTCTCTGGCAAACTGGGTTCTTCCTTGCGCCTTCATGGGATTCAAAACTTGAGTTATCCTGAGATGGCTGCTAGTTTTCCAAAGCTGTTGTAATCCACAAGACTTTTCAAAATGAAACTTCAGGGACTGAAAGGTGGAAGTTGAGCAGCTTTACAGCCAGAAGGCACAGCCTGATCTTGCAAAACCTACTCTAATAGTCAAGCAGTAGAATTGGCAACTGGGCCTGGGAAATTGCCCTCATCACCTCTCAGCCTGGGAGTGTGCTGCAGCCGTAAGGCTGAATTGGTGAGGCAATAGATACATAGCAAAGTGGGAATTTATGCAGTGGACAACGCACTCGGTCTGAAAGGTAGCATTTTCTGCACTTTCAGTGCTCTTTCCTGAGGCCATATTAAAGACTAGGTTGCCTCAGAGTCCCATAGGCCTGTAGTTCACCTAGCTGTGGCAAATGGAGAAAAGCTGAGCAACTTGTGCCAGGGATTTCCATGCACTTGGAAGAAACAAGATGAGTGCAGTCACAATCTGCCCACAGCTGTAGGAAAATGAACAAGAATAATGTGTGCATCATTTGCATCCTATAGAGCACAGCCATAAAATAAACCTGGCCCAACCCCCTTTTGGGCAGAGTTTTCCAAGCTCTCTGGCTTTGTGCCTGAGAGGCAGTAGCCTAAGTTGGGGGCTGGTTTATAAGTGCCTGTATGTTCTCCAGCCCCACGGGCATTATGTCAGAGTTGAATGAGGAGATTCACTTCTCTAAGATTTCAGTGTGTCATTTTCCCTTCAAATATATTGAAAGAGCACTTATATTCCAAAATAAGGAACAGGTCAATAACTGAATTTTAACCTTGCAACTGAGCAGAAATCAAGCTCACTATATCCTTTAGCTATGCTCTGGCAACATATGCATACCACTTTAATTTTTCTTGTGTTATCTCTCAAAATATTCCCATATATTTACTTGTATCGTGACTTCAGCTGCCCCAGAATTCTTTCCTCAAGGTGTACACTGCATTACAAATTGGAATTTCCCTCATTCATGCTGAAATCCCTGTGAGCTCGTATCTAAATGCTGATAGGATAAACCTGCCTTTGCTTGTCATATCTACCTTCACTATTTCAACTGACAGAGTTGATAAAACAGATTGGAAAAATAAATATCTGAATGATTATACAAAGGTTTTATCTGGATGCAATACAAAGAATACTTAGAACATACACAAAAAAAGACTTAAAATATTTAGAAAATGAAGCCCCAGGATATTTCATATGCAAACAGACTTCCTCCTCTCCAAAAAAAAAACCTCAAGAAACTAGATTAGTATGTATTATACTATATCACATTACAATTCCACATTATCCTTCTGCAACTGCACTACTCAGTAGTCACGCAGTTGTCTCATCTCATGCACATGCACTTAATACTCATACATCTCACCTGTTTATGCAAATACTCAACTGCAAAAAATACAATTAATCTGAAATAAGTGCACGCTTTTGTAAAAAAAATGCATGAAGAAATAAAAAGTGCATAAAGTTCAGTAGCTTTATTGTAGCTGTACATGTAAATTTGAATAATTTCCTTACGCAAAGTTGACAGAGGGCCTTTCTCAGGTTTCTTCAGCAACCTAGAGAATATAGAGAATATCCTATTTGAGAATAGGGTATTCTTATCCTCAATGGAAAGCTCAAATGTTTAAGTATTAGAGGGAAATTGGGGGTTCTGAAAAGATACAACATTTATGGTATCCTTGTACATGAAGATGGTAGGGAGGATGAATAAACAGAACAGCTGTGCTGAAAAGCAAAAATGCCTGTTATTCTCTTGACATTCTATCTGCAAATAAAAGCAGCCAAAGTCTTTTTTGATTTTTTTTTTTTTCAGAAATGATATCACGTAAATTTACTACACGATATTTCCTGCGATAGTTTTACTTAAAAATTGTTGATATATCACAACAGGGTACATACTAATAAGCACATTGACATTAGCCAAAATACTAAAATTTCCTAAAATATGTGAAAAAAAATGTTGCGTAGTATCTGCTAATGGCCTGAAAGACATACACTCTTAACACATTTCGGTTTACACTCACTGAGGATTTTAGTTAAAACTCGTGACACCTCTTATTGCAAAGAAATCTAAATATTTTTTTCTAGTCACTTAAGATCATCTATTTGAAAAAAATCGAGATAGAGCAGAGTGACAGTAATTATTTATTTTTTAAAGCATTCTTGCCTGCTCTGGCACAACTGCACAAGTTGAAAGGATGCCTTTTTTAACTAATTACATAGACTCAGAAAAATGGAAGCAGTTTAGCAAGTGCATTTTAGAAGCTCTTGTGTTTATAAAGTAAAACTCTGGCTTACTTAGTCACATAGAAAGTACCTTTTCTACTACTTAGTTCTTCCAAAGGAATAGTCCTTCATATCACCCAGGATGATGACTCATATACATTTGTAAAGTAAAGGTTAGGGGGTAGATGCAATACACTAGTGAGTGTTCCTGTAACAGTTTGGTATTTTAGCTCTAAGCATCTGACAGTTATTCACGGTCAAGATGATGCAGTGATTTTCAAGGTGTGACCAATAAATTCCTGGTGCTACAGAGTCCTTCAAAGTTATGTATAAAGCATAACTGGGACTGGATACCAGATATCTGTTCTGGTCTGTAGCTTTCATATCATGTTCAAAAGCCACATATAAGCATTAACTGTAGTAACATCACACACTATATGTAACAAAGAGAAGGACACTGCAAGACCTTCAAACTTTGAAGATTTCCTCCCACAAAGGCAAGTATTACATCTCACAGCTAGATACATCTTGAGGCAGAGAATGTAGCAGTTTCAGAAAGGAACATGGTGGTAGGGTTGCTAAGGGATACTTCTGAATATTGAAATTCTATGTAATTTTTATAACATACATGCATTGCACAAGGATAAAAGCAACACAAGTTTAAAAAATGATTTAATTTCATATAAGAAATTAAAATGATGCATTAGTGAAAAAGTGTAAATGAATATTTTAGTAGTCAAAATAAATATTTAATAAAAACAGACACCCTCCACAAAATATAAAAACAACAGACCTTGGTATTGTATTTGAAAGTAGATTATCGCATTTCCTTGTGTCAAATTCCTAAATTCAATGGCTTAATTATTACATTGCCCTCAGCAATAACTAATCATTATTTAAATTAGTTGTGTGAGTCATGAGACCAAAAAATACCGTCCCAGTGACTGATATAGTAAAGTCAGTTTACTACAGACAAGGAATAATTTACTACACCAGGGAGTCAATCCACAGTCATCAATACAAAGTCAGCAAGGAGTACTGCATAGCATACTGGCTACTGTATCAAAAGTGCATTTTTCAGCATTTACTGAGCTGTGGAAAAAGTGGTAAAACCTCCTATTTTTTTAACATATTTAAAAAACAGATGATTGACAGTTAAAAAAATCATATATTTCTTTTAAAAGTAAAAGCACAGTCCAAAGATCTTAAGAGCACCGTAAGATTTCTATCCAATAACACAGTACAAATGATTAGTATTTTAAGAACAATTAAAAGATTATTATATCATCCCATATTTAGAATGCAACTTAAAAATTTAATGTGCTGTTGCATCATCCTATGATCTAACACACACATACTACAACCAACAGTATTTTATTGACTTTTTACCAGGCTCTGGAAAAAAATAATGCAAAGAATGTTTTTCATGTATAACAGTGGTCTAGAAAGATTTTAAACACTGATGTGTAAACTGAAATACAGAAAATACAAACCGGTTTATGTTGGGAAAAGCAGCAGTGTCTAGTTTAATCCAGTAGCTTTTGATTTACCTCTTTCATTGATTCTTTGAAAATAATGTTCCTGAACATCCCTGGCTACCAATAATTTTTATGAGTGCTACTTTTTCACTGTTGAAATTTTGTGTGTTTACATTATTCACTATCCTTGTTCCTTCTATCCCCATTTCTCACAAGTAGTGTTTTTCTCAAACAAAGCACTGAAAACTGCCTTTTGCTGCTTAAGTGATATGCAGTTGACATTATTTCCATCTTCAAAACACTGAATCCAATATCCAGTTGGATCACCCATTAAACTAATTAAAAATAATAATCTCTCCCTACTCTTGTGACATGAAAAAGGCTATTCACCATTCAATATACGTTCAATCTCTTCCAGTCTTTTCAAAGCAGCAACTCTTTTTTTCTCAATGTCTTTGATGTCTTTTGTAGATTTTTTGGGAGACTCTTTGTCCATATTGTTTTTCTCTGTTCGTTTCTTATTTTTTAACTGCCCTTTATTAATTGCTGCTTGGGTGCTTTTCTTCTCATTGTTCACTTCTTTGGAATTTTCAAATGATTTTTTTTTCTCTTCTACAGCTGCAATCCTATCTGCTGGAAGTGGTGACTGCTCTGCAGCACTGAGTGATGCAATTTTACTCCTGACTATGTTTAGGTGACGCTGAATATACTCCTCATGAGGTGCCAATGCTAGAGTTTCAACCAAACATTTCTCTGCTTTCTTTAAGTCTCGCTCTTCAAAGTAAACCACACAAAGATTATGTTTTCCTTGTACATTGCTAGGATCCAGTTCCAGAATTTTTTCAAAACACTTTTTTGCTCCACTTATATCTTTCTTTTGGTTCATTAAAATATCTCCTTTTAAAATCAGACCTTTGGTATGATCAGGATAATATCTCAGTAAGTCCTCCAAGATGGGCAGCGCCATCAATTCTTTTGCTGTCTGAGAATAAAGCAGTGCCAAATTGAACAAAGCACTTCGGAAATTTGGCTGTAACTTTATTGCTTTCTTCATCCAAGCCTCTGCTTCTGTATCTTTTTTGTCATCCATTGCCAGCATACCCAAATTGAAATAGCCATTTGCATCCTGGGGTTCTTCTTTCACATAATTTAATAGTCTATGTTTAGCTTCAGGTCTAAGCCGAGCATCACCTAAATGACAGAAAATGATATATTTATTTCTGAATAACCTTTAAACCAAGACTGTCAAATGATAATGTTTACATATATTAAAATAAAAAAAAATTTAGTAGAAGTTTAAAAGGCAAAGAGCTTAAAAATACTACCTTTTCTGTTTGCTGGGTAACAGCATTTTTAAAGATTATTTCTCCTCTTTACAGACTAAAGCTACTTATGCTTGACTTGTAGCCAAAGTCAGCATCATTATCCTATTATTTCCTGATTTTATTTTATTTTTTTTTTTTTATAAAAAATGAAAACAAAGGTGTTTCCACATACTTAAGAGATTATTTTCATGCATGATTAAGTAACTGGAATGGAGAAAATGCATCAGTTTTGACAAATCAGCTCACAGAGGCAAAGAGAGGCAAACTTGGAATAAAACTCATTTTCTTAAAGATGTATTAATAGATTTTTTCTAAAAACCAGAGATCATATAGAACAGCTTCAAATTTAACCACATTTTTTTCATAAATCAGTAAGCTTAAATATCTCCCTTATTTTCCCCCTCAAAAAACAAACACAAAAACCAACTCAACAAGCAATATTACAATGGAATGGTTGCAAGACCTTGCCAATATCACTATAAATGTAAAACTCTTGGTAAAGTATGTATCAGCCTGATGACAATTGTTTTTGAAAATAGATTACATATGAACAATTTTGAAAAGTAAGTTTGTGCAAGACTACGTTATTTATAAATATTATAATATAAAATAAATTTTATTTTAAAAGTACTTATCAGTTAGTCCACATGTACATGTTGCACAAATTTCATAGAGTTCTATAAAGACAGCTATCACAATAAATAGTTTCTTCTTTGGTGTTTTTCTAAATGCAATTGAGAATGACGCGATGAACTTCTGTTCCAAAAAAACAGGTCAAATCTTAAAAATAAAAAAAGCATGCCCTGTATGAATGCAAATATACAATTCCTATATCAGTGACATATAACATACCAGATTCCTGCATTAGTAGTGCCGAGTTGAACAATGCCAGTTTATGCATTGGGTTCAGTTCAAGTGCTCGGTTGAAGTTCTTCAGAGCTTCTGTCGGATCTTTTAGTTCAATGTAAACAATTGCCAAATTGTACCACAGGTCTGCATTGGTTCTATCTAATTCTAGAGCTCTAAGATAAGCTTCCTTAGCTTTCAGAGGTTTGTTCATTTTTAGAAGCAATTCTCCCCTGTTGAAGATACAAATTTTACTTTTAACAACTTCCACTCATAATAAAATTAAAATTGACTTTTTTTTTTTTTTAAGGGGCCTTCCTAAAGGCATCAGATGCAATAACCTTTTTCCTTTTGTTTTAAACAAAAAATGACACAGGATTTTGTTTCTATATCATTCCCCAAAGCTTTCACCTCTCAAAATCTATATAGAAGGGTATATCCAAGGTAGAAGGGGAACAGGGAAATCCAGTAAGGGCTCCTGATAGCTACCCTGTAATTACACTGCAGCGGCTACAGTCTAGGCTTCTTGGCACCTCAGCCCCAGCAGGAATCACAATTAGACAATTAGTGAACTGAAGTCTCAATGCCTACAGGCATATTACTCTTATCTACCCGAGCTCCCATTTATGTGTTTTCTACTCATTGCATTGCAAGTCTTGCATTTTCTGGACCAAATTCAACAAAAATAGGGACTACTGGAGAGAGTCCAGCACAGGACTATGAGGATGATCAGGGGCCTGGAACATCTACCCTATGTGGAAAGGCTGAGGGAGATGGGGCTGTTCAGTGAGAAGGAAGGAAAGGCTGAGGGGGGATCTGATCAGTGTCAATACCTCAAGGGAGGCAGTGAGGATGAGGGGGCTGGCCACTTTTCAGTGGTGGACAGCAAGAGGACTAGAGGAAATAGCCACAAACTGAAGCAACAGAAGTTCCACAGGAACTTAGGAAAACATCTCTTAACAGTGAGGGTGACAGAGCCCTGGAACAGGCTGCCCAGAGAGGCTGTGGAGTCTCCTTCTTTGGAGATCTTTAAAACCTGCTTGGATGCAGCCCTGTGCCACATGCTCTAGGTGACCCTGTGTGTGCAGTGGGGTTGGACTAGATGATCTCCAGAGGTTCCTTCCAACCTTAAGGATTCTGTGATTCTAAAAAAAGATGGTTTTTAATCCAGACTAATGAAAAGCTTTTCAGTTAAAAGCTAAGGTAAAAGATAGAAAATACAACTTTGAAATTCATGAAGAAATCACAGAATGGTTGAAGTTGGAAGGGACCCCTAGAGATCATGTAGTCCAATCCCCGTGCTCCAGCAGGGACACGCAGAGGGTGGCATCTGGGTAGGTTTAAGACCTCCAGAGAAGGAGACTCCTCAACCTCCCTGGGCAGTCTGTTCCAGGGCTCTGTCACCCTCAAGCTACAGAAGTTCTTCATCACATGCAGATGGAACTTCCCGTTTCAACTTGTACCCATTACCCTGATCCTATCACTGACCACCACTGAGAAGACTTTGGCCCCTTCCTCCCTACATTCACTCTTCAGGTATTTATATATATTAATCAGATCCCCTCTCAACCTTCTCTTCTCCA
Organism: Nothoprocta perdicaria; assembly: GCF_003342845.1. Classification (NCBI taxonomy): domain Eukaryota; kingdom Metazoa; phylum Chordata; class Aves; order Tinamiformes; family Tinamidae; genus Nothoprocta; species Nothoprocta perdicaria. The sequence goes on along the minus strand of NW_020455877.1, from coordinate 3,435,605 downwards.
GGCTAAACAGGCGCAACTCAGTCTTTCCTCATACAATCAATCTATTGTATGAGGAGAGACCAAGTAAGTATGATCCATTCTCTTAATCATCTTAGTTGCCCTCTGCTGGACCTTCTCTAGAAGCTCCACATCCCTCTTATACTGGGGAGTCCAGAACTGCACACAATATTCCAGGTGCAGCCTCACCAGAGCTGAGTAGAGGGGCAGAATCACCTCCCTTGACCTGCTGGCAACATTCCTCCTGATGCAGCCAGGATCCCATTGGCCTTCTTGGCCACAAGGGCACACTGCTCACTCATGGTTAACTTGGTGTCAACCAGGACTCCCAGGTCCCTCTCTCCAGAGCTGCTTTCCAGCAGGTCAATGCCTAATCTGTATTGATGTCTGGGGTTATTCCTGTCCAGGTGCAGGACCCTGCACTTGTCCTTGTTGAACAGCAAATTAAATGGATATATGGTCTTGCCATATAAGGCACCAATACAGATATGTGAAAACACACTACTTTAAACAGAAATTAAAAAAAGGGATTCTAAGAATAATACATTACTGATGCCAAAATTGAGTCGTATAACTTTAGAGTAATCACCAATACCAGCAGCTGTTTCAATTGCATTATCTAAATACTTCATTAATTCTACAAATAAATAAGTGTATGCTCGAGAATATACAGTTCTAAAATTGGAAAAGATACCTGCTGATATAAGCTTGCTTGAAATCCGGCCTCATGCTAATTGCTTGTCGATATAATTGATCTGCTTCTTCAAGGCGAGATTCATTTGCTCGAATTAAGTTTGCAAGATTGATATAAACATTCAGATGGTTTGGAGCAACTCTTGCTGCATACTTTTTACCTGGAATAATCTGTGAAAAAGAATATACACACCAAATATAGACCACTAAGACATTTCAACAATATGTAAAAGACAATCAGTACAGATATAATCTTGACTATACCACATTTGTTTTAGGTACTACTGCATATCAGTATGCAGGCTCTTAATAATCAATTTTTTTTTCCTGAAAAAAAGAAAAACATACTAAAATAGAAACATTTTCTTCATTTATTTTTAACTTTGAGAAGATACAAGTAACTTAAAGAGCATACTTGAAACATCAATTTATTATGCTCTGCAGCTGCTTAAATGGACAAATAGCCATCAATGACCAGCTCTGCAAAACCTGCCCCATTGAGACTGAGATTAACCTAAGGCTTAAACCCACATTCCATCAGACAACTTAATTTCTTTTTCTGACTATCCACCTTGAGGTGCAAATAAGATTTCACCATTCACTGTTACACAATTGTAGTATTGACTCTTCATGTGGTATACAGCAAACTTTTTAATGCTGTAGTTCTCAGTGGATTCAACACCGATTCAACCGTGATTTTATACTTGCATTGCTTTCACATATATATGCCTAAAATCCCTTTTTCTTCGAACTACAATGAGTAATATAACTTACATATAACTTAGTACATGGTAAGCATATCACGTATATGTTTTTAAAAATATATTAAAACATTTTTTTATTGCTGCTTTTTTCTCCCCACTCCAACACTTCATTTAAGCTTTCATTTGTAGGTTTGGAAATTCAACACCAATGTTATAAGCTAGAAGAGAGAGTAAACCTTGCACAATTAGAAATTGTACACATACATTTAACTGTTGCTTTCTCTTACATCTGCAATTTAAGCAAATCAAAACAACGCTAAATGATTAACTTTAAAAGTTTGAAAAAAACAAAGTTCCAAGTTAGCATTTCTTAAAATTCTTACAACTGTATATAATCAGCTCTTTTAGACAAAGGTAAAACAGCTCTTCAACCACACAGCAACATAGAGCTTTAAGCAAAACCAGGAAAAATTTGTCTTTTAATTAAAGGTTTGAAAGATTTCCTATAGCAATAGATAATACAAAAATCAATATTTACCTGAGGCATCAATGATTTGGCAATCATATATGATTCTTCAGCTTCTTTAGTTTTGTTTAAATTTTTGTAAGTTCTTCCTACATTCATATGGGCACCAATATCATCTTAATAAAGAAAATAAAAATTAAAATACTTCCATGTATTCAGTATCATACAAACAAATGACTATGTCCTGTGAGTAGTATTGAGTAGAGCTATTATGTCATTAAAAAAATTTAAATTATTTTTTCATCTAATTATCAAGTTAGTATTAAGTGAGCCAAGGGAAGATTATAATGTTTCTTATGAAATGGTCAAGATTTTGAGGTCATACTTCCGTGAAACTGTTTTTTATTTCTTGTTATAGAATAAACATCTGATTGGCAAAATATGTGACAGAATTTTCAGATTATGTTACAAGAGCTTCTCTGAAGTTAGGAAATATTTAACACTCTAGAACATAAGAAGCCAAGAAGATTTTACTTTCTTGTGAATGAGGGTAATATGTAACAAATGCAACATTTATGTTAATTAAAATTATTAGGTTTCTAAAATGAAATAGTAACAGTCGTCTACAATTGTACCACCTAGAGCTTCCTCCGCAACAGTTCCTATAACTAAGTGCAATTTGATATTGCCTAGATGTATTAAAGAATTTTTCTTAGTTTGAAATAAGAAAATTACATATTATTAAATATAGCATTTAGATTTTTTTTCTGAATTAATTTAAATGATACTTTTAAATGGGAAGTATTTCTATTCCAGGTTAGATAAAAGCTCTTCCTAAGTAACTTATCAGAACTATAATCTTTAAAAGAATTTGTTTCTGACATTCAAAAACATATTACACAGATGGATGTTTAGTTGGGGAAAAACAGCTAATTCGGAAGATTTTAAGTAGTCTAAGAGTATTAAAATTCTAAGGTGGGGTGAACAATAAGCCACTGAATACATTCAATGACAACAAGTCAAAGTTTATACCTGGTTGCACTTGGGTGGCTTGTATGAAGAATTGCAAAGCTCTTTCAAAATTCTTTTCATTTTCTAATGCATGTCCCACATTATTCCATAGTTTTGCATTGTTCTTATTTACCTAAATACAGAAAAGGAATACAAATACATAAACTATTAAGCTAACTATTAAGCTGATTTTCTTGCAACAGCATCACAGACATGGAAACAGACATAGCAAATGACACAAGCATTAAGTTCCTCTAAAGTTTGTAGAGTATGTAAAGAATAATACAGTGGGGTCATGCTCGTTATCAGTCAAAATTCATTGCAAGTGCATTTCATTGCAAGACAATGTATAGCTGGTAATATAGATTAAATCTCTGGTGTCAAATGCATTTTAAAGATATTACTTTCATGCCCCTCTTTTTTCATAGATGTTTATTCCCAACAAAAACATATTATGCTTTTGTCCAGCTGGAAGAATAGATTTGACTGTTGTAACAAATGAAGACAAAATTTACTTCTCCCTATTAAAAAAAAAAATCTAGCAGTAAATGTAAGTTTCCATGAAACATTACACACTGCTTTTAAAGCATTCCCAAACTAATTAGATATTAATAGTGTAGGAATAAACCTGTCAAAACAAGCATCATTTTCAACTTTATCATACTCTACTGTACTCAGCATTTTGAGAGCCATGAAAGTTTCCATAAATTCTTTGAAATGAAATGCAGTACCTTTAAAGCTGACATAAACAATGTGTACTCTGACTCCCAATCCCAGTTTCTGTGCAGTGTTTTTAAGGCATGAGTGAATAGAATCAGAATCAAACACACCCAAGAAATCTTTCTTAGCACACTATATATTAAAAAAAAAAAAAAAAGAAAGTTAGAATCTCACAATTCTAATTCATAGCAAATTAAACATTTCATGAACTAGGAGATACAGATAGAGAAACATGTTTTCCATTTTTTTTAAATCAATACACTTAATAAGTATGAATATGATGATACTTAATAAGTATGAATATGATGATCATGATGCCAAACAGAGAATTTTCAAAACACTTTTAAAAAATGTAAAATCCTAAAAAATATAAAGAATTGAAAGAATCATCCCTCTCTTTTAATATCAGATAATTCTGAACAAATCATTGAGAGTGCACATTATCAGTACCTTTTCCACACTGTAAAATGTGTGGAACACAGCATTTTCCACACTGTAAAATGCAGTAACTCTCTTAACAGAGAGTTCTGCTGTCCAGGCTGCACAAAATTCCATAAGCAAAGTGATATCTTAATGCAACTACAATACCTAAATTAGAGTAGGTTTTAATCTCTCTTCAGCAATTTATATTTGGTAAGCTGTAAGTCAGGGTCAAAAATCACTTTGTGGCCAGCTTCTCTGCAACAATGTATTTCTAGAGTTACGCAGTTTATTTTTTTCCAGATCTTAAGCAACAGTCAGTTTAACGAACACTGATATAAAACGTATGTTTTAACAAGTTGATCATTAAGTCTCTAAATTCTGATGCGACTGTATTAAAAAAAGACCCACTGAATACCTAGTAGCTTTCCTACAATTATGAGCATGTTGTTTTTTTTCCAAAAAAAAAAAAAAAAAAAAGGTTTAAAAGTTTTATAAGAGCAGATACAGCTGTTCATCACTGCCAGCTATTTCTCACACTTTGAATTTACCATATGTCTTCACATACTGTGCTGTACTTCACAGGGGTTTGACAAAGTACAACCTGCTTTTACCCAGTGTATAAAGTTTTGTGCAGACTTAGAGAATTATGCTTATTTTAAAGAGAGGGGAAAGATGAAAGAGAAACTGGCATCCCTATAACCTTGATGCCATCAAAGTACCAAAAGGTGTTTTTTTTCTGAGCAGAATTTCATAACGAAAAATTCTTATCTACTATATTCTTTATTAATAACACACAAAATCGCCCTGATGTTCATTCTTAACATCTCTTAAAAGTTTGGCAGTAATGAAAGATTTTGAACATGCTGTAAGCTGATGATACACATGCATTAAACAAATTCTAGTCAGCAACTATGTTTAAAAATGGAAAATTCACATCTGAAATATGCTTTTGTATAATCTTTTCAATGTGTGTTTCTTTACATCATTATATATGCTACTAGAAGTACAGTAAGTCCGTGAAATTTCAAAGAAAACAATGTACTCAACATCATACGTTGATCTTCAGCAAGACAGTTTATGTCCTGAAATACTAGACTGTGCAACAGAATCAAATGTATTAGCCTTTCATCTTACAGTCTGTATGCAACTGCTAGTTCAAAAGACACTTTAAAAAGACTCTGAAGGTATTTATTAAATTACTATGTAATTTATTTTCACATGAAAAAGCAAAAAGCAACTTTTAAGGTACTTCTAAGGTTTGCAGCACTCATTTTTAAAAAAAATTATCAGCACTTTTTCAGAAGACTAGCTCAGAAGGTCCTTCTAACAGCACCCAACATACCTAAACATACTGGTTTTATCATATTTGCTTATGCAAAAAAAGTAGCTTTTTCACCTCCCCCTCCTAAGAAGCTGTGTAACAAACATATATCAGTGCTGCTCATTATGCTTTAGAAATTTGGTTACAAATGAAAATATACAGTAGCCTCCTAAGAAAGTCCTTGTTATCATTTGTTCACACCACAGGACTAAAATAGTTCCTCTCGATTTTTACACTATGTTCATTAAGAATTCAAAACAGAGCAAGAACACGGTAATGTGCACTGCTAAAGTATACTTATTTGCTATGAAATTAAAATAGAGGAGTAAAAATAGGTACAGATACTAAGATACCTTTTATTGGATAATTTCTTCCATCCATGTGCTACTAAAATGCAGAATCCCATGCTAGGAACATACAACACTCGTTCTGCCACTACAAATCCAACAGGAAAAAAAAGGTTTGATGCAGGAATGAATGGTAACACTATTAAACAGAGTCCCTAGAAAAGAAGAGCAAGTAAATCAGTTATCAACATTAAGTAGTAACAGTCAAATAAAGAAGCTGTTAAAAGGGCCTAAAAAAGGGTCTCTGCTTCATATTGAGTCCACTAAACACAGCAAGTTCTAAATTTCAATTTAGTGAATAGTCTATCAGTCTGAACAGCATTCTACAGTACCACAAAGAGCAGTTGGTCTAGTAGAAGAAGAAAAAAAAAAAAAAAAAAAAAAAAAAGCTATGAACAGAAAACAAAATGGCCTTTTTTTAAAAAAATAAGAATTCCACCTACTAAAACTACAAAAGTCTTAAGACTCTTGGTCACTGTTTTTTTTTTATAAAAGATAGAGTTCTCAATAAATATTGATTTTTCTATCTTCCACCAATGTATTGTAGTTGACATAATACTAAGTTTTGACTTTCAAGTCAACAATATTCAATATTTCAGGTCAACTGTCATACAAAAACAATAGCAACAACAACAACCGAAAACAAAAGAAAACCCTCCCACACAGACAGGTCGATGCAGACTGGAAGAAGGGGTACCTTTAAGCTAAAGGACAGACTAAACCTAACTGGATTAGCCCAGATTCTGTAATTTTAAAATCTGTTCCAAGAAAAAAAAAAATAACGCTTGAACATAGTAAAACACAGCAATACAGTAAAATAACAAAATAGAACATACAATATTTTAACCTTGAGTGATAGATGCAACTAACTACAATATATACACATATATATAAACTAAGCTACAACATATATGTAAGAGTAAATAAACAAGCAGTAATTATAGATATACTTTTGCTCAGGGTCCTTTACAGATGGTCCATCATGACAGAGTTCTAGCAATTCTATCAAGTGAATCTTTTATTGGAATAATAAACTAGTTTTTTCAAAGATAAGAAAATGCATACAATATTTTCAAGTCTTTAGGCCACTTGGCTCAGAAATGGAAAACAAGAATTGCAGCTTTCTTAAATCATTTTAGTTGTGCATTTTTTTCTTACATGCTGTAAGAAACAACATACAATTATGCATTAATGGCAGATTCCTATGCAAAACAGAACAACAGAAAACAGAACTTTAGAACAACAGTGAATGCTAATCTCTATGATAGGAAAAGCAGTTAATCTATACTACAATAAAGTACCTTTTCTGGTTTCTGTTAAGATTGTGAGTAACAACATAAAAATCAGAATCAATCACTAAATGACCATCTGTTACTAGATATTGTACTGCTGGTACCTTGAGATACCTAAAAATCGAAGCAAACTTGAATACCTTATTTGCAACTCTTAGGTTGCTGACAGACTTCTTGACAAAATGTTTGCGTATGGGAGAAAAATAGTCAAAGATGGAGAAATCTGTCTGCTGCTAAGAAAGCAGACAGCTAGGACTGCTAAGAAAGACCATCATTTGCTCTAAGGCTTCCGTGTCCTCAGTTATATAACCAGCTTATAATTTCATGTAGCAAAAAAAAACCTGAAGTGATTATTCCTAAATATATGGCAACAACTTAAGAAAAACAAAAGTCATGGCATATTTATTTGAAGAATAATTTTCTAAAGAAAAAAATTCAACACAACTGGTTGTCATTTTCTATCTATAAACAAGCACAAATTAGCTACCAAAGACAGAACACTGAATAGATGTCTTAAACCACTCTGACACAACAAGGATCCTTCATGTTGTCAGCCTTTTGTATCATTTTCTTCACTTAGTTATACAAAATGCCCTTAGACTTTATTGAGGGCAACTACTGGAACGAAGGGTTAGTGTCATTCTACATTTCATTTTAAGGAGCCAGACACCCGTGACAACACAAAAAGTACACTCTAAGTGTGCTTTGACAGCGAGTGTGCTGTTTTTCTATGCTTTCATTGAATTATGAATTATCTGTTTCCAATGTCAAAATCTAAGGTATCTACATAATTTCAAATCAGTAATACAACAGATTTCAGAAGACAAACTGAAACATAAGTTCTCATACTATTTCATTCACCTAGTGTTTTTACATTACTGAATAAAATTTTCTTCTCAAGTCCTTTTAATATATACTTTTAAAATAACGACATGGTCCTATGACCCCATGAAATCACATAATATATAGGGAAAGCCACTGTTAGGTTGAAGTAGAAAGGAACCTGCAGTTGATATTGCACAAGCTTTGTCAATGCTGGACAATGCACCAACTAGAAAGGACTGCCAGGCCTCAATCCTTTTACAAGTTTGTAAAAACATATGTTTGCAGAAGGATTGAACATTTTCTGAACTTCTTTTCAATCCTTTTGTCTCTCCTCAGCACACTGTTCTTCAGCTCAAATTTCCTGTGCACGGCTTCAAATGTATTGCAAATAAAGCACTTCGGTCCATTTGTTCATTTAGTCTTTATCAAAGTATTTCAGTAGGTGCAGAAATTCCTTTGAAAACTATCCCAGTCAAGGCAACTGATAAAAAAAAAAAAAAAAAAAAAAAAAAAGACCACAACACAGAAATCATTAAAATATGCAGGCAGAAAAAAAAAAAGCATTGTCATAACACTCTAAAACACAACAGAAAGTATGAAAAATATCTGCTATAGGACCATTTAAAAGCTCCCGGCATTATACACAGAGAAATACTTCAAAGCTTGAGCTGTCAGGATAGAGACTGTAGAAATAAATATTACTAAAAGTAAAAGCACTGTCATCTTGGCAGATACATCATTTTAAAGTGTCAAACGCTCTCTCCAGGAAAACTAAGGATACCTGTCCACAGCATTTGTACAGACAAAATCTACTGAAGTTTCTGGCCAAGCAGAACTGTCCCATCACAGCTGCTAGACAGCAGTGGGGAGGGGTTATGTTGAGCAGGGAGGTAAGGCAGTCTTTAGGAATAGCTTTGAGAAGCTCAGCAAATATTAAGAGATGACAAGAAAAAAAAAGGCAACAAAGGAATGTCTGTATCTAAAGTGCATAAATAGGTCTGTGATTGCTGTTTAAATCTGAAATCAAGTACAAAGCTACTAATGCAATTCTAGATCTGTACTTGTAGTATTCAACATTCTCAATATTTATATTGTAACCTACTTATGAAGGTCATCTGGTCTGATAGAAGAGTTACCTGACTGTTCACAGGGATAAAGTAAACAAAAAATAAAAGCATCTAATTGCTTATACATTGTTTCCAGGGCTTGTCCTTTTCTACTCTCAAAAAAAATTATTTTGAGCAACATAATGACATCAGTCTGTCAAACCATGCAATTGTTTAAAACATATAATCTCATTTTTGTTAGTTTAATACGGTCAGCTGGCAAATTAAAACTACTTGAAAATAGAATTCAGCTATTTTATGCTTTCCTAGTTCTAGTTGCTATTTTGAAAAAGGTAATTTCGAGTTCTTTGACAAAATATTATAGTTAAAAAGAAACATACTTCCACTTACCTAACTCATTTTCCCCCAGAGGTGACCTGTATCAGAGAGACACTGATTGAAAACAGGTTCTTCATCTTTTGCATCTCACAAGTGAGTTCCTCCCGTGAAACTGCTTTGAGGACGTCTGCAGGGTCCACTGTCATTTGTAGATGTGGGAGGAGGAATCCTGTGCTGTCTTGTCCTTGTCTCATGTGCAGTAAGCACAGCACCCAATTCTCTATCCGAATCATGTGTTTCCAAGGCATGCTTGGACATACTTGCGGCCTCCTTTCCGAGTTCTGCATTCCTTTCCTTTGCATTTCCTTCACAGAGCCCAATTAAACTTCATTCTTTCTGCAGCATGCATAAAGGTGTAATTTTGCTGATCTCAAAAGTAATGAGACTTTCCACTTAGCCTAGGTTTCAGCATGAGACCAGACTGATCTCTCCTAAAGTGCGTGTGTGTGTGTGTACATACATGTCTGATGACACATTTATGCTATTAAGACAGCAGTAGAAATCTCAATCATAACATCGGGCTGATAAATAAAACTTCCAAAACATGCTAGAGATTTTCAAGGCACATAGTAACTCCTTTTCAAGACCATCGGAGTTTAAAATATACAACAATGCATCAGTTATGGTACCAAATATACTGTGCTAAAGACACCTTTATAGTGATACAGACAATGAGGCATCTATGCAGATGACCCACACAACTTATACACACAACTGTACTTCTCGATCTCATTCCTGACAGAGTAAACAAAAGTACTATTAATTTGGAGTTACCAGCATTGTTGCAACCGTTTTCCTCCTTCCTTGTGTGTTCCACTTTTGTACACAACTACATACACTAAAATGACCCAGTGATTTTTGAATCACATGCAGAATGAGGCATGTGTTTAAATAACCCGAACCAGTTACACTCTTGCAAGAAAAGGATAAAAACCATGCATAGTTCATACCATCAATACAGTCTTGGAGGAATCCCCAGGATATCGGAGACTGAAGACAACTAAAGATCCCAGAAAGCAGAAGAACGTAAGAGTGGCAACATTTCTGACATCTAACAAGGACTCCACAAGAGGAATAGTTCCCATTGTCCAGTCACAGCATAATTCTGAGGGGTTTAGAAGAAGCCAAGCATTTACAGGCAGAAGGTAGTTGAAAGTCAGCTGCCTTGCTGGAGATGGACTCACAGCAGCTGGGTTATCAAACCTAAAGCAGAAGAAGGGAGAAATAAGGAAACAAACAAACAAAACAATCAATCAATCAAACAAAAAAACAGTATGGACTTGAGCTAATGCCCAGGGATCAGTAAACACTAAATTCATGGCTAGAATTGCCAGTTACAGTCATGTGCAAAAATCTTTCTGGATTTGTTGGTGCATAGCTCAGGAACCAGGCATTATATACCTCAACATGGGACTAAGGATCCTCTATGTTTCTTCAAGAAACTGGTTTGGGATATAATTCAAAGACCAAATATCCCAAATCAAGGAACTGGTTTGGGATATTGGCTCAAGGTTCCTTGGTCTGGAGGAAAAAGTAATTCAAGGAAAGTACTAGATTCTTGCATTTTTACATATCTCCCGACAAAGTTTACTTTTAAGAAAAATTACAGTTTTTCAGTTCTAACATTAGTCCTATATATTCAATTTTAAGCACTGCATCTGAAGCTAATAATACTTCCTGCATAGTAGGTAGCTGAAAAACAGAAATCATTTTCTATGTAATAAGAAAACAAAAGAACTTGAAAAAAGTTTAAGTACTCATCCAAGGTTCAAAATCACAATCAACAAAATAAACCTTTGTTAATACTTAATCTCTAGAGCATTAGAACTAACTAAGAATCCCAAGTGTTTAGAAATTAATACTTTCTCAGATACTTCAGTATTTCAGATGTTCTTGTCAGCAGTAACTGAAATATGCTAGTGATGATTAATTTCACAGATATAATACTGTACAGTCACTACGTAACAATATTGACGTTACTAGACATTTAAGGTGAAGCAGTTTCCAGCATTTTATTCAGATCTCATGAAGCCACATTTTATTTACCAAGAGCTGTAAAATTAGGAAACACTTTCATACTACCTTGTAAACACTGGAAGTTGAGACTGAATAACCTGGACTCTGACTACAACGAGCAGCAGTGTACTGAACATGAGGACAATAAGCTTTAGCAGTGTTTGGAGCATAGAGAAAGGGATACTGCCCTTCCCTCGAAGGATCTGTACCGCTGTGTCCAAGAGCACAGGCAATGTGTACTGCAAAGGAAAAACAGCTTTTTACCAGATAGTACTTATTAATTCTTTATAGGAACATTAGAAATTTTTTAAAAATATGCAAGATTAGACATTTAAAGGCTTTAGTAGAAAGATAAATTTTATAAAAATATTACAGGTAGTAAGTCCATTCCATAACATCCGTTTGCTCAATTCCATTGAAGCCATTTGCAAATAACACGCTCTCCATTCTTGCCAAAGTAATTAGAAACAAACAAATCCATCTTCATGCACCTCGGACTTTAACGTAAATCTACTGCATTCTGATCTTTTTGCAAATCTATCAAGTAAAACCTCAGGTTTTAGTTCAGACATGCCAACTCTTTATCAAAGATATCTGATAATATCTCATCATGATATATACATATAATATCAAAAAAAAGAACAAAAAATCTCCAAACAAATAAAAAAAATTAGAAGGCATTTGATTCTTTCCCATGAACCAATATCTACTTAGTCAAAGGAACATCTGAAAGGTGTAAAAAAAGAAGTAGACTAGGCTGACAAAATTTGTGATGAAATAAAGTTGTTGAATATTTAATGCCTCATTACAGAATTCCCGGGAAGAAATCTGATCTTTAAATCAGATCTTACCCCTTGAGCAATAAATACTTCATATATACAGCATATTCCCACTACTGTTATTCCTTGTTCTTTGCACAATGTTGCAACAGCAACTAGAAACACCGTCACTGCAATTGGAGTCCACACTGCAAATCAAAAAGACAGGATTGAAAACGTTCCATCTTCCATCATTTAATATTCCACATTAACTTAAAAGTTGAAATTAGGCTTTTTATGTTCGAACAAAATCTAGAAACTTATTCAATACCATATAGCATCAAAGAGATTTTCAGACTTACTTTACAAAAATATAGACTGTCAGTTTTATACTTGCTCCTCTTAAAATTTAAAAATTGAATAAATGGCAAAAGAACAGTAAGGCATTCTGATAAAAACAAACAAACAAAAAACACCCAAACAGATAAACTTCGCGAACTCACCAAAATACTCTTTCACGTTAAATGCTCAAAGGCATTTTTCTCATTAAATCCTCAAAAGCAATTTTCACTTAGAAAACAGGCAAGACTCCTTTATCTGTATTCTGCTGCTTATTTAGGACAATCAAATGCACCCCAGCATACTTTCACTATTTGCACTAATAAAAATCAGTGCAAGCATCACAGGCACTACAGAATTATAAGGTTTTACTGAACAACTTATAAAAGTTCTTTATCTTCAAAAATGCAATTTATGACGCAAAATATTTGTAATATTACATGGGTATCTTGAGCTTGAAGATTTGTGTATATTCTTGTTTAACAAACCATACAACTATGTTCTTACTTTATGAGACCTTTTGCTACTGATACAGACATGGAGCTACAGTATATATTTGTCAGTTACTTACCGATGGTATTATCTGGCCCTTTGGATTTAGTATATGACAGAAAAGCAGCTAGAAAAAATATAGATGATAGAAGTTCTGCTCTGCCCACCACTCCAGTTACCTAAAAAGGAAAAATAATAAAAAATGGTAATTACTATAGATCTTAAGAACAAATCCTACATTCTTACTTTTATTTTATTGTACTTCTCCCAGAAGGTGTGCCCCGCACCCCTGAGGGGAGAAGGAATCACAGTGTTGCTGTGGGCAGGGAGGTTTCCAAACTAACTACAGTATTTTGGAATATTATAATGACAAGTTACTAAATGTTTTTTTCTTCTTTTTGCATGCAGTTACTGAATTATTCTGACAATTACTGGTCTTGAACTGACAGGTGAAAAGTCGCAGCTAATCAGTCAAAAGGGACTGTTTTTCCACTTTTATGTTGTTCATGACAGTTGCTTCATTAAAAGACACAAAAACCCCAAGCTTTTCCTGGCTTTTTCACTGAGTATTGAATATTGCTTGACTGATCAGGACACGCATAACCAAATGTAATATGTAAACCAAACAGAAATGGCCAACAATAGTATGGATGCTTTCAATTCAACCAGTGCTGAATTCAAGAACAGATAACAAGTGGTCATCAACCACTACCAATGCGTCCATGAGCATCACTATTAACGAAGCAACCAATAAACATTATACTATTTTTTAAAAAAATGTCTTCAGTAGTACCAGCTGCAATTATCAGCTGAAACAAACTGGGCAGAATTTTGACTGCTCTCTTCATAAAACTTAGAATAACTTTCATCAATAAGAGCTACAAGTAAAGTGAGACATGGACTGTCTTTCAAATATATATCCTGGCAACATACCTTTGTAGACAGTGGCATATAGAAAATAACATAGTCAATTCTTTTCGTATCTTGTAGGAGTGAGTGAACAAACCGGAGAAGTGCTCACTTGACTGGTGCTATGGCAACTCTTTTCTGAACAGTCAAGAGCTATCAATACATTGATGGCAAACTCTGTGTAACATGGTTTAAGGATGACTAAGGCTTTATAGTAGGTTTGGCAAGCTTTTGTTTGATAATTTCACTGATAATACAAATTTATTACAGGTATTGCTCCCCTTGGTAGCAAGACAGAAGAGATTTTATGATTTTGTTATGCAAAAGTGCTAAAAATCCATAGAGTAAAAGATTATTTTGGATTCTCTAATGAAATACAGAGTCTTTTCTCTGCACAGGATATGTTTCTGAATAAAGGCAAGTTGTGAAAACAGCCACAGATGAGCTACTATGTAAACAGTTACTGCAATGGCCACTGATCTAACCAAAATACCCTGAACTGCTGCCTTTCCTACTAATTGTTCATTTTTTTTCTATTCTCTTTGATTACACTTAAACTTTTGCAAAGAAGCCGCTTGTAAAATGACATGCTATCCTCAGACAGCAAGTCATAATTGGGTAAGGAAACCTCATAGTTCCAACATTTAATTATGATGCTGCTAAAGTCTGACTTTCCCCTATCCAGCCTCATCACAATGTTTTCATTTCTAGGTGCATTCTTGGTCAAGCATAATTTATCCAGTACAGCCTAAAGAGAAATTCACTCAAGATATGAAGTCAGACTGTAAAGAAAATATTCATATCTGAAAACTGAAATCATTTTCTGATGCTTCTTTTGGGAACAGCTTAATTTCGCCAAAGGACACACTGAATTATGCTTTAACAAAATGTATTTAACAACTGATAGGATATTGGAATTTTTGTAACATTTTGCATAGTATTTACGAGTACATTTCTAAAATGTCTTAAGATGTTTCAAGGATTCCTTGCCTACGTTGCAAGATTGTTCAACACAGAGAGGCACCAAGGAAAAGTATAGTCTGGAGGTAGGCTGAAAGAGGCTGCAAGTAGAACAGCTGTGCTAGTGTGCCTCTATGTTCCCCATACAAGATACCAAGAGAGCAGAGTTTCTATTTCTGGATAATGCAGTGATTTATGAGATAAGATTTTAGCATTTAGCATTTTAGCATTTAGCAGGTTAGTTAACATCCCATAGGAGTAAATGGACCGGTCTGCCTCTTGGTCAGAAGGGTAGCATACTAGGCAAAATGAAATGGAAAGACAACATAAAATTGTATATTACAATCTGGGACACTACGATGCCATTCTCATTCCTCAAATTTTTCCTCAAAGTCATATATTGTCATGGCAAGAGCTCTGCTTCTCTATCAAGCATGTTATCTTTCTAGAGAAGCTCTGCTTCTCTATCAAGCGCTGTTCTCTATTTAGTCTGCTCTGCTAATTTTTCAGAGATAATCAATTTACCATAAGGTAAGTGAAAGTTTGAATCTTGGATATATTGGACCTGCTGCTTGAAACTCCTGTGCGGGGGAATAGTATCAGGGGATTAAACTGAAGGAATTCAATTCAGACATATTTTATACCAGTTAAAAAAAAAAAAAAAAAAAAAAAAAAAAAGAATGAATCCTGCTTCAGAAGTTTCATTAAAGTTTGGAGAACAGTGAGTTAGCATCTCAGTTCAAAGTCTAAATCTAGTTATTACTGTACATGGAAGGAAACTTAAAGAGTCCAAGTTGATTTGCCTTTTCCCTCCCTCCCCCGCCAACACACACAAATCACAACTGCAACCTGAAGAATCCTTTCTTGGTTACAAGCATGTTAGATGGAATTCATTTCAATAAAATCACTTGAAAATGATTAACAAATAGTATGTTTCTTAACAAGAGGAAGATTAAATTGAAAGGAGTATGGAGAGGTGAAGCAAATCTCTTAACAGATCCTTGAAAAGAAAATTAGAGCACCAAATGAATTCAATCACAACTGCACTTAAATTCTGGATTCTACAAGGATTTAAGTACAGCAGCAAGCTCTAATAGCTACAGTCCTAAAGTGCCCTCATGTGGCCAGTATGAGGGATTACACACTTACCAAATTAATAGCTTTAAAAAACATATTACAGTTAAAATATTAAAACATATTACAGTTCAATGATCTTTCTGTTCATAGAATTCCTGAAGGCATTATGTGCCTTTTTTTTTCCCCTCTGCGCTATTGCACAGGGTTAAATAATTTTTTAAAAAGCTAGGTGTATTACTGGAATCTCATATGGAATCTGACAGTTCATAAAGAAGCAGGAAACATTCAGCTGGACCATGAACCGCTGATGCAAGTCTCTAGCAGCTTTCACACATTCCTGCAAAGATCCTATCAAACTTGTTCAAGAGACAAGGCCAAACCTTAAAATTCTAAAGCACATACGTTATATAAAAGAGAAAGCAAATGTGTTTTACTTGAAACGTTCCACACATTAATCACGTGGAGTTTTGTGCTTCCAAGTATAAAAAGCAAGAAAATGTTTAGGCATACTTTGGTAGTTTTGTAGTTTTGAACCATGTTGCTAGCTTCCTCTCAAAAAGACAAATCAGATACACAAGAAAAAAAAAAGATTATTTTCTATAAGGACTTACTCAAAACCCACAGATAAGGACTTCTGAATTGCTCAAGGGATTTCACTCTTTAGAAGAATCAAAAGTAGGAACTATTTGATCAAAGAGAGCTTGAAAAATTACACTAGGATGAAGGTAGCCTTTTCTCTTGAAAACTCATCATTAAAAACACCATCTCTGCAAACACTCAGGACAACAAATTCAGAAAAAAAAGCAAAAGGTTAAGATGTTTTTAGAAAGTTTCAGTACAGCATAGAGAATTTTAAATCAGCTAAGATTACAAGAAATAGATAACTGGAATGGGCTTTTCGACCAGTGTCAATCCCTGCACCTAAAGCCAAGCTACCTGATGTAGGATTAGCAGCAAAGAATTAAACCTATCTGTTCTATCAATGTCTCCAATAAACACAAGCTATAACAAAATATGATCCTAATACTCCATCAGAGGAGAAGAAACAAGGGGGAAACAATCCCGAACTTTTGACACTAGTGTCCAAGTTTGGCTGAGAATTAAAAACTACACAATAATTAAAGAGTTAATTAAATAATTTAAAAGCTACTATTTAAAACTTACAATTGATTTAATGATTTCTGGCTTTTGAAATGCTGCTATTTATAGGAGAAAACACTCATTTAGAATCAAAACATAATTTGAAATAGAAAAAAAGTGTTTTTTTATTTTTCTTGTATTGGACACTGTCAAATACAGGATGTTGAAAAAGAAAGTCCAAGGGTATCAATTACAACATATCTAGAAAAAAGTCCTCCTGAGATAGACATATGGACATAAAAATACAAAAAGAACAGTCTCTGTGATTAAGTAAAAGAGAACAAGTATGAACAGAAAATTAAAATGAACTAAAGTTCTCCATAAGCACTTGCAAAATACAATCCTAGATGGATTATCACAGAATGCACAAATATCTCTGTAAATCTAAGTACCTGTCATCATAAAAGTGAATGTTTGTGGAAGAAACCCAAGTTATTTCATAATTAAACATACATTTCTTTTAATTATTTTTCAGTAGCTGCATGGAAGAAATACAAAGTAACTCTGAACACACTGGAGTCATCACAAATTGGTCTCTCCTGTTCTCATTTTGCAAAGGGCTGATATACAAACACAAGTCCAAATTCAAAAACACACTCTTTGGATATATTATATTTAACACACACATAAAATTTAAGATTAATAAATATAACAGATTAAATATATTGGGACTTTACCTACCGCTTCAGTATGTATTGGGTGCACAGCAAAGAGCAAGGACGCAACTATGCTGCTCCTGCTGTCCAGGAAAAGCTTACAGACCTTCAGGAAGACTATACAAACCACTGCATGAAAGACCAGATTTAGGAAGTGGTAAGAAACTGCATTTAATTCGCTGAACAAGTAGTTTAAGCGAAATGTGAGGACTGTGAGGGGACGATAAGATTTATGACTCCTCTCCTAAAAAGGAAATAAATAAATCAGTCACCACCAAGTTACAAAGCATTTTTCATTCCAAAAATATCAAAAAATTGTGTGCACATATATTCCTCTGCTATTCACAAGTATATATACTTGTGAATATATATATCTTCTTCAAAATAGAGACCTGAAAAAATCAGTAATGCTAAGAAAGAAAAGAAATAGCAAAGTAAAACACGAATTATTTAAAATTAAAATAAATAGAAATGAGAAAAGTTAGTTCTGATCATTTTTCCAACCTTCAATCCATCTGATATATTTTTCAAGTATTTTGAATAATCTGCCACTTTGACGCTGTAGATCAACATTACAGAAAGCAAAATTTTGGTATACTTACTTAAAAACATTATCTAAATATTTTTAGTATGTCTGTCAGGACAACTGACAAGCAGTGTTTATATGTAGGTTATTAGCTACTCCTTCCTTAAATATTTTTTTAAAATCCTACTCAACACTACCTTCCTGGGGAAAACATATTTGCCAACCTACAGTCTATCACCTTTGATGATTATATCCATGATACAGAGGAAGAAAATGTGAAAATGAATCAGCGTGAGAAAAAATACACAAAATAATTAAAAAAAATCATGAACGTTCAAAGTAATCCAATGTTCATTTCATTAAACTGAAAATGACTTTCATTTGTTTGTAACGTTGTCAAATTACTTTTCCCCTTCTCCTCAAAGTAAGAGGTCTTTGGACTTCAACATGGCCCACAAACCGAAAGCTCTCAACTCAGACAACGATACTTGCTCAAATGTCATGTATTCGATTTCTATTCAATTTCCACATTTTGCTATTAGTTGTGTAACTTCCCTTCTATATGAACATTAGAAACCAATACTACTGCCTAGGGAAAAAGGAAATGGTCAGATTTGTCTAATTCCTCAACTGGAATTAAAAACTACACAGTGTGATGTGCAATACAAGCCTGTCCACTTTGATTATTATTGCTTAGCAAAGGGGGAGAATACAGGCCATATCTGTTCCTGACTGGGTGAGGAGTACAAACTACCAATCACCAAACTGAAGCAGAAGCTAGTTGTACTATTAAAATCACACTAGGAAAAAAAGAAAAGTCTAAAAACTCTATAGCTTATTTCAGTGTTCCATTTCCTAAGCAGTTCAAATGCTTCATAGACAGTTTACCTCTGACATTGGAGTCCCCCAGAAGTCATTCTGAAACAGATTTTTTAAAGGAGTAGAAGGATGTAAATCTTTATTGTCCAAAATGGCTGAAACATCATCAAAAACAAAGCCACAAAAGAGACTGTTCCAATAGCAGGCTGCCACCACGCCAAGTATTAGTGCTGCTTCTTTCAGGCTTACATCAGCCATCTTCTCCAAGAGCTTTTGTGGACAAAAACAGAAATATATGGATGAAAATTTAGTTTTACTGAATTAAAATTTGATTTTATTAAGCTTAAGACAGTCAATATAACACACTAGTAATTCTTTTCCAAAACATTAAAAGTGTCCTCAAGTCTTATCAACAATTCAGTCCTCTCTCATTAGAAATTCTCTCTACAACCAGGCTAGATACAGTCTCCTGGCTGCATTTTATATTTTACTAAAAAGAGTAAAGTTGAAGATAATCTGTGATCTAATTTGCATCAGGTAGCTGTGCAGTTCATACCAATGCTATAAATTTGTGACAACTCGAGTGTTGTGAAATCGAGTGTTCTAGAACACTGAGTAAATTAACACACTAATGCTCCCAGAATAGGAAGTTATCCAAGTGGCAGACAGTATGCTAGTTATTCATGTTGTAGGTTTAAGTGCGTTTCCTAAAAACAGAACATTTTAAAAATAAGAGATAAAAAATGTGAAGATAGAGAAAAAAGAGCATTACACAGGTGTTCAAGGCTAGGTAAAGACTATCTTTAATATTAAAAAAATTAACTTACCGCTGAAGCTCACACTTTGTTCACTTTCATCCTTCGTAGTTCATGAAGTCATTTTTCCTCAACTCTCCCAAGCATTCCGATATCAATAAAGGACTTTGGATGGCCCTCTAAAGAAAAATAATACCCACAGACAACACTATAAACTGACTGTATCTTAATATTATTTTCTTCCATTTCCTACAAACATCCTAAGCTCTACAAGTCATATAAATAGCCATTTTAACGATTATTTCAAAATGATATGCAGGTGGTCAAAAAAGTGAAACTACTATGCATCAGGTTACGGTATTTTCTTGCATGAATAAATTGCTTTTCTTTTAAAGAGGAAGAGTGCAGGATAAAGGCATTCCTTTTGACTGTTGGTAGATGTGACGCATCCTACTGCCAGTTGAGATGAAAATAACAAAAAGCTACAGATATAAAATATATCTGTACAGATACAGATATAAAATTATTACTAAATAACAACGCATAGTATTTCCCCTGAAAATAAAAGAGGGAAACCATCTGTGAGGACACAGAAGAGCTAGTATTAGCCAGATGATGTGGATCCATAAATAATAAAAATATCACCAGAGTTCATACATTAAAGTTGATCGGCTACTTAAGAGCTATAAAACCTGTTATATTTTCCTAAGACCTGAAAAGTCTTTTGTTGCTTCTTTTTTAAAGAGATAATGTTCAGGTTTTAACTACACTTCCTCATAAAAACAGGACATAAAGGTATCTTATTCACACAGGTGATCTCACTGCACCCTCTGAAGTGCAGATACCCAGTATCGAGAGTATGATAATTACCTACCACAAATAGTGGCTTTGTGGTAAAACTTAAACAGTAGTATGGGAAGGGTATTTTCATAACATGCTCAACAAAATGGAGGTTCAGCTGAACTAAAAACCATGACAAGGACTACTTAGGAGAAACCAAAACTAATTCAATCAGTGTTACTCACACAGTGGCTTTCATTTTTTTCTTTTTTAGTACTCAAATAACTGACTATTGAAGCTGCATCAATCAAGAAAGAGACTTTTTCCACATTATTACCACTTTTTATTAATAATAAGAAAGATAAAAAAGCATTAAAAAGATGTAATTAAAATCAGAATAAAACAGAGTTAATGAAGTCATCTCATCAGCAAAATGTCAAAGGATTCTTCTAGTCACCTGGATTGGAGTACTTAAAAATACAAACCTAAGGTAAGATCTGAACATACTTTCCCCCCACCCTGGGAGCCAAAGAAGGCTTATTGAAAAACAAAAACAAAGCATTATCCAGGAAAATATGAAAATACAACCTCCTTTGAACATCAAGTCACCAAAGATAAAGGTATTTTAAGAACAGGAAGAAGAATCTGCTATTCCTCACCTGCTAGAAACAGGGTATGAAATAACCTTGATAAACTGAGGGGAGAAGATAACATAAGGTTTAAATAAATTCAGCATTTAAAAATCTCCACCAACTTGTGAACAGGTTTTCAGTGCCTTGAGGTTTATTTATTAATATCAGTTTACTGTTTTGATCAGAACAGTAAGGCCTTGCAAACACTGCTTTCATTCCCAGAAAGTGTAACTGAAGCAATTCTTAAACAATCACAGTTCAGAAGCAGCTACTGCTGCCCAGGTGTACAGGTGAAAGAAAAGAAGTTTGCAAAAGTAGCTTCCTAACCAAAGAGTTTAACTGTACATCACAATTTCAAAAGTCTGTTTCACTCCAGCCTGTCCTAGATAAAGCTTAGTATTTTTTGTCCCATAAATCAGCTACTAATTCTTCAAGAACTTGTTCTCTCAGCTCTTACTCATGCACAATATATTTCAAGACAACCACCTTACTTATCCCCCTAATTCTAAACAATTCTGATGCTTTCACAAACCCTCATTTTGCTCTGAATTTCTTGAATTTCTTTCATCTGTAACTATTGTTCTCAATTCTACATTTATCTACATTCTAACTATAGTAGGTAAAATACTGCTGTTTTTACATTCTGACTCTCAGACAGAAAGAGGTAAAGATGTTAACCATATCAAAAAAGTTTAAGAGAGAGTTTAAGAGAAGTCTGTTTTAGAATGTATGAAAACCTTAACCTTTAACACGACAGTTTTTTTTTAAAGGCAGATTGCCCTCCTCCTACACGCACATCTCCTGTTACATCTTACCATAAGATGTAGACGTGTCTCAACTAAATGTGTTATTTTGGTTTCATCTGCAAGTCATACAACACTACCTGAGCTACATTCAGTGCATCACACCATGCAAAGTGTATACAATTTTTCATCCTCAAACTCTTGTGGTGTGCAAAACACTAGTAAATCTTGGCAACACTAAGTCATAGCATTAATCTAAAAGGACTCCAAATTTTCCAGCAACACACCTGCAGGACAAGCACAAAGTGAAATTGAGGAAGTGCAAGACTATATATACAAGGTGTATTTTTCTCAATAAGCAGTAGAGATTTTTTCCTACCCTGAAATATGTTAATTATTTGTAATATATTGAACATAATAATATATTGTTCAATATATTGTTCAATATATTTGTAATATATTGAACATTGTAACATAACACAGATAGTAAAGCTAGGAAAAAAAGACCTTTTCACCTCATCAGATCACAATTTAAAGTTTTGCTGAATTACAGCATAAATATAGAAAAATATGTTTTCAGTCCTTTATGTTAGCATGGCACGGAAGATTTTGACCAAGACTTGGCATAAGAGCAATCACTTACAATTTGCTGCCACAACTGGGTTTACAACCCGACTCTTAATTGGCCAAAGAATTAGCCTCAAACTAGGACAAAAACTATGGGAGAGGTGTAAAAGATCCACTGTATTTAGTAAGGTAGGCAAGAAAAAATGTTACCTACCATTAATCTCAAGAAAACAGCAATTGCTATTTGGCAGCCAACACTTCACACCAAGGTTGTTGCCAATCAGTCTGACGCTGAAAAGTGAGAAGGTATAAGAAACACGAAAGACCAAGAACCTCATAGATCACTGATGTGCAAGAGAAAGTATGAATATAGCTGCTCAGATTGTTCAAGGCGAGTGAATACTTTCTCATTCTTGCTGAACAGACATGTCGAAATTTGGTACCAGCACAAATATAGTGCCACTCCTTCACCACTCCCAGTGATGAGTATACTGATAAACACCTCTAAAACATGTTGCCTAACAACTTGTCTTGTTAGCACAGGCTTTCTTTCCACAAGGGAGAAACATATCACTGATTGATCCTATGCAGATCAACTGGTTAATGGTCCCTCAAGTTGTATTTTGACTTTAGTTACCTTCCACTTTTACAGGTTGTAAGACTTGAAAGACCATATCACCTGTCAGTCTCTAAGACTACCCAATCTTGTTATACAGAACTGCCAGAGAGTCCCTGTTTCACTGAAGTCAGGAGAGAAATACACTTCATTTCTATGACTTCTGTTTTAATTTACAATGACACTTGAACATCTCTTGAAGCATTTACAGTTGAAAACCATCAGTAGCAAAATATGCAAGAGGGAAGCTGCAAGATCTCAAGCTTATGCAAATACTACAAGCTGTACCAAATACCTGATTGCTAGTCTAATTTTGTCAAGCTGCCTTGCATGGAAATCTGCAATTTGCACTGCACTGTTTTCATGTTCATGCAGAGCCATTAAGTGGGAAAGATGGACAAGCAGACTTTCGTAATGCAGAGCTCTCCAGCAAGTTCAGCTTGAAAACCGGTTTTCTCCTGCGTCTTGTAGAGAACCAGAACATCTAGTCTGATCTTGATAGACAAGCGTGAGATAAAACACAAAAATCAAAACATTTCTGCAAAAGCAACGAGACGAGAAAGAGTTCCTTAATCACTATCAACTGTATGATAGACAGGTAAGGACTGCAAAGTATGTCTGCGCAAAAAGTTCAAAATAAATAAATCCACAAAGGAACACAGTGACACTCCAGTGGAGTCTCGCATCAGGAGATTCAGCAGTAGGGAAGTCACTTTCTATCTATTATGGGTTTAGGAGAAATTAGAAAGTATACATTTAGACAGGAACACAGCTGCAATCTCTAAATATGAAACAGCATTTTACCACTCTCTAGTTAGACACATCTAATAAACAAGCCATCTGCCACCTTTCATCTACAATAAATCCTTGAAAGAGAAAATATTAAAATATTGTGTTGATCAGACACAACTTAACCTACTTCTAGAAAGTTAAAAATAGTTTTTTTTTAATAAAAAATATTCTGCTTTGTAATGGCACTTGCCTTTTCCCTTTCCCCATAAAGGACGGATTATATTCCAACAAACTTGGAAGCAAAGAAACTGCTCTATGCAACTCATCATTTTCATCTTTTCTTAAAGAGCAGAAAGAAATGGGTGGCTTAAAATACAAATATTCTCAAGCTTTAAGTGTTACAGCTTTTGGATGAGAGGTCTCACTATTCCAGAAAACACTAAGCATAACTGACATCTTTTGATAAATTTGGCTTTAATTTAAAATACAGCTCAAACCAATAAAAGTAATGAACTACTAGAAAACCTAAACTTAGAAATGATTCAACTTATTAGCCATCCATAACAAAGTCATATATATTCCAAAAATCTTTTTTATTCTCATATTCTGAAAATATTCTCATTCCTGTTTTAATTATTTCACATATACAAAGAAAAGCCTGACACTATATCAAGACTTTATTCCAAGATGACAGTATTTTCAGCCGTTAGCAAACTGTAACTGTTCCCATAGACAAAGTAAAGAGTGGCGAGGCCAGAATCTTCAATTCCAGAGAGTCCTGTTGATCAACAGTGTCTTACATGTCCCATGTGAAGCACTATTATTATCTCAAGCAGCTGCTTTATATTAATTAGGAAGCTGGTAATGAAAATCAAGCAATTTGCATAGGGATCAGGCAGTCTCTCCAAAAGCTCCAAAATATAACAAAAATAATTTATGCACATACCTAATCATAAATGTGGGTTCCTCACTCCCTTGCTTAGAACTTTTTTCAGAAAGGGTTCTCTTACTCAACTGCTACTCCAGCTGCAAATCCTTCTCACAAATCCTCCAGCTTTCTCTTTACAAAGTTTCTGAAATAGTAACTAGTTGAGAAGTCACATTATACTGCAGAGGAGGAAGAAGGTTTTATAACTCTCTTACAGGACCTTTTATCCTATAGGATAAATAGGATAGGATCGAAAAAGGTCCAAGCATTTTTTTTTTTTTTTGCTTCTAAGCCATACACTTAAACAGCAACAAAAAAACACCTTTTACACTGAGAACAAGTACAGAATATAAGGTGATTTGCTGCCTCCTAAGACGCATACTCAAAAATCACATATCTAAGATAATGCTGATAAAGCAGATCAACACTGTCAATGCTCCAGAAATACAATAGTTTTCTGCTAGCTACAAAAATCAAGATGAACAAAAGCTACATGAGTGGCATAAGCAGAAAAGGCAGCCTTTGGACTCTGCTACGCATACCCTTATTTAGCATGCGTGGCCTGTAAGCACTTTTTTTTTTTTAATAACATTCTATCAGATCCTTAATATTGCAGGTTTTGTATTAGCTTTTTTAGAAAGTGCATGCTGTATCAAAACTGATTCAACACAGATGCCCAGCTCTTGTATCAGAGTACATCAAGCTGTCAATGACAGAACTACCAACATGAATCCCCACCCAAAGAAGATGCACTTATAAAACTCTTGCCTTCTTGCTTCTGTCTTCTTTGAGGCAGAACAAAATATTAAATTCACTTTTCAAAGCCACTTAAAATACATACAATTGCACTTTATACATTTTCCTCTCAATTTATAAATTTCATTTATAAACAAAAATAGAATGAAAAAATAGGAGTCCTATCATATCTACTTTGAAAAATATGTTTTAGTTTTGTAACAAACCTCTTTATTATCTGTACTACACAGCTGCCATCTAGATATGGTGCAATACAGGTGTAGGCAACAGCAGTTTTTCTCATTCTGTAACAGTACAACAGAAACATAAATGTTGAAGCTCTTCTTGCAGCAAAACAGTGCAACTCTGGGCAGAACTTTTTCCTCTGTGGATCACCTCCACCTATAAAGTCTCTCTAACTAAGGAAGTCATTGATTTACACTTAATAATGATGAATTTTATTTCAGTTAATTTCCTCATTCTCTCTTTTCCTGCACAAATTGGGAAGGAAGTTTTCTTTGCCCATACAGAGCTCTAAGTAACCAAACTCTGTCAAAGATATAAAGGCTTTTTTCTTTGCTCAAGAATTAAAATGGGACTGGAACAAGTTATATAACCGTTAAAGAGTGCCAAGTGTCTTCAGTTGTGTCAGACTTCATTAAGGATTAACGCTGATTAAGAGATAGCAAAGAGAAAGAAACCATAAAACCAAAGAAAAGCCTAAAATTCAAGAAAGTCAAAAGGTTACACTATGATCACCCACCCCTTTCAGTAAAGAAAGCCAGGGAAAAGATCTTGAGCTTTCAACATCTCTGCTAGAAGCACACAAATAAAAGCAGTGAACAGGATAAAGACAGTTAACAGGGTTACCGTTTCCCACATGTCTTTACCTTTTATTTTTTTTAATTTGAAAAGAAACGCGTTCGTGCCCCAGGCAGAAGGCAGGATCCAGCAAACTACCCTTTATTATAGACGTACATTTATATAGACACCAACAGGGATACCTGGGTAGTGGCGCGGGAGGGCGGGCAGGGCAAAGAGCCGCCGCCGCCAGGAGCGCCGGAGGCAGCTACGAGGTCAGCAACGAGGCCGCGCCGGAGCCGGAGCCGGAGCCTCCGCCGGGCAACCCTCCCCCGACTCGGTGCCCCCGGCCCTACCTGAGGCCGCGGAAGAAGCGTCGCCTCCGCCGCCCGCTCCGCAACCGCCACCAACGCGCCCGCCGCACTGCGCACGCGCACTCCCCCCACACACACCCCAAAAGCAGTTGGGACTCGCCCCCTTCCTCCCCGCAAGTAATGCCGGGATCTGTAGTCCGAGGGGGAGGAGGGCGCGCGGCAGGCTGGGATGCGGAGTCCGCCGGCGGCAGCCTGGGAATTGCTCCTGCTGGAGCGTTTCTCTGAGTGGGAAGGCGCCCGTTCTGCCCTCTCTGCCCCCGTTTCCGCGCCCGCGGGGGCCGCGCTGCACCGGGAGGCTTGTCCCGCCCCGCGCCCGCGTGTATCCGGTGGCGCCGAGCGGAGCGGAGGCGGCGGGAGTGTTTGATGGCGTCGCCTAGCAGCGGCCTCCGCCGCCATCGCGGCCCTCGGGGAGCGGTGAGGCCGCGAGCGAGAGGCGGGCCGGGGTCCCGGGGCTCCGTCCTGCCACCCCCTCCACCGCCCCTCCCCCTCTCCGCCTGGGCGGCCACTGCCGTTGCGGGCGTTACAGCCGTTACAGCTGTTTCGGCGGTGCGCAGCGGAGCTGCGCCTGGAGAGCCGCGTTTGCGGAGCACAAGTAGTTTAATGTGAGCTGATCCCCAAGTAAGGGTTTAGCGGAGCGGCTGTGCTGCGTGGCTGTGCTGGATTTCAGTGTTTGTTCTTGCTCAGGCGTTCCGTTTAGGCGTTACACTCGGGCAGGCTGTTAGGGCTGCTCCTCGCTCTGCTGGATTTGCTGTGGTTTAGGCTGAAGGGTCGGCGTGGCAGTTACCTGCCTCCCCTTCTGGTGTTTATTGCAGGCAGCGTTAGGCATGTAAAGTGAACTTACCGCTATGCTTCACGTTTTACCTGCAGAACTTTCCAGACCGTTTTAGATAAGCCTATTTTCCTGCATAAGCAAAGCAAGTTTTGTGCTAACTCAAGTCAAATGCAAGTATTTATAGAAACATGATCTGTTCCTCTTACCACACAAATCTAACAAATACACATGTCAGCGAGGGGAAGAGGTCAGCCAAATTTAATGATGGAAAGCATTTCAGTGGATCAATCCATGTCCCTATTGTTGCTCTCATTATATTGAGAGCTTTCAATATATCTCTCTGTTATATTTGACATATAGTATTATTGTGGTCACTTAATAGTAGCTAAGTCTTAATCTAATTAATATTAATGAACTAAATGTCCTAGGTAATTTTATGTCTGTCTTAACTTTCTAAACAAATAAAGCCATAATTATAATTTGGGGCAATCTATAAGTAGTTGAAAAATGTTCCCGTTTAAACTTGACAGAATGTAGTTTTTGTAGTATTGCTGATACAGGATAGCAGCAGCTCTGGAGAATGTGGTAATCCCAAGACTTGTGTCCTCTTTTGCCTTTTCAGGTACGGTGTTGACCTCCAGGACTACGAGAAGACATTGGGACCCACAGCAATTGTCAGGTAAATTGTAGAACAAAATGTGGCATCACTTTCAGGTTAGATTTGCATCAGTTTTCAGGTGGTTTACTGTACTTTTTGGATTCAGGTCCTCTAGTGAGAACAAAAAGAGATTTAATACAGGTGCTCAATGTCTTAGAAATTAATGTCGATAAATGCATATGCATAGTATCAAACTAAAGCAGGTCCTATATTTTAAATATAAGAAGTAATGATTTCTGTCACTATAAGGGTATTTCTCTTCTTCAACATCCAGCTGTAGGAGTAAGTATTTATCTATTAACATATGGGTGCTGCATCAGGAAGTTGGGAATTAAAACAAGGCATTAAAATAGAGGTTTCACATACACCATCTTCAGTATATGTTTTATATGGTTTTTTTTTATTGCACATGATATAATTTTTGACTTAAAGGGAAAAAGGTGTTATTACAGACCTTTGGTTACAGTAGACTAAAATGTGAATGGAATGTTAATCTCTGTTGTAAAATTCGTACAGCTATTTAATATCATTTATGTGGTTCACTAATCTGCATCTGTGAAATTATTTGGTGAAAAATTGATCAACAGTCGTAACATTTTTTTTTCTCTCCAGGAAAAATATTATAAATTCAACATGGCACCTCTTTTAGATTGGAAGAAGCTGATGAAAGTTGATCCAGATGCTCTTCCTCATCAAGAGGAGCTAGCAGATAGATTGCTGGAGACTGTGTCCAAGGTACTCAAGTGAAAAACAGTGAACATAAGAGTTTTGTTAATCATTGTTTCCTCAACTCTCTCTGGCCCTTCACATAGACAAATGCTTTTATTTTAATTTCATTGATTTTTAAAATTTATATTATATTATATACACTTTTGTCTTTTTCCTTAGGTTGACGGAAAAGACTTAAAAAATGAAGCTGCTGAACAATTGGTACATCTTTTCAAAATTGCTCAGTCACTAATGAAGGTTTGTATCCTTCCTTTCTACACTTCAGTAGTTGAATATGTTTGTGGATTTTTTTTTATGTAAGTGAAAGCATAGTCGCTCTTTTTTTTTTTTCCTACATTGAACATACTGCTTACTAGAGTAATTGACTTTGAGTTGTTATGTACTAAATGTATGCATGCACCAGAATTCTTGCTTAGAGTTGTTAGGTTTATGACATTTACCAATGGGAAATAACACGACTAGTACTAAAACAGTTGTATTGTTAGGAACTTTGCTAGCAGTGGAAAATACAAGCAAATACCTCAAAAAGAGGCAGGATGTTATAAATTATTATCAATAATATGACTTTTATATGAATCTTTATGGCAGGATGATGTTTTGGAGTAATCTTAAATGCATAAATGTCACTGTTTGTAGAAGAAACGGAGTCATCCTAACGACTGTTGATCAATTTTTCACCAAATAAAATTTTTGTGAATTTATCATGATATCTTATATTTGCTTATAAACATTTTGGAAGCAAGAAATTAAAGATGCAGAGGTTGCTGTTAGAGAGGCTTTTTAAAAAGTTTTTTCTCAATCATACATCTTAGATTGTTTAGATAGATCCATAAAAATAAAGTTGATATTTTAACAGAGTAAAGTTCTTAACTGTCATGGGGACGTCACCATAGTGAAAAAATATGGTTACATTTGTTTGAAGAGAAAAAAAATACTATTTTTGATAAATGTTTTCAGCATTCTGAACATGAGGTGTGTGTTGTTTATTTGTTTCAGATGAAAGCTCAAGAGGTCGAGCTGGCATTAGAAGAAGTTGAAAAAGCTGGAGAAGAGCAAGCCAAATGTGGTAAGCAAGCCTTTTTTGAATATATCTATTGTCTTTAGTGCTGTTTAAGAAGAATTTGTTAAATGCATTTGGTGTATTTTTTAAGTAAAAGGAACTAAATAAAAGCATAGAATTATTATGGTCAGAAAAGACCTTCAAGAACATTGAGTCCAACTGTAAACCCATCATCACCAGGGCTGCTAAGCCATCTCCTTAAGTGCCTCATCTACATGTTTCTTGAACATGTAGGGATCATGACTTTACCACTTCCTTGGGCAGCCTGTTCCAATGCTTCACCAATCTTTTTCTTGTAGAAATTCTTCCTAATATCTAACCTGAACCTCCCCTGGTACAGCTTGAGGTCATTTCCTCTTGTCCTACAAGAGGTTCTTTGGAAGAAGAGACCGACCCACACCTCACTACAGTATAAATACCGCTGAAGTCAATCGCAAATGATATTAGTATTCTAGGTATTTTTAAGTTTATGAAGTAATTCAGTATTTCTTATTTATTTTAACAGAAAATCAATTTAAAACAAAGGTGATGAAACTTGAAAATGAATTAGAGGTATGTTTTAAATTTTTGTTAGTTTTTAGACTGTTGATGTCCTTTTGTTTTAATGCAGTTCTTTACAATTGCAGTTTAATATTTTACTAAAAATAAAAAGGAGTGGTTTTATTAATAATTTTAAAACTTGATACATCTTCAATTTTCAGTCAAGTAATTGAAATGTAAATTGATCAAAGGCTTGGTTTCTGGATCAGACTCTCATTTCTTACTTTTTCTATTGAAAGACAATTCTCTTTCTACTAAAGAGACATAGTAGTTATACAGTTTAGCTATTTCTTTTTATTGGCTTTTGAATATTCACCAGCCTCAAGTTTGGAAGGAGCTGTATGCAGAGCTGTATGTACTTTTTTTTTTTTTTTGGTTATGTTTGAAAACATTCCATTGATTTTTGTTGTTGTTGTTACAGTTGGCAGAAGGTACTGTGCACTATCTGTTTATGCCCTTGCCCTACTTAAACATTAGTCTTAGCATCTGGTTAGGTTCTTATTTCTTTCTAGTTTAAAGAGCTGAGCTATACTTACAATACTGTCTATTTTAATGCTCTTAAGATGGCACTAAGATCTGCTGGTGGTCGTGATACTCGTTTTTTGCGTGATGAGATCCATCAACTGGAAAAACAATTGGGACAAAAAGAGAGAGAGTTAACAGATATGGAAAAAGAATTGGAAAAAGAGAAGAAAGTTAATGAACAGGTAAAATGGATTTCAGTTTGACATCTCTAAAGCTCTGAAGGCTCTGAAATATTTTTTGAAAGGTCAATATTCTGAGAAAAGGCTCTGCAGTTGAAAAGTGATGGAATAGGACCACAGTGTATTCATTTTCGGATTTGTTTCTGAAGCTCTTTGTTTTTGTAGCTTATGATATTAGCAGTTCATGTAAAAAGTTTATTCATGTTGTTCTAGCTTGCTCTTCGAACTGAAGATGCAGAAAATGAAAACATCAAATTAAGGAGAGAGGTTAGTGAAGCATTATATATATTAGGTGTTCAATTCATGGGTGATATTCTTGACTTTTAACTCTCTGTATTTGTAAATGCATTTTTAAATGTATAGCATCCTATATTTAATAGTTTTGGGGGTTGCGTGACCTTTAATTCTCTTTTAGTACATTTTCTACATACAAAGAGAAGTTTTAACTTCATTGAACATATTCAGTATTCAGATTTGTCAAATATATAATACTTTTCTCTGGTGAAACTTGTCTAATTGAAGCCAGGATCTGTTTACACTTAATCTAGATGGTTGTAAGATACTGTATGTTAATTTTGTGTGGACTTTTTTTTCTGAGTTTTTAGTGTTTTTCTTAAGTTATTGACAAATTAATACCAGGTCATCATGGTTTATGCTTGCTTTTTTTGTTTAGATTGGGTTAAAATAAATTTAGTACGATAAGTCAAAAGTTAATACAAGAGTAAATGAAAAGATAAGATTTAATGTTCTTTATTGCTAGATATTTAAAATAAGAACCTTTTCTTAAAACATTTTTATAGCTGCCTTTTGAACTTTCAAGACTTGTACTTTTCCTGGCCTCTGGTAGATTAAAACTGGCAGCAAAAGTTTAAGTTTTTGTCCTGCTATAAACCTTGGAAAGCATTTCTCAAATGTGCCCTTTTGTCCATCTAATGTATGTATGTGTACATATATTAGATGTATGTATCTATAATGTATGCATGGGTACACACACAGGGTATATAGAAAGTTCAATATATTTTGCCTTTATTTTGAATCCTTTTTAGTCTTCATAATACTTCTAACTTCTAATACTTTTCGTGCTTTCTTCTCTTGATCTTGTTCTCTCCTTTTTAATCCAAAGAAAAAAAGAGTAAAGAAAAAGGTGAGGCTTTTTAAGTATTTAAAAGCAAACTGTAGGAATTTGGATAGGCTTTGCTATTTGTGTTAGCACTTTGTGTTAGCTTAATAGAAAAAAAAAAAACACTCAAAAATTAAATCTACTTTAAAGCATTTAAATTTAGATTATTTTCTGTACAGAATGAACAGTTGCGTCAGGATGTAATTGACTATCAGAGGCAAATAGATTCTCAAAAGGAAACAATTTTGTCAAGACGAGATGATTCTGATTACAGATCACAGTTGTCCAAAAAGAACTTCGAGCTTGTCCAATATTTGGATGAGATTCAGGTAAAATTTATTTAAGATATTGCATTTTTATTAAACTATTATTAGCAACAGTATTTTTAATTATGTCATCTTATAGGTTAAATAAGCTGGGTGGGTTAATAAGATAGTGGGTTGGTTGACACATTAACTATGCTTCTGAG
Source organism: Nothoprocta perdicaria (assembly GCF_003342845.1). NCBI lineage: Eukaryota > Metazoa > Chordata > Aves > Tinamiformes > Tinamidae > Nothoprocta > Nothoprocta perdicaria. Next base: position 3,402,954 of record NW_020455877.1, on the reverse strand, counting down.
CATCCGAGGAAACAAAGTCATTGGTCTGGGTATTGAGAGATGTCTGTTTAAGAATAAAGTTTTAATGAATAGCTGTAGGGATTTTCTGAATTCGGTAATTCAGAGAGGCTTACATTTAATGTAGCTGTGAATTGCTGGTTATTCAGAAGCGTGCATTTTTAAAAGCATCTTTTTCTTTAATTTTGTAGAACTTAACTGAAACTAATGAGAAGCTAGATGTTCAAAACCAGGAAATGAGAAAGAATCTTGAGGAATCAGTACAAGAAATGGAGAAGATGACTGATGAATATAACAAAATGAAACTGATTGTGCAACAATCTGATATTCTTATGGATCAGTTAAGAAAGGAGAAAGAACAATATAAATTTCAAGTAAGAAAGAGATTTTATAATTCTGTATATTCTTTTTGTTTTTTGATATTCAGTTTTTGAACACATGCTCAGCTGCAAACCTTGATTTTTAAACTGGATGGAAGTGTTAAGAACTTGGTAGCAGATTATGAAATATTTTTGTTTGTCATACTGATTTTAGAATCATAACCTTGCTGCTATCATGCTAATTGTTTAGTTGTGTGTACTAGAGACTATGTGTTTATACCCATTTAAGGGTTAAGCAAAACAATTCTATGAGACGATGTTGACCCAAATAGCTTTTATAGGTTCAAGAACTTTCAGACCAGCTGAAGGCAAAGAATGAAGAAGATGATCCGCTCATGGCAGCAGTAAATGCAAAAGTTGAAGAATGGAAGGTACTTTGCGATAGATTTGACTACTTTTTACTGCAGTTTTGATTCTTTTCAGGAATTATTTAAAGTGTTCTCATGATATTTTACTTCTTTTCAGAAAATATTGACTTCAAAAGATGATGAACTCTTCGAGTATCAGCAAATGTTGTTTAACTTAAAAGAAAAAGTGAAAATGGCCGAACTAGATGTCGACAGAAACAATGTTATGGCCCTTCAGCAGGTATTATCTGCATGAGCGCGCGCGCACACACACACACACACACACACTAACATGTAAAATATAATTCGTGAAGTATACCACTGATCAAATTCATTATTCAGATTTTGTGTTTTGCAAATAACAGAATATACCTGTTACTCATTTTGAGATTTGCGAGACTGGCAGATTTATTTTTCTATAGGTTAGTTTAATATCCTAGGTATAGAGAAACCAACTTTCTTTGTAGTTATGAACTGAACTTTCTTTAGCTCTTTTTGTTCCTTTCATATGTCTAAATATTAGCAGAATTGTTCTTTTAACTTCTGAGCATTCTGTATTTAATGTTAAATTATATTTTAGCATCTGACTTTTAAGAATTTGTTAAATTCTTAAAATTTAGGAGAAGTTATAACTCTTAACAAATAGTTAATCTGATGTGTTTATTTGACTCACTTGTGACAAATTACTAAGCCTGTGATTCAGCCCAGTCTAACTGAATTTAAATACCCCTTAATTTAATTCAGAGTTAGCAAAGTTGTTAAAAATTCTGGAGTTTCTCTATTTACATTTTTAAAAGCTTTATTAGAGGAAGAATGCCGTTAGGAACCCTGTGGTTCCTAGGTTATGGAAAAAAACATATTTTCATGACTCCAGGATGATTTCCAAACTCACCTCATGTTTTTTGAATAGATATAATGGTGATGTATTTGAGCCTTTGTAGACTGAGCAGTATGTTGAGATAAATTTATGCAGTATTCCAAAACTAGGAGCTAGCAGGCTTTCAGGAGGGAAAAAAAAAGTACAAAACTGTCTGTCAGTATCATAATTAGAAAAGCAGTTGAAGTTCAGCTCTTACAGGAGGTCGTGAAGTCTCATTTTTAGCTGTCTGTATGTCTGTAGAAATTGTCTTACAGAATTATGGAGGAGGGAAAAAAAATTGCCTTTGGTCCATATTTTGAATGGATAACACAGTAACATACATTAAATATTTGGTTTAAAAAATGTGCTTATTTCCACAACTCTAAGTGGAATATTAATGACCGTCATCCAAAAAGGCAATGTAAGCTGCTCTTGAGATTTTTAAATTGCAGTTACAACTTTACAGTTACAGCTTAACCACTTCACAGAAAGTTTTTTTTTTCTAAATCCTTTTTTTCCTATGCTGTTTGATTCAAAAAAAAAAAAAAAAAAAGACCTGTAATATTTCCATAGGCTCAGAAATAGTATCATATCAATAGAAGTCACTTTCACAGTTTCTATGTATTTAGATTTGTGTATGTGTTTAGCGCAAGATGATGTAGAAATATGGTTAGCAAGTTAGATAATTTTTTAAAAGGTATTCTTGCAAGAAAGATGTGAGATGCCATATGTGACAGAACACTTGTCTTCCTGATCTTGAATTTGTATATCAGTTCCTTCCAACAATTGTCCATGAAGAAGCCCTAGTAAACCTGTATAGTCTGAAAGTGTCCATGATGCATTTGTTTAACCTCGACTTAAAGAACTGTTCCGTCAAAAATGGATATATTAAAGCACTGCTTTAATGTGATTTTATTTTTGAATGCTTTATTTTTACAATTTTTCTTTTTTTGTTATTGCTTTGCCTTCTTATACCCAACTTCTAGATAATATCAGAACTGTATGTTGTAAGTACAGAATATTTGCTTTTTTCCTATAATTCTTATATATTAACTTTTTTTCCTTTATTTTTTTAATTCATTTAGCTTAGAAAAAAATATGTTGTACTCTTAGTGATTGGTTAAGTAGAGAATAATTTCTGTAATGGATGTGTTTTGTTCAGTTTATTTTGTTTTATTTATTTATTGGTAGGGTATGAAAGAGCGAGATGCTCAGATAAGATTGCTTACTGAGCAAATTGAGCAATACACCAAAGAAATGGAAAAAAATGCATTGATTATTGAGGAATTGAAAAATGAACTACAGAAAGATAAAGGTAATTAGGGGAAAACTAAAAAAGCGCCAGTTTACTGTGTCTGTGTAGTTATTCTTTATAAAGACTGAAAATATATCATGTTTCTTGCTTATATTCTTTCACAGTACTTCAGTAGAATATAAATATAATACTTGATATTATAATATATTATTATGAGTAGTAATTAAAGCTCATATCTAAAGTCTCTGAAGTATTTGGTAATACCTAATTAAAAGAGCAGAATATGAAAGTCTCTTTATAATAGCCCCCAAAATATTGTTTTTCCTGTGCTCAATTGTTGATAGTTAGAAATTCTTGTTTTAAATGTAAATAGATCAACGTTTTTGTCTGTTTTTTTTCCAGGTCCCTCATCTCTTGCTCAGCAGAACCGTATTGGAGAAATGCAAGAAAAGTTAAAACTTCTAGAAGAGAGAGCTAAGGAGGCTGAGAAATCAGCAGAATTAGCAGAAGCAGATGCCAGAGAAAAAGACAAAGAACTCATTGAAGCTCTGAAACGAATGAGAGACTATGAAATGGTAAATGATTTGTCAGCGTGTATAGGGTATTTTATCAAAATTTTAGCAGATCATTTTGTCATTGACTTTTCTTGTACACTATTCTAACTGAAATTAAAGAATGACTTCTAATGCTATTTTTTTTCTGATTATACATTTAGTGGTTTGTGATTACATACAACTTGTCGGTTTTAACCTGTTCATATGGGCTTGTGGATTAATACTAATTGTACAGTAAAGATGAGGATCCATTGAAGGTTTGTTGTATAACGTAAGAGGACTCTATTTTGAAATACCTAGAGAAAATCAGTTAAAAATAAAATACAGGTGTACTTAGTTTAAAAAAAAAAATTATAATATACCCAAGTTCGTCTTTGCGAAGTTCACTGTATGATTAATGTCTAGATTATAGACTCCTTTATAAAGTATAGTATACTATGCTTTATTGCTCTCTAGTATGTCTCTTTTTCAGTAACCATATTTTGAGTCAACTATTGTCAAACACTCAGTATGATCAGTACTCTGAAAAGACAGATTTTAAAGGTCTACATGACTCTTTTCACTCTAAACAGTGTAGAAGTATAGCCTCAAAAACAGTTTTGTTGTTACATAAGAGTTTAACGATTTATTGATGTAAAAAGTAGAAGAGATTCTTTCAGAAAAGTACCTTTCTCATGTGTATCCTAAGTTTTCTATGTTTGTTAGTATAAAGTTTGAATAACAGCAGTTGCTTACTAAGCTTGTTGTATTATTTTTAATTATTGTCCTCAGTAATGATGAAATATAGATTTGTAATTTTTTTTTCTTATGTATTGGTTTGTTATTTTCTTTTTAATTCCCATTTGCATTTTTTGCAGGGAATATATGGTTTGGAAGAAGCTGTTGCTGAAATAAAAGATTTGAAAAAGCAAACCAAAATAAGAGATCATGAGATTGAGATACTAATTAAGGAAGTCAATAAGCTTGAACTTAAAGTAAATGATTTTCTTGATGAAAATGAAGAACTGAGAGAACGTTTAGGTATACTATATGCATTAGATATATAATTATTCATTATGTGAAAATTGAAATAACGTCAGTGGATGTCTTTTACTGCTTGAGAAAAAATTTGTACATTGTGCTAATATTTGCAGGTGGTTGAACTTAGTTAGGATAAACTGCATGACTGTGCATAACTAATGTTGGCTAAAGTTTTGACTGAGCAGGAAAATAGGGTTTGCAGGGTTTTTGTTATTTTGTTTACTCTTTGATTGTACACTGCTTAATTCACTTCATATTGTAATAGTTTGAAACCAAAACATGTAATGCTAGAAGAAAAAGCGTGGAGGAAGGTTTGGAAAGGCTTGTTTATGTTTATGTTCTACAGGAAAAAAATAGATTTAATTTTAAGAAGCTTTTTATTGTTTTTTTGAGTAGAGTAAAAGTATGTTTTTTATGATCATGTCGTATACAGTGCAATGTGTGTCTGTATAAATACTATACATATAATGTGTAATATGCATTTTTTAGCCGTCAACATTTTTTTTTAATTTTATTTGACTACCTGTATTCTTATTTGAATGCATGACACACTAATAACCAGTAACTCTAATTTCAATGTTCTTTTTAACAGTTTACTATAGAGCATATACTGTATTTCAGGTCTTGAGCCCAAGACAATGATTGATTTAAATGAATTGAGAAACAGCAAAACTCTAAAACAGCAACAGTTTAGAGCTGAAAACCAAATTCTTTTGAAAGAGGCAAGTGATGAATCCTGTTTTTATGTAAGATTTTTAAAAAATGTAATTGAATGAAATTTAATACTGATCTGAGAATGATGATATGCAGATTGAAAGACTGGAAGAGGAGCGAATTGAACTGAAAAAACAGATTCGTAGTTTGGCCCAAGAGAAAGGAAAAATAGCTGCAACATCAGGTAGGTTTTTTTTTTTTTTAATTGTAAATGCTGTTTTTTCAAAGCTATTCTTTCTAAGTTTATTTGTTTAACTATGTTACATTTTCTGACATGATTAAATTACAAGGGAAAACATTTTGCACTGAGTGTGTAGGAAAATGAATGCCTTTGTATTGCTGTAATCTTAAAGTTCAATAGCTGACTTTTGGTAGGTAATAACAGCATCACTAAGAGTTGTGCTATTGGCTAGCAGTTCTTAGGTAGAGGATGCTCTAGCCAGGATTTGGTAGTGCATCTCTATAATGGATATGTGTTAAAAAAGTTTGGAATTTCAGTTTTGTACAACCCAAGGAAATACCACTTTCCCAGATGGTCTACTTTACAACAACTTACTCTACAAGTAGAAATCAAAAACTTGGATCCATGACTTAGAATGTATTTTCCTCCCTTCTTTGGAGATTAGTTAAAAAAAAAAGTCACATTATTTGTTCATTTATTTGTGATTAGGCTTGGATGCTGGAGATACACAGATTAATGACACCTGTGCTGAGGAAAGGTGGACAAATAAAAGGAAGATGGATTTCTTAAACACAGATAATCTTGCTGAAATAAAAGCAAAGGTAGGTTCATAGAGTAAGTACATAATCATTTATTGTATTTCTCTTTAAAAGATATTACGAATATCTATTAATTTGTTAATTTGCTCAACTATTTCTCTGAATATTTTTATTAGCTTTTTTTGAATCCTAAATAATTTTTTTGGGAATGCTAAAGGGTTAGCATTATTTGTAACACATTATTTGTTTTTGTGTGAATACAGGCTAGCAGGTCATATGACATGGAAAGGAAAAACACATTTACAGATAGAGGAGCAACAGTTAGCCTTTTGAAGTCAGAGAAGGATGTATCAGAAAACAGTAAGGCTTTGGGACATCTATCTGTAAGAATTTCTGGAACACTTCAGAATTCTGATGATTTGGAAGAAATTAGGAATACATCTTTATTTCGTTTAGGTTCAGAAAGTGTGACAGAGTTGCAACCAGTAAATGACAACAGTGATTCTGAAGCTCTTAGTATAAGAGAGATTTTTATATCACCAGAACTACAATTCATTCAGGCACCAGGAATAAAAGATTCTACGTTCAATAGAGAGACATCAAAAAATGTAAAATCCGAGTATACAGGTACATTTTCTGCTTCTCAGAGAGCAGGGCAGACCTCAGAGACAAAAAATCAAAAATATGGAAACACAGCATCTTTTCAGAATTGGATATCCATAACTTCTAACTCGGACCAAACAAGTCCAGGAGATGTTTTTGTAGGGATATCTCTTAACCAAAAGTCCGGCCTTTTTTGTGAATCAGTTCTTGCAAAGCCAGAAATACAATATAAATCACAAATAATGATGTGGAAGGATTGTTCTCAAGTAAAGCTTTCTGATTTCCAAATTGACTTTCAAGAAGACAGAGGAGGAGAGAAATGGCTAACAGAATTATTGCATGTAAAGACTATGGAAAATGGACTTGAAACTGCACAGTCAGAACACTTGGGTCAGGTAGATCCTGTTGAGAACCTCATAGAGCAATTGAAGAGAGAATTAGCCTTTCTTAGATCACAGGTGAGGCACCTTTTTAATGTAATGTGTGTTTATCTATTGTGATTATATAGAAGTTGCATTCAAAATAGATTACAAAAATATATTATTTTAGCTTCAGCTTCATTAACCTAAGCTAATCAAACCAGTCTGTGCAATCATGTGGAACTCTCAAACTGCTGTTCCAACTGCAGCATGAAATATGAATACATGTTTCACCAGTGATTACCTTAAGTAATTATTCCAGTAAGTCCATCTCTGCTGCTGTTGCATTTTGGGTAGGAGAGTCCATATTTTAGACTGAGAAATTTTCATGGGTACATGTACATACTCACATGCTCTTTTTTTTTTTTTTTTTTTTTTTTTTTTTTTTTTTTTTTTTTTTGTAATACGGTTGGAGTTAGATGGTAGTAGAATTAGATGACTAAAATAAGATTTTGAGTGAAACTACAGAATCTGTGCATTATCTGTCCAGAAGAAACCAACTAAGGATATGATGAAGAAATAAATTTTATCATCCCCGTTTCTGTAACCATGATGCTTTTTATCTTTAACTGAAATGCCTTAAGACTGATAGATTTTTATTAGGTTACAAAAAATTATTCCTCCAGTTGAGGATGATCAGGGAATTTTGCATGTCTGTTTGCATCATTTTTCTTCCTTATGGTTTGGGAGTAGGCTTTTTTGTAGCTATTCCTTTTAAAACACTGTGCTAACCAAGCTGCAGAATAAATAGTGCTTACCATTTTAGTCTTTTTCAGTAGAAAAAAAGAATTTTTAAGAACTTTTTATAGAACATAGATTTTGGAAATTTTCTGTGAGTGAAAGCATAAATATTTTACTGTTTCTTCAGAATGAGCAGATATCCAAAGATTTGTTGGCCAAGAATATACTGAATAGATACACAGAATTAAAGCTTGAAAGATGCAGAACCCAAGCAGTGCAGGTAGTGCAAGGTTTTAAAGTAAATATATGATAATAGGGTAAATCTATATATAAGTATATTCATAAATTTAGTTTTTTTTCTTATGATTTTACTGTAAAAATGCTTTAAAATGAGATTGCTTGATTGACTGTTAACTTCTATATTTTTTCATACTACTTCATACCTAGTTCTCTCATTGTTTCATGTACTACATAATTTTACTATGTATTTAGACTAGTATGGACTAATAATATTTTCTAGTAATTACTCTTCCCTTTCAAGAGGGAAATTCTTAAACTTAATGAGAATTCTAATACTAATATTGCTAAATTACAGTTTTTAAATTTGATATTTTCGTCTTTTCTTTTTCTTTAGAATGAGTATCTTACAAGTGAGTTAAGTGAGAGAGAGAGAGATTTGGAAAAAAACAGAACCATGATTGTCAAATTTCAATCTAAATGTAAGTTGCAGTTTTTTTTAAAAAAACAGAGAATTTTTATTTTTTATTTTTTTAATTATAGTAGTTTTTTTTTTAACTACAGTAAAAGAATTATCAGAAGAGAATAAACAGCTTGAACAAGGAATGAAGGAAATATTACAAGCTCTCAAGGAAATACAGAAGGATCCCAGTATGAAGGGAGGAGAAACAGCCTTAATTATCCCAAGTTTGGATCGTTTGGTTAATGTAAGCATGCTTTTCTAGTGTTATTTGTTTATAGAGGATTTTTTGATTTTTCTTTTCTTTTTTTAATATTGAAATGCTATGAGTTACTTTTCTATTTAGTAGTAGCTCAATATACCTGTTTGTTTCTATTAATGGGAATGTATCCTTTGACACCATGAAAAAAAGCAAAGAAAAATATACTACAGCAATGGATCACCAACAAAGAAGTTAGTTTGTATGTTTTCTAACTAGATAATATAAAATCATGCTAAGCAAGTTAATATTCCAGACATAAAGTTTAGGAAAAAGTTCATCTACATTTGTTATATCTGTATTGGATCTACAATAATTGTTTAAGAAATCAACTTCATAAATCTTACTGAAAAAAATATTATTTGAATTATCTAAATTATTGCATGCAGTGTATATATTGTCAGTAAACTTGAAAGTAGCCTAAAATTAAAATTTCATGCATTTGATATGAAACTTTATGTAGTTTGAGCTGGAGATCTCCATTCCATTATGAAAAAACACATCTTTTTTGCTTTTTTTCTCTTTTTTTGGTTAATTAAATGTTTACTGTATTAGGTAATTGAGTCAAAGAATGCAGAAGGAGTCTTTGATGTTAGCGTGCACTTGAAAGCTCAGGTTGACCAGCTTACAGGACGAAATGAAGAATTAAGGCAGGAACTGAAACAGACACGGAAGGAGGCAACAGATTTCTCCAATCAGTTAGCAAATGCAAATGAAAAGGTATAGAATTTATTTCATATTTGAAAAGTGCTGATGGTGATGGTTTTGAACAAAAGCATAATGTGTGAGATACTGGATTTATCTTACACGAGAGATCTACTTGTACAAATCGTAATTTTTATGTTGGATTTATGGAATTGTTAATTTTAACTTCTAAAATCTTACTCTTCCTCGTGTTGTTTTATTCTTAGAAAAATATGCTCGCTTTGCTATCGTGTTGAATACTAAGCGTGACTTTCTTTAGGAGAGCCATGTGCTAAAAAAGGCTTATAGATTTCCATATTAAAAAAAAAAAAAAAACAGTAGTCTTGCTTTCTTATTTTTAAGTGGATAAATCAATAGGCATTAATTGTTCCTAAATGGTTCATGGTTGGTTCTCTAGAATCCTACCTCTATTTAAACTTGTTCTGTAAAGCAACCTTGGCAATGCAGAAACATTTGCCAGTAACTAATACAGTAAATCACAGAATCACAGAATATTCAAGGTTGGAAGGGACCTCTACAGATCATCTAGTCCAACCTTCCTGCTCAAGCAGGCACACCTACAGCATGTGGCACAGGGTGGCATCCAGGCGGGTTTGGAAGACCTCCAGAGAAGGAGACTCCACAAGCTCCCTGGGCAGCCTGTTCCAGTGCTCTGTTACCCTCACAGGAAAGAAGTTCCTCCTCACCTGGAACCTGCTGTGTTTCAGCTTATGCCCATTTCCCCTTGTCCTATCGCTGGCCACCAATGAGAAGAGCTTGGCCCCTTCCTCCCTCCATTCTCCCTTCCTGGACTTATACATGTTAATCAGATCCCCTCTCATCCTTCTCTTCTCCAGAGAAAACAGGCCCAATTCACTCAGTCTCTCTATAATAAAATATTATTTGATGTACTTTTAGATTATACAGTATTATTTGATATAGAGAAAGGAATAAAGAGCTTTTAAAAGCTTAACATGTAAAGACAATGATTTATTTAGAGTAAACCATGAAATAATTGTTGCAATAGTTCTGTCCAAAGCTTATTCACTTTAATAGAAATAGAAAAGCAATATTCTCCAAGAAATCTGGAATGAAACATGATGAGTCATCAAGTATGTGAAGCTGTCCTGCTTGCTCAGCTTAAGGTATTAAATATTTAGTTCTTTGAGGAATCACAGTATAAAACAGAAAAGGCACTGCCAGGAGTATTTGAGCGATCTAGGAAATAAATGCAAGTGAATTAGTTTGTTGATTACAACAATACAGTGTAAGAAACCCTATATTTTCCATCACTATTTTCTTATTGAATAGCTACTTTCTGTTGTTGTTTTTCTTTAGATTACACAACTTAAAAATGAAATTTGTTTATTACATCAATCAGAAGGTGCCAACGTTGTCTTCAAAACAGTTAATCTTCCAGAAGGAATGGCTTCTTCAAGTGTTAGTATCATTAATTCTCTGAATGAATATTTAATACATCTCCTACAGGTAACTCCTTTGGTAACTTATTTATACTTCTGTTATTTGTGATATATAGCGTATTCTTCTAAATTCTAGTCCTGTGCCATGTATGGACATGAGAGAGCTCTCTCAACCTCTGCTGTTTTAAAACACTGACTTTTAAAGCTATAATTTCTTTGAATACTTACCTATTTTCTATTCTGTATTTCTGATGACTTTTCTTTACTAGAGAATATTTTTCAACCATATATGGAGTATAAGAGTATATTGAAACATGAGAAGAAAACACCATTCTCCAATTAAACATTCAAGTAGTATTCTTTGGAGACTACGTTTTTTGGCTAATATGTCAAATATGGTGTATTCAGCATTTTGGGGCTGTAGTTCACAAAGCAGTTTTGTACTCTTTTTCAGTTACTAAGCTGTTTTGTACTTTTTGTTCTATAGACGCAATGTCTTATGTCAGCAGTTCGCAGACCCTAGTGGTACAAATAATTCATGTAAAAACACACAGAAAAAAAAGTAGTTTTGATGAAAATTTCATATTTGAAATCCTTATTTTAATACTTCAATATTCTTTATTCTGAAAACAAACCTTAGGAATTAGAAAGTAAAGAAGTGTTACTTAAACAATTTGAAGAAACAGTAGAGGACTATAAACGAAAATTTGCAGTAATTCGTCATCAGCAAGGCTTGCTGTATAAAGAATATCACAGGTATTGTATTTTCTGTGTAATGAAGCATTGAATATTTAAATGTTTAATTATTTTGAACACATAATATGTTGAATAAATTTGTTGTTTTTCTTATTGTAATAAATGCTGCAGCAGTACATAGCCTCCTTAAAGTTTCTTTAGTCCTTCAGAAAGATTTACAAAAAAAATATTTTCTGTGAGACTTCTTTCAACGGGTATTATGGTATGTTTTTTGAAGCTGATATCCTATATTTTGTTAGTGTATAGTATTATGGATTCTTCAATTCCTCTTTTGCTTTCAAGTAAGTTCCTAGCGGTTCTTTTGAGTTTGAAAAAAAAAAATACATTGTTGAAACACAGGTCAGAGAGATCTGTTTCAGGATTCCAGATATTCAGGCCTTCTCTTTCTGCTTGTGTATTTGTCAGACTGAATTTCTCTCTGTTTTACGGTACAAGTTCCTTATACCAATTTGGATCTGCTAAAAGCGTAAGAATGAATCTGATGATTTGGGTTTTCAGGTACCAGATTTTTTGTTTCTGTGATTTTTTTTGAGGCTTCTTTTCTTATAAATGTTAAGAGCTATACTATACTGCCTCATATACTGCTGATTATGAAGATTCAAATTTCTTTCTTCAAAACCGTTATAGATTGAAATTTGGAATAGAGATTTACTTTCTAGGAGTTCATAAAGACTTACATTCAAAATGCTGTCTTCAAAGAGATACTTCAGAAAGCAATTTTACTGAAATCCAATTATTTATAGTTTAAAGCATGTTAAATCCCTTACGGTGATATTCTTTGGAGTGAGGTGTCACTGTCTCTTCCTAGCTCTACATACCTGGAAGAGATAAAACATTTAGCTTGTAAAGACTTATTTCCTTATCTTTGTGATTAGCCTTAGCTTTCCAAAGTAGATGTAAACATTTTTTTTTTTTTTTAAGAATTAAACCTGTTGCAACCTAAACAATTAAGATAAACTGAATGGAAAAATGAAAAAAAAAAAAGTCTTAAAAATTACGTGACTGTGATCAATAAAAATTACAATCTACAGTATTTTAGGAGTTATTGTTTTAGTTATGGTTGTGAAAATTATCTAATGTTTAATCTATATTAAAATATTTAATGACTATGATAGTGAAAAGGAAAACTGGCATAAAGCATCTGAAGAAATGAAAGCGGAAAAGAAAAAGTTAGAAGAACAAAAAGAACAGGATGCTACAAAAATAAAGGAGTATTCTGTGAGTGCTTTTTGCTTTCTTGGCTTTATTACAGATACACAATAGGGGCTTTAGTACAGTGGTGTTGAAAGGGGAAAACACTATTCAATCCGAATCAAATCAGAAAGAAAGAGACTTACTGATTTATTAATGACAGATAATTAACCAGAAATCAGTGAATTTTCAGAAGCTGAGAAATGATAGTAGCCATACCAAAGATAAACCACAGTACTAGATACTTAGAAAATATTAATATACCCATACAAATTTCTGAATACCTCTGTAACTAGTTCCAAGTCATTCTCACGCTGTGCACCTACATTCACACAATTATATTCATACCTCCCCACCCCTTCACATTATAAACAAAAACACCCATACTCAAATGTGTGGTTTGCCCTACTTACACACCTAACTCATTACAGATGGGGGTGCTCTCTGTCTACCTGTGCCCTTCCTTGCAGTGTGCTAATCCATGTGCTTGTAAAAAAAGCACCCCACAGGTTTCTCTTTACACACCCGAGGTGTTCATCTGTAATTGCTGCACCCTGCACTGTCAATGCACTAGTGAACCTGTTGCCACAGTCTTTGTAGTTGACTTTTACTCTGTTTCTGTACAAGCTTTTTTTTTAAAAAAATATATATATTTTACAGAATTTGCTCAATGCTCTTCAGATGGATCCCAATGAAACAAAAAAATTACTTGCAGAAAATTATAGAAAAATAACTGTCTTACGAGTTAATGAAAGGTCATTAACAAGGCAATGTACCACTTTACTTGAAATGGAACAACATCTTAGAAAAGAAAATGAGAAACTAAAAGGTGAAATAACAGATATAGAGAGCACAATTGCAGGGAAAATTGGACACTTGCAACGGTTCAAGGTATGTTTAGTAGTAGTAAGACATTTTTGCTTTTATGTTCTGGTTAGCCTTGATGAAATGCCAGTTAAATGCTGTTAACAGTATTTTTTCAAAGCATTCCTTAAAAAAAAAAAAAATATTGTAACAGGAAGCTTGTTGGTTGTCCACCTCTGAGGCTCTTTGAACATCGTGTTGTTTACTGATTTTTTTTTTAAACTATGTCTTGTATGAAAGCAATCTCACTTTTTGACCTTTCAGATATGTAAGACTTGTATTAACAAATGTTTATAATATGTGTTTTTGACAAATACATTATGATCTAGAGGGAGTTCTTGATAAAATTACTAGGAGAGTTGGAGTACTAGAGAAGTGTTGTGGTTGCTTATTGCAAGCAGTTATTATTAAAGTATTAATAGGCAATAAAGTATTATTCAAGTTATTAAAGTTAAATATTGTTAGTAAAATAATTCAATATGTAAAACAATATATTAACTGATGATCTTTCTTTTTTTTCATAGAGTATTTTTAATATTTCACTTTAAAGATTTAGTGGACTTCAGTAACCCAGTGTATTGATTATTTTTGTAGGAAATGGCTAGCTTTAAGATTGCAGCTCTGCAAAAAGTATTAGATGGTTGTGTGCCGCTCTCTGAGCTCGAAGTGGCTAATAAGCAGTATAACGCGCTAACGGCAAAGTACAGAGATATGTTACAAAAGGATAACTTGCTCGTCCAGCGGACATCAAATATGGAACACATGCAGGTAATATATATTATGCTTGAGCCTTGAGGAGAAAAAATGTCATATTGCGTTCATCCTACATTGTTCCTCATCCTCACTTCAGTACAGAGGTCCCATTGCTAGAACTGCTAGTATTAATATGGTTCTGCAGTGGGAAAGAGCCATCAGAAGCAAGTGAAGAAGAAAAGAGAGCTGTTCTGACAACTTGGAACTTGAATTTAGACAGGATTTTTGCTCTCTCATTTTTAAAAAGGTGCTATTTTTGATGTGGGCCTGTTGATGTAGAAAAGAAAATAGGAAGCTAAAATAAGATAAAAGATCTTAATATTGCTAATGATATTTCAGTTTTCTTACCTTCATTGTCTTCAGTAGGCATGCAAAAAGGTTTGTTTATTTGTCTTTCATTTGGCTTATGTGCTTTCTTTACAAAATATGCAGGATGGTGGAAGAAATACTTACTATGTTATAGGGACTGAAAAAAGAGGCACTATTCCTGTGAGCTTTCATTCTGGAGTAGAAGGGAGTTTCTTTTCAAGATACGTGAAGCTGGCTTCCAGTATCTGTTATTAACTTATTAACTTAATTCATTATCAGAAATAAGGATCCTAGAAAAAAGCAGTTAAGACAAATGTCATGTTATCCATTAGACTGTCTGTGGATAGCAAAAATGTCTAGTGACGCATAAATGTGCTGAACCATTGTGTTCACCTGTCTTGAAAGTGTCAGATTCACTGATGCTTAAGGAATAAGTGATTCCTTGTTCAGTTTGTTTTATAGGGATTTATGTCTGTGAAAATTTGCTTTGACTTCTTCAGCAGTTTCATGGAGCTAAAGAATTGTTTCACAATAGCATGAGATGTGCACTTAGAGAATTAGAAAAATTAATACGACGTTTATGGATTATGCATAAATAAAATCTGTTAACGTTAAAAGATTTTGTAGATAGTAAATGTCAAATCCTCTATAGTTTGCTGTTACATTGTAACTTCGTTGTCATTCAGAGGGAGAATGAATCCTTGAAGGCACAGATAGATTCATTGAATAACGAGCTGGAGATTACAAAAGAAAAACTTCACACTGCAGAGCAGGCTTGGGAACAAATGACTAAACTGGGCAAGTATGAAAGTTATTTTGCAACATTAAAGATGAAACGATATGTCCTTTATGCAAGTATTTTTTGCCACATTTTAAAATTGATGTATGTGTAGGGGGGAAAGCAAAAAAGAAAAACAAAACATTTCCCCTTCCCCCCCCCCCCCCTTTTTTTTATTGCTTCCTCTTGTCTCTCCTATCAAAACAAAGTTCAGTACTTTCCTCACTAGAGTTTTCAGAGTTTGCTGGGTAAAGGCTTTAAAAGCTGGAACTTTGCAAGGCTGCATCTTCTGCTTTTTTGATAATTTGAATAATTTTAAAATTTTGAATAACTTTAAATAGAATTTTATCACATGATTAAATATAAAGTTAAAGACAGTTACCTGTCTCAATATCTGTGCTTGCAACAATATCCATCACTCATAAATTATCACAGAATCACAGAATATTTAAGGTTGGAAGGGACCTCCAGAGATCATCTAGACCAACCTTCCTGCTGAAGCAGGCACACCTAGAGCATGTGGCACAGGGTGGCATCCAGTTGGGTTTTGAAGACCTCCAGAGAAGGAGACTCCACAACCTCCCTGGGCAGCCTGTTCCAGGGCTCTGTCACTCTAACAGTAAAGAAGTTGCTCCTCACCTGGAGACGGAACTTCTTGTGCTTCAGCTTGTGGCCATTACCCCTCGTCCTATCGCTGCCTACCAGTGAAAACAGCTTGTCCCCTTCCTCCCTGCATTCTCCCTTCCTGAACTTATACATATTAATCATATCCCCTCTGAGCCGTCTCTTCTCCAGAGAAAACAGGCCCAGCTCACTCAGCCTCTCTTCGTACGAGAGATGTTCCATTCCCTTAATCATCCTGGTTGCCCTTCTCTGGACCCTCTCGAGAAGCTCCATGTCCCTCTTATACTGGGGAGCTCAGAACTGCACACAATACTCCAGTACTGCACACAATACTCCAACACTTATGATTTTTTTCAAAATAGATTTTTTTTTCAAGCTTCTAATAAGACAAAACTATTTCAATATTCACACAGTTTGAAATAATCTAGATGTTTTAATAAAGTTTATCTAACAGAGACCAATTCATATTCCATTTCATGGTATAAATTTTCATAATTGGATCAGCTTGTGCATTCCTTAACTTAAATGTTTTTGAATACAGGGGATGACAGTGCAGCAGACAAGGCCACAAAAGCAATAACCAACAGTGAGATTTTGTCCATTTCTAAGAAAATCACAATGTTGGAAATGAAGGAATTAAATGAAAGACAAAGAGCAGAACATTCCCAGCGAATGTATGAGCATTTAAGGAATACTTTAAAGCAAGTAGAAGAACGTAATTTTGAATTGGAAACAAAATTTGCTGAGGTAAATCTATTGAAAGATATATATGGTAAGACTGAAATATATATTGCAGCGGATATATGCAATAGTTTGGTAAGACTGCAATTTGACATGTATAAAAGCATATATATACAAGCATGTTTTTGACCTTTTTGAAAAGTTTTGACTGACTATGACTTGTTGATAAATAGATTTATGATGTAAAATTTGATGTCTGCAGTTGTACATGGAGAGGACACTTAGCAAAACTAATCAATTTTATTTCAAAAAAATGCGTATTCTCTGTAAACACTTCGAGAAATATCTAGCTAGTTATTCAACAGACTCCAGATAGGAGTCTATTCATAACTTAGCTATACCTTACATCTAATTAATGTCATCTCCTTTCTGCTGATTTTTCTGTAAGCGCTAATGATTACAAAAGCATTAGAGCTTTGCATCCCTTTTGTGAGCAATACTGTCCTAATTCTGTTAGGTTAGACACTATCATTCTGTCACATGTCAAACATAAATTATAATACAGGAATAGAAGAGAAATCATGTGCAATCGAATCTGATCTGGTATTGGAGATAACCCTTATAATTCCTCCTGTAAATATATTAGTCTTGGTCTTGTTAGATTTTTTCCCACCCATTTTTCCCACTGTTTGAGGTTTGTTTCTACTATTTATATAATGAATTTCTAGAACTTTATTGTAGTTTCCCATTTAAATTTATTTTTAAAAAATTGTTCAGGTTTGTTCTTGTGCTTCTACTGGGTTATCGCTTAACTATAGTTTTTCTTCGCTTGTATTGGCATTGATAGGAATGATAATGGACAGTAGTCTTTTCACCTTTCTTCTGTTTGCTAGACTACTGTTTGTTGTCTTAGATGGCTAAATTTAGCTGTTTTAGCAGTTTTCCATTATCATTTTTGTGGTGTTTTTACAAGTTCATTTTTAGATATGGAGTCACTGAGAGTGCAAAATGCTTTTCAGAGATGGAATTGTTAAAGCCTTGCATGAGGCACAACTGCTTTTCTTCCATATAATAAATACTGCAAGAAATACACTATATGTGATGTTTCCCTTTTTCAGTTTTATTTACATTGTTATCAGTCCTTTCTTCATTTTGAGTTGATGAACTTCTAGCTAATGTCAGAATTTTTTCTTATTAGTGCAGTTTGCAGCTCATAACTTCAGGATGTCCATTTTATTTTTCATATATGCCTGTTGAGACTGCCTCCTAGTCTAGCATTATTTCTTCTACATACTAAAATTGGGCTAAGACAATTAATGAAAATTTTAGGCCAGTTCAGCTTAAGAGTTAATAACTAGTAGCAGACTGCTAGGCATCTCCTTCAAAACTCATAACTACTTCAGCATGACTCCTTCATTCCCTACCCATTTTACAGTTTCAATATTAGCTCTATTTCAGAAATTGGTTATTAATAAGTGGAATTCAGTTAATCTGCCACATCTGTGTGTCTTTGGTAAACTCATTCCTGAGACTTTATCTTACCATGTATGCAATACTGTTAATAAAGAGAGAGCTGTTTAACCAGAGAAGAGAAAACTTTTTTTTTATGAAAACTTTGTTGTATGATATTTATAATGACTGAAAGAGAAGATAGTTTTGGTAATTTTATTCTTTGCAGGGGTCGATGGTGCATGTGTGCTTAAGGATACCTTTTTTGTTTTATTTATTTATATTTTAAGCTTACTAAAATCAACCTTGAAGCACAAAAAGTGGAACAAGAATTAAGAGATGAACTGTCAAACAGTGTAAATAAGGCAGTAAGTGATGCAGATAGGCGACAAATCATGGATTTAGAGAAGAGTGAGATGGAACTAAAGATTGAAGTATCAAAGTAAGTATTGAGGTAACAAATTGAAAATGCAGCAAGTTTGGAAGCACTTTAATTTTAGGCTGTAGAGGCATATGTTGTATGTGTAGTGCTCGCTAGTAATTTTCAGTGCCTAATTTTTTCTACCAAGTTTGAAGCATTTCATTTAGGTACTTTTAATAAAAATTATTCACTTAACTTTTACGTCAACAAGGAATTAAGTGCCCTTCTAGATAGGCATGGTAGGTGTGTGCTTAGATACTTTTTTTTTTTAATAAATAAAAATAAGGTTTGTTTTGTTTCTATGGTAGAATCATATGAAATTGGCAGATTTATGCCAATTTCATATAAGGAGTAACAAAACTTTTTTTTTTTTTTTCCTGAAGAGTATATTGAAAAATAGATTTAGGCTGCAGTGACCTTTTTTTTTTTTTTTTCCTCTTAAAGACTTTGACTTCTTATGATGGATATTTGTATCTGAGTAAGCAGCACAATCCTATTATGTTCCTAAAACATCAAAGCCATATTTGCAGTGACTTTGATGCTGAAAATGGGGGTTTGGACTTTCCAAATTGTAGAAGGAATAGGGAACATAATTTGTTGAGTATTTTAGTATTTTTGTTTGGAATTGGGAGAGAAATAGAGAAATAGGGAGATGCTTAGATTAGCTAAAGACCGTGGTGATGTATATCTGCAGTGGGGATCCGATAGAAAACTATTCATATAATTTATAGGAGTATGTTCCGGAAAAAAAAAAAAAATTAAGAGGCTCTGCTCAATATGTAAGGAATGGTAGAGAAAAGTGAGAGAAGAGAAAGTGAATGCTGAAGAGAAGGGAGTCATTGATGCTTAAAAGTTTACTTCAGGCATTCATTTTTAACTTTTCTGCATAGAACAGCTGAGTAGGCTATTCAGTGATTTCAAATGATGCAATATTATTTTTCCTGAAAGGTTAAGAGAACTATCTGATGTTGCAAAAATGCAAGTCGGAGCTCTGGAGGCACGACAACAATGCCGAGAGAAAGAAGTGGAATCTCTTAGAATGCAAGTTTTGGATTATCAGGTACAGTTAAATCAACCTCTGTAACCACTACCTTTTTTTTTTTGTTTGTTTGTTTTTTCCCAGTTTCTATTCGTACAGCTATGGAAAAAAGGTGAGGGGATCTGTTTTTATGCTTTTTAGGTAATAGTTATTTAGTTGTTTTAGGCAGTAACTAATAGCTCACAGTCAATTTTTATATTTAAAAACAGGAAAGTCTGATCATCTTTATTTTCCACTCTGAGACATGACTTATCAGTCTTGAAGAATTGCAACAGATTTAGCATGTTTCTTTGTTATTTTCTAGAAAAAAAAAAAAGGAAAAAAACAATATTTGAGAAAATGATGTACTTTTAAAATTTGCCTGTTGAAGTAAAATTCTGTTTTTAGAAGCTGCTCCTTGCTCTTGTCTGGGATCAAATATATATGCAGTATATGCATATGTCTGGGATAAAATATATGCAGTATAGAAGCACTTCATTATTCTATTAAAAAAGAAAGGATATTTTACTCTATCTTTTTATTCTTAGGCACAGTCGGATGAAAAAGCAATTATTGCCAAACTACATCAACATATCATTGCGCTTGAAGTTAGTGAATCCAATGCTTTAGACAAGTTGGAAACACTTGCACTGAAACTACAGAAAATGGAGGTCCGTAATCTGCGTTTAGAGCAGAAGCTTGATGACAGAGAGCAAGCCTTGTATTTTGCCCGACTGGAAGGAAGAAATAGAGCCAAACATCTACGTCAGACAATTCAGTCATTGCGGCGACAGTTTAGCGGTGCTCTGCCTTTAGCACAACAAGAAAAATTCTCAAGAACCATGATTCAGCTGCAGAATGACAAACTGAAAATCCTGGAAGAAGTTCAGCATGCCCAGCAAGAGCGTCGAAATGCAGAAAACAGAGCACTGGAAATGGAGTTAAAGCTAAAAGGTCTAGAAGAATTAATAAGTGCATTGAAGGATACAAGAGGAGCTCAAAAGGTTAGCTGTTCTATGGTTTTGGATAGTCATTACATTTGATATTCATTTAAATTCCATTTCAGTCCAGTTTGTGCCCTAACCTTCTGTTTTTATACACATCTTCGTGATTCAGGACATACTGACTTAGATATGACGACTATTTTTTTTCCCTCTTTAAAACAAACAAGAAAAAAAACAGGCAATCATTAGTTATTTGCCATTTATACTTTACTAATTTTCCTTTGGTACCTCTTAGGTTTCTTAGGAAGTAATTAAATACATAGTAACATTCTGAAGTACTCTTTTGCCAACTTGAATTTCAATCCTTCACAATCCTATGTGACTTTCTAAATAAATACAGATGCATTTAATTTGGACAGAAATGTTGTTATTCCCTTGTAAAGTCTCTTGTAAAGTCATTGTAAAGAAAAACTATATTTTGCTGTTATAAATATCTTTCAACTGGGTAAGATTTACTGTGGCCTATGGCTTTATCTCTTATGATTAAAGATAGCAGCATGCAAGAAATGGTTAGAGTGTTTTTGGTATATTTTGTTTTTTAGCCAATTTTCAAAGATTTTCAAGAGCATTTTGACAATAAAATGGTCCAACTACATTTAGTATGTATGCCATACTAAATCTTTTTTTTCTTTTAGACAGTGTTATTATGGTTTTGAAGATCTGCTAAATCTTTGGAAATCTTTGGAAAACCTCTTTTGGATTTTTTTTTTTCCCTCAAGCTGTAAAGGTGCACTGGATATAACACACATAATTTGAAAATTATCTGGAATTTTCAGATTCTGGAACATGAGAGAGGGTTCTCTTTGTCGGCGTAGGGGTGGCATTTTAGCTCTTCAGTTATTTGCTGCTAGTTTCATTTGTTCCTCTTGCAATTAAAGAATCTTGCCATGCTTCCTCATTCAAAGGAAATGGAAAGCTTATGGAGGGAAAAGGCTTCTGCCTCTTTTACTTGCATAAATGCCCTCGTGCCTCAAAGTTGAAGAGTGTAGCTGCATCTAGACAGTTTGTGAACTTGATAAAATGTAACACTGTCTTTAATTTATTATTAGGTAATTGAATGGCATATGAAGATGGAGGAACTCCGTTTGCAGGAACTTAAACTGAATCGAGAGTTAGTCAAGCAAAAGGAAGAGATGAAATATTTGAATAATATCATTTCTGAGTATGAATGTACAATCAGTAATCTGGAAGAAGAAATTGTACAGCAGAATAAGGTATATATTTTTGTATGCCATTAGAAGAACACCATATTTTTCCTAGTGAGCTTGTTAACGTAGATCTTTTAATTGGGTTCCATAACTGTTTTTTTCAGTAGCACATTTGAGTCATTTTCAAACATTTCATATTTCCTTACGTATCTTTCCTGTTTAAGTCAGTTACAAAATTTTAATTGTCTTCAATGAACAAGACATCTTTATCAAACTTCTATTACAGTTTCATGAAGAAAGGCAAATATCTTGGGACCAGAGGGAAGTAGAACTGCAGCGCCAGTTAGACATATATGATCATCAACAAAATGAAATACTTACTACTGTTCTAAAGGTACATGCACTGAATTAACTTTTTTTAAATTAATTTTTTTTAAGTTGTTAGATAACATGAATATGAATCTTTCTGTTCAGTTTGAAGAAGCCATGGAATCAGTTCCAGACTCTAGTTTGCCCCTTCCACAGCAGCTTGAACTGGCTCTGAGAAAAAATCAGGAGCACATTCGAACAATCTTGGAAATTAGGTCAAGATGCAAATCTCTAGAGGAGGTAATGAATAAAGAAATTATCCTTTTTCTTATAAATGTCGAAGCGTTTATTTTTATACCCATATATATACATACACAAACACACCATATATATAGTGCATATATATATATATATGTATATATATATATATATACACACATCCTTCGGTAAATGTCACTTAAATATGTTGATTCCCTAAAATTAACATTTTACCATTAGAAAAAAGTACAGAAGAGGATTTTTAATCTGTTTAGATAGTTCTAAAATTCACATTTTAGGCTGTACTAAATGGAAAATCTGTTACAGAAGGTAGTAAGTGGTTCACAAGAAATCTGAAAAGACTCATTTCGTAATTACAGTGGTACAAAACATCTTGCTATGTGCCAGGCAATAGTACATAAGGATAATCATACCACGTAACTTTTGATCTTGCAATAATACCATACAAAAGTAGGCACAAAAAAATTGTGATTATAAGTCAATTTAGACAATTTTTTCTGATACTTCTTTTGTTTAGAAATTAGAAGAAAAAGAAACTGCTCTGTGGAAAGCTGAACAAAATGTTCTATCAAGAGACAAGGTTATAAATGAACTAAGACTCCAATTACCTGCAACATCAGAAAGAGACAATATAATAGCTGAGTTGGGCAGCAAAGAAGATGATCTAGAGTACCATCATGCCATAAAAATTGCTCATCAAACCATTGCAAATATGCAAGCAAGATTAAATCAGAAGGAAGAAGTGTTAAAGAAATATCAACATTTGCTTGCTAAAGCAAGAGAGGTAGCTAAACTTTTTTTGCCTGTATTTTCTTTCCAGTTTACGTTGTTTTAGTTGATTCTTTGTTCATCTCATTGTTAGTGAAATTTCAGTTTTATGACTCAGAAGAAACAGAGCAGACCTAATTTTTCATTTTTCAGGTAAGAAGTTCATGAACTTTTAACTTACATTGGGAAAATTGCCTAGTCAAGAGGTGTATGTATCCTCTCTCTTTCTAGGAATTAAATTAGTATGACAGAAGGAAAAAGAAAGGTAGAAAGGTAGACTTATATGGGTTTTTCATGCACTTACAGCAGTGAGTTGTGGACTTCATCTTGCAGTATATTTGGGAGGAGTAAGAATGACATGCATTTATGGAAATACATATAATGTGTTTGAATCGGTGTGTTTCTGTAGCTGATTTCTGATCATCTTTACTTACTGTGTTTTTTTTAACATGTATAGCTATTTCATCTGAGAGAAATAAAATACTATTGCTTTGATACTAAACCAGAAAATGCAGTCTAAAGGTGAACTTACTGTGCCTCATTTTCTAGTATAAATTCAGTTTATGGGAACAGACTAAAACTAGTCCACAGTAGATAACCTTGAAAAGCATGTAATACAGGTTTCAATCTTCTAGACTAAGTGTTCTGATTTACATCCCCTGGTCTGATGCACCATACTACTTGTTAGTGCAAACATAGCCTAAAAGTGCACTAGTGGATACTTTCCTAATAGGTGTTAAAAAGCAATTTCATTGATTTATGGAATTATGTATCAGTATAAGTACAGTAGAGTTACATCTTTACTTTGAACTTGCAGGAACAAGAGGAAGCAGTCAAGAAGCATGAAGAAGACCTGAGAGTCCTACACCAGAAGTTAGATTTGCATACAGATAATTCCCTTAATAAATTCAAGCTAACTGCTTTGGTGAGTTATGTGTATTTGTGGAATGAGTGAAATTTTGAAAATTCAAAGTCATAAATCATGACAAGAAAAATAAACTGATTGTAGTGTACAGAATTACTGCTTTCTTGAATTGAAAAAGTTAGAGAGATGGGTTTGAGAACAAATGTAAAAAATGAAGTTATTACCATAGTATATAAGATCATATTTCATATTACTCTAATTTATGGAGAATTCTGAAAGAGAGGTGGGGTTTTTTTTTGGTTTTGGGGTTTTTTTTCCTTTTTTTTTTTTCTTTTCACTCAAAATTTATGGCTAAAGAAAACAACACAACGTGGTTGGATTTCTGTCTTGACACCTGATAAGTTAACATCTATAAAAAGTTTCTTTGAAGGCAATGTGATTGATGTTTCTGCTTAAGTGATGACTCATTCCACAATAGGTAGGAATTATAAATATTAATATTTGGTTATGTTCAAGATTTATTTTAAAATGCATCACTAATTTCCATATGATTTAAACCTTAAAATATTTGTCACATGTTTGTTTTATTTTACAGGAGTTAATGAAAAAGCCTTCTTTGACACTTCCTAGTGACAAACATTTCCTCCGTTTGGCTGAAATGGAGAAAACTGTAGCAGCACAGGACAACTCTCTTGCTTCGCTTGTTATCAAGTTAAAGAAAACATCATCTGACTTGGAGAAACAGAAACAAATTACTTCAATGAAAGTGAAAGAGTTTGAGAGTATCAGGGCCCAGTAAGTTTTCAGACTGTTAATGCAATCGAGTCACATTTGGTTTGCATCAAAACAGCAACTTAGTGCTATTACAGAAGAGGTTTGTGAATGGCACATGTTTTTGCTGAATTTAAGCTGAAATAAGTAACTCAAAAATAAGCTCAAAAAACCCTCAAATTTAAGCAGAAAAGAATAACTCCAAATCGTTACCTTGTGTGGTCACTTGTAAACTGTTTTACTTTGATTATCTTTCATCAAGGCTTAGGCTGAAAAATCTGTGGCTTCTAAAATGCCTTTGAATTGTTTAATTTATGCCCTACAGTGAAACAAAAAGTATTCTATGAGACTTGGTACGAGAAATGCCATTAAGCTAAGTTTTAAAAGGGATTTACTTTCTTGTACAATGCTGCTTTACCTGCTAACGCTAAGAATTAGAATAACCTTGCTACTAATTCAAAAGTAAGAATATGAATGCTTTAATCTCATTTGTTATCTTGAATATCTTTCTTATTAAATAGAGGGAGGAAGTCTTTGCTTTATTTAACAATAATAAAAACATAAGATTGTGTCTTTGGTTATTTATTTGAAGTTTGTTAATTATTGAAATACATCCTATTTATACTTATTTTGTATTAGACTTCAGGAAGAGCATGCAGTTGATGTGGAGCACCTGAAGGATGAAGCAAATAAATTGAGGAACATGTTGTCTCAAGTGGAAAAGGAATTAGTGAATGTAAAAGCTGAACTACAGTCCCAAAAAGAAGCAAATAATAGAGCACCCACCACAACAATGAAGAACCTGGTGGAACGGCTAAAGAGCCAATTAGCCTTAAAAGAGAAGCAGCAAAAAGTTAGTCAACAAAAATTATATACCTATGACACAAACTAAATAATTGTTTAATATGGCTTCATACTTTACTTTAATTTTAGGCTTTGAGTAAAGCACTTCTGGAACTCCGAGCAGAAATGACTGCTAATGCTGAGCATCACATTATTTCTGCAGCATCGCAGAAAGAGGCATACATGAATGTCCAGGAGATTATTGATAGACAAACAAAGGGGCTCACAGTGAGTACTAGGTATTACCTTTGTATTGTGCTTTTGTGTTGCTGATACCCTGATTTTTTTTTTTTTCTTCTAGACACAGATAGAGGAATTGAATGATCAGGTTACAAAATTTAGAGATAACCTTAAAATAAGTAAAAACAAGGAGAGCTCTTTGTTAAATGAAGTGGATGAATTGAACCAAGAACTTCAGAGGAAACAAAAAGCATTTACAAAAGTGATGAGAGAAAAAAATGAAATGGAAAAAGAAAATGAAGAACTACAAAAAAGGATTAGGAGACTGACCAGTAGTATTCAGGTAGATGTGTGGGGGCTTTTTTTATTTTTGTTTTTTTAATAATCTTGCTCAACTTTCTGCCTATATATGCTTTTTTTTTGAGAGAGAGAGAGAGACAGAGAAAGATTAAGCACTTTCAGGAGTATAAAGACTTATATTTGATTGGAAAACCTATATTGCTCATCAGCCTGATTTTTGCAGGATAATATGTGAGTCTTTAGCTTTTGCTGTTAGAAGCACATCTCAAATATGCAAGAAGCTGAAAACAGTGACCCTGAAATAAAAGAAATGGAAGTATTAAAAGAGTCTGAGGTACTGAATTAGTAGTTTTAAAGCTTTGTAAAATGGCTAGCTAAAAATTTTTGATTTTCCTGGATGTCCTTATTTCCCCTTTCAGAAGAAATAGAAAGGATTTACAGAAGAATTATTTAAACTTTCATTTCTGAACTCACCTACCTACTAATTATTTACTTTAGAATGTAAAGTTACATTTGTAGAAGTAATTTGTAGAATTCACTTTTAGAAGGCTATTTAGGTTATAAACTTTCCTTGATTTACTGAAGTCTTCATTTTTTGAGGACGGAAATTACTTAAGTAGTGGTCATTAACATTTTAAGATTGTGAAAGTTAATTATACTTCTTCAGAACAAAACTGATGAACAAAATCTGATAGATGAACTTCAGAAAAAAGTTAAAAAATTGGAAAATGAACTTGAGAAGAAATGTGAAGAAACTGAAAAGAAAAGTGTAAGAGAAGATAAGGTATGTAGTAGATCTTTTCAAGATACTAGCTTGAGTCTATGTAGTTCGACTTTCCTTGCTTCAAACAAACAAAAAAACTCCTAAGTCCCCAACCTTCCCCTCCACAAAATCTTTTTAAAATAAAATAATTTTTTGACTGTTGTTGTTCGTATATTTTGTGCTGTAACCCTTGCTTAGTACATAATACTCACATATTAATATTTTCCTTCCTGTATTGAGGAAGAGAATCCATTGGAGAATCCATTAGAAATTTTAAAGAAAATTCACTAGAAATCCATTGGGAATTTTAAAGTTCTATTAGAAATTTTAGTAAACAGATAAAA
The DNA here is from genome assembly GCF_003342845.1 of Nothoprocta perdicaria. NCBI lineage: Eukaryota > Metazoa > Chordata > Aves > Tinamiformes > Tinamidae > Nothoprocta > Nothoprocta perdicaria. The sequence goes on along the minus strand of NW_020455877.1, from coordinate 3,375,926 downwards.
TGTTAGAGATAATAGAGAAAATTGACATAAATGCTGTCAAATATGTATCTGAGAATGCAGTGATAACAATGAAGTACTTTGCAGTAAAAGTGTGAAGCCTATATATCGTCACAGTAGTGATCTCCATTTATAAGAAGTTCTGAGTGATTAGAGATGCTTGTTTTACCTATTTTGTTTGTTGTTTTGCTATACACACAAGTATATACATATACAGTATACAAGAACATTGGCTGTGATATTTCAGCAGCTGTTTATTGTACAGTTTTTAATTAGATAATGTATTTTATCATTACTGAAATGTAACTAGAGTTTCCATTTGTTATAGGAAAAAAATAAACCTAAAATGGTCAATTGTTAAGCAGGAGCATATAAACTCCTCGTAAAACACATCTGAAAATACTGATTTGCAATAAATTGGCATAGAAAACACTTCTTTACTGTTTAATCTGCCTTCTTTACCTACCTGTAATTCATAGTAAAACATTACATTGAATATCTCTGATTTCATAAAATGTATGTTTTTATAAAATCAATATGAAAAGTTAATGAATTTCCTGCTAGTATTAAGCTATGTTAACTTCATATGCCAATTGGTGCAGCGTATGCACCAATTAGGTGCATATCCTACCAATTAGGATATCCAGCTTGGTCAGCTAAGTAATTTATTGGCCTATTTACATTATCTAGTTTGGTTTAATATTTAAAATTCAGAAATGAGAACTTATAATTCGTACTTTTCTAATGTGTTTATTTCCTTTGCTCTACACAAAATAAATAAATAAACAAAACCCTTTATTTTGTTCATATGCTTCACAGACCTCCAAGGAAGAAATAATTAGATGGGAAGAAGGTAAAAAATGGCAAATCAGATTGGAAGGGATGAGGAACAAGCTAAAAGAGAAGGAAAAAGAAATGGATGCTTTAACAAAACAGTTCAATACACTGAAGGAACTTCATACCAAGTGAGTTGATAGTTAATGGTTCTTGTTACAAAATTGTGTCAGCATAAAGGAAATCCAAATAATAATAATCCAATAATGACTATATAATAATTATAACAGTTTATTACATTTTTAAAATTTATCTGTAGAATTTGACATTTGTAAAGTATAAGGATTGATTTCAGTTTTAAGCACTGACTGCTCTTTTCACTTGTAGAAGCTGGCAGCCTTATAGAAGAAACTGGTTTTGAATAAAACTAATTTCAGTTTTTCACTGTGTTTATTGTATATAGCATTCTGTGATCCTATTGCAGAAGTAATAGGTAGATGATGACAGGCTTTCTTTTTTACAGCATTGTGAGATACTGTGTCATTCAATTAATTTACTAGGACTGGATGCAGCACTGCTGTTTATTTTACTATTGCAGCACTAAAAAAATTTCTCAGGAAAAAAAAACTGTAATATAACAATAAAAAAAACAAACAGCTGAAGGGTTTGCATTTCAGTACTGTATTTCAGTACAATAATGGCAGATTTTCACTCATGCAAGGTCCAAAAACAGTAGAGTATAGTAGACGTGATTGATGCTCTTGCATTGCAGTTCAAAGCTGTTTCAAACAGCTTTTAGTATTAGCAAAATTGTCAAGAATTTCACATAATACATTAGCAAACTAACAAGATTTATGGCTTTTTTTTTAATTGAGAAAGTGTGTGAATGAGCTTTAGTGAGCAAATAGATTGTAAAATGGGTTCTTTGAGAAAGAAAACCTTTCCCTTTTAAGAAAATTGATTAGCCGTTAAAGTTTAATGCAAATTTACTGCATATTGCAGGGCTGAAAAAGACAAAATTATTCTACAGAAGAAATTGAAAACTACTGGTGTTACTGTTGACCGTGTTGTTGGAGCAAGAGCCTCAGAGACTGAAAAAGAACTGGAAGAACTAAGGAAACAGAATCTTGATTTAGAAAATGAAATTGCTCATATGAGGTGAGAAGTATTTCAAGATAATCAGTAAAAAACTGAAAGACCTACATGCGACACTCTAAGAGATTGTTTTCTCTATCAGTTGATCCTTAAAAATGCCAAATTTCAAAAGTTTTTGTGTATAAGCAGCCTTGTCTATATAAGCTTCAAGTTGCTTGGGAGCAGTTGTGTTTAGAAAATAGGAAATACTGGTTAATTATTTCACAGGCTAAATATTCTTAAAAATATCTAGTTCTTGTGTAAAATTATAAATTTCTAGTTAGGGAACGATACTGTAATTTAGAAGTTGAGGTTATTGAGTGTATTCTTGATCAATGGGAGTAGCTTATGTACCTCAGTAACAGAAACTTTGTACAACTCAAGACGGCTGATTTGTTTTGCCAGATATCCGGGTTCATGGGGATTGGCTGAAATAGTGTACATAGTAAGACTGATTTTTAATAAAATGTAATAATGCAATATCCAGTCTAGTAAGCCAGAAGTCCATGTTTGTTTTTATATTAAGGGATGCTTCTATGCGTTAGCAGCGATTTGTTTGATTTTGCATGATTCATTTTTGAATTTAGAACACAGCAAGCTATTCCACGAGATTCTGTTGTAGAAGAGTTACATTTTAAAAACCAATACCTTCAGCAAAAGCTTCATGCATTGCAACAGCAAAGCTCAGGAGAGACATATTCTAGACACTCGGTAAGTTAAGAATGTAGCCTTATTACCTAAAAGAAGAACGTTTACTTAACTAACACATTTACTCTGCATTTATTATTCTATCATATGGTTGATTTTGTTTTCAACAGTAGTAGTCTAAAACAGGATGCGAAATACTTGGGCTTTAATGTAGAAAAAAAAATCCAGTTATTGTGTTCTGGAAGTTGAAGCTGAAATGCTCAGCATCATAAGCATATTTGGAGAAATAAGGTACATGTATTTTCAAATATCTGAGTCTTCCTCTGAGAGGCTAATTACATCTTTCATATCAGTTGAGAATTTGAAAATACATAGAGTTTGGAAAAACACTGGGTTTGATTTCAGTTGCCTTAGGTGCTGTTGTTATTTTTTTCTCTTTTGTTTTATACATTTTTCTTTTTTTTTAATATTATTTTCTGTTTTGTTTTACTATATTCTACTTTTCTTTCATGTTTGTTCTGTCTTCAACTTCAATCAGAGTACAACATATGACCAAACTGAACTGAATAACTCTGTTCCTATCAATATCAATACATGCAAATTTTTCAGTTACCTTCATAAGAAACCTATTTCAAGTAAGGATAAAATCAAACATCAGACTAACTTTAGCATTATCGATGGTAATGAAATAGATGAGAATGCAGACATTCCTAATAAAGGCCATGAGGCTACTGCAGGTCAAAGTACTGAAATGTTTCCAAAACAGCAATCTGAAGACAGTATAAAGTGCAAGGATCTAGATATTGAAGGATCAATGAGCAAAGCTAAAGCTGAAGATAATGAACAAAATGGCAAGGATGAAGAAAATATAACTGAGCCTGAAGAGGAAAAAAACAATGAGAAATGTGAAGACAGGCAGGAAGAAATACACAAGCAGTCAAATGTTGATGAAGAGGAAAGCAGAGAGGAGTCTTGTACTGGGAGATCGAGCTGCAATCATTCTGATTCAGGGGAATCTTCTAATCAAGCTAATGGCTGTGGGGGAGAAAATACAAAGGTGAATAATGAAACGCATAAACACACTGCTGAGTATAAACATGAAACCCAGCTTGCACAGAGGGAACTGAACCAACCTCAGAACTTTGTGAGATGTCCCAGGTTTGATGCTGTAGCAGTCCTTTAGCATTTTAGAGTATAAATGGTGTAGAATTAGAATAGTTTGATCTTAATGTAGTTGCTTCCCAAAGTATGGTCTGCAGGAATATCGAAGTAGTCACTGAGTGGTCCAGTAAACAAATCTTGCAGCTCTATTTGATGTGTGAATGTCAGCTCCCAAGTAAGCTGTTGTGAATTCCTGTTTTGCTCCAGAAAGTTTAGAAAATCACAATGATACATGCAGCTAACCAATGACCAGTATTTGTTCTTTAGGTGTCTTGTGACATAATATTTATTCTTGTTCTTAAAACATGCTTTTCTGAAGCACGTGCTTAATTTCCATGGATATTAATCATGAATGATATGGTTATTAATCATGAATGATAATATCATGAATGATATTAATCATGAATGAAAACTTTATTTTCTTTGGAAAGATCTGTTCTTTACAGGTGAGAGGTAACAGCAATTTATTATTAGAATGGGCAATATACGGCATACAGAGTACTCTTTATGTAATAGAAATAAATTACTAGCCTCCTTTGGTTAAAAAAAAAAATAGAAGAACTAATTCTGCCTAAGAACTAGATATATACACTGTTTTTCACTTGCTCTGTGATTAATCTTTGAATTCATGAAAAATTAATCTCATGCGTACTATTTAATAAAAGTACCACAATATGTACTTAAAATTAGATTCTACTCCTAGGTACAGTGCCACAGCTACCTACGTTCTGTAGATTTTTATCTTTTAGACTTTGAGATCTATTGAGAGTTAATTCTGGTTTAACAAAGTTTATGATGGATTTTACATTTATTTTAATAATTAAAATTATTAATTTTTGTTTTAATATTGTTAATATTTTTGCCTGGACTTGCTTAAAGTCCAGGTAGGTCAGATAAAAGCTGGTGGTGCAACTTACATCTCTGATGAATTTTATTTCACACAACTAAAGTGATGAAAAAATTTCAAAAGAATTTGTGTTTTAGGAACATTCTCTATTCTGTGAATGTTCTTGAAATTTGTTTTTCTGTGTAAAAAGTAGAATATTACTTCTCTGTTGCTCTTTTACAGATGGTAAAAGGAACAATACTTTGCCATTAAATGATAATTTACTGTTTTTCCTTTCTCTTCTTAAGACATCAGGAATAGGATCAAATCAATATCGAAGACAGCAAGAAGTTCTAAAGGAAAATTTGAGACTGTCTTCTGAAAATGTTGAGCTGAGATTCCAGCTGGAGCAGGCCAATAAAGATTTGCCGAGACTAAAGGTAACATCTCTGTAGAGGAAAAAAAAATGCATGAGTTGCTTAAAAAGAAATGTATACCTTTTCTGTAAATTGCTTTCTTTTTTCAAGATATACTTGTAATTTTATAACTGTTTACCTCAATTTAAAATCTCAATGTCTTGCTTATTAACTTTATTTATTTTTAGGACCAAGTGAGTGACTTGAAAGAAATGTGTGAACTTCTCAAAAAAGAGAAGGCAGAAGTTGAGCGTAAGCTGGGCAATGTTAGAGGGGTGAGTATTTTACTTTTTTTTTTTTTTTCATCACAGTTATATGAGAGTAAAATACAATAAATAATTATATTTGATTAAAACTCTTTGGAATGAACTGACAAACATCAGAAAGTGTTCTTGTCTATTTTTTTGCACAGTGTTGTAATATATTAATGAGAATTTCAGCTAATAGGACCATTCAAAGGAGTGAAGTTACACTAAGTATTTGCAGGGTCATGACCTTATTTTGTCATCTGGATTAAAAATCATCTCTAGAAATACATTTGTATCAAAAGTAGGAGTTAGAGCACTAGTAATGAAAATTATAATTTATGTTAATGAGTACTTAGTTACTGATTTAAAAAGTAGAATTTTGATGCGATGCAGGTGTTAGAAAGTGCAGCTTCCTGACAGTAAGTATTTGTGTGTTTTTCTGTGTAAGATGGCAGTTAAATTTTACCTCACTTCCTCTCCACTACATTAGTAGAGTGGCTGATATTTCAAAAGATGCAGGAAAAAAATGTTCCGGGAGTGCAGTCTCTCGTTACTGACTTCTCAAACTACTTACCATGGCATTTAAAGGAAATAGACTTAAAAGCTTTTCTTGAAAACTTTAGTGGATCTTTCAGGATAGCAGGAGAATGAATTCTGCTTCCTGGGAAAAATAATGATAATGGGGATTATGTTGGGCGTTTTATTGAAATATACAGAAGGTGAAAATAAGTCATTTTCACTTTCAAAACCTGATCACTGCCTAGGTTTTCTTAGGGCTCTAGGGAATAAAAGGTTCTGAACTATGGTCCTTACCTCTGAAGAAGAAAAAACAGATACTTTCAATGGTCTAAAATGGAAAACAGTTGTATCTAACAACTAAGAAAGATGATTCCTACAAAGAAGATGAGGAAAATAAATGCATTTGAACTTTCTCTAACCGTTTTTCAATCTCATAAATGAATACAGTGCAAGAAGAAAAGTAGAAAGTATGAGCTTTTTTTTGATCTTTCTTTTGTGTAATAATAGCCATTCAAATATTTTTAAGGCAGAACTAGGTCTTTTTATCATCCCTCTGAACGGAGAATATATGCCTTAGGAGAGAGATTTATTGCTTTAAAACATATTCCAAATTTTGAGACTTAACTGCAGGTTTCTTAAGTAACATGAGAAAATGAAGGAGTTGATATGGTGGCTTTGGATATGGTGAATCTATTTACATTTTTCATTCAGGAAATTTTCATTCATTGCAGGCAAGAAACCTCAGGATTCAAGTCACAACGCCAAAATGAAACAACTTTATTAAAAATACAAGACAATAAAAAAAAATCTTGAAACTTCAAGTATCTCAAAATGTTAACTTATTGTTTGCTTCATAGTACTTTTTTCTTTATTTCCTTTTTTTCTCCCTGTATAGGCTGGTAGAAGTGGAAAAACAGTCCCTGAACTGGAAAAAACAATTGGTTTGATGAAAAAAGTTGTAGAAAGACTCCAAAGAGAAAATGAAGATCTGAAAAAAGCTCCAGGTGCTGTTTCCAATGAGAAGTTACGAAGTCTTGAAAGGGAAAATGAGAGGCTAAAGGTACTCATTTTCCTTAAGTATCTATATTTAGATAGTAGTTTATATGCCTGTGGCTGGCATGGATTGGCACAAAAGTGCTTTTAAAATACCAAGTACAAAGCTTGTAGAACACAAATGTGTGACTCCATTTGTGACTCCAAATGACTCCATTTTGGCATAACATGTTACATAATTTATATAATGAAAATACATAATAATAATATGATACACTGAACACTGAAATACCCAACTTCTACAAAATTAAAAATATATTCTCAAGTGAGGATCATAACTTTTCTAGTAGGAAGTTCAAAATGTGTGATGGAATTAATGTGAACAGTTGTTCAGGGATAGGCACTGATAGCATAAAATATCTCTGAACATCTGCAGGATACAATTAAATATGTAATTAAGTGTTATGTTAAATGTGCAAGGTAATTATGCTGTGTTTTCTACTTTAACTTTCTACTAAGCAATATAAATGAACTGTTTTAACACATTTTGATATTTAGTCTGAAGTGGAAAAAATGAAACTTTATCTGGAGGGCCACCTAAGTACACGTAATGAATCTAAAGCCAAAGGCATGGAAAAAGCTATTACTGAAAATGAGAGACTACGTAAAGAACTGAAAAAGGTACGATCATTGTAATGCAACCATCTATTTGAATTAATTACTGATCGTGGTAAGTATCTTTGTTTTTTTTTCAAATGGCTGACATGGATTAGCACTTTTTTAATTAAAAAAAAAAATACTGACATGACAGGATTTCTTATCAGAAAGGGTTCTCTAAGGAACAGCCCAAGACAGAACTTTGAAGATGTAGTGCTAATGATCTGGGATATGCTATTTGTCTATACATCATTGATCCTACCTCATTATCATTTTAGATAATCCAGTGCTATGTATGAGGTTGTGTATTTCATTTCACTTGCTACTCTTATTGAACAACAGGAAATTGATGCTGGAGAAAAGCTACGAATAGCAAAGAATAACTTGGAGGTATTAAATAAGAAGTTAACTATGCAGCTGGAGGAAAATATTAAGAGGCTAAATTTGCAGGAGAGCAGAGACCCTCAGGTTGATGGAGCTGACAACAAAAAATGGAAATCACTTGTTGCAACAAGGTAGGAGTTGGGAATGAAGGGTAGACCATACAGTTAATCTGATGTGAATTCAGCAGAGATCTAGTTTCTTTCAACATTTTCAAAACCTGCCTGGATGCAACCCTGTGCCACGTGTTGTAAGTGTCCCTGCTTGAGCAGTGGAGTTGAACTAGATGATTTCTAGAGCTCCCCTCCAACCTCAACCGTTCTGTGTTTCTGTGTGATTGGCCCTGTTAGCTGGTTATTTTTTCTTTCTTCTGATCAGCTGAATAGCTTGTCCCTTAGTGCTTAAATATATTGTGATATGCTTTTGGAGTAACATCAGCATCTTTTCTCAAGAGTAATACCTTACCACAAAGACAACAATCTGAAAAAACACTGGACGTCAGTAACTCTGGTCTAGTTTTGCACTGTTTGCACCGACTTATGGCCATGTGAACATGCATATTTTTTGTTTAGGAGCACACTGGAATTTCCATGCTCCTTGGAACATGCAGACGCAGCTAAAGGTCCTTCATATGCTCTCTGAAGGTCCTGAAAGTTAACTGCATGCAGCTACTCAGTTGATTCTGTTATTTGTAGAAGGGAGAAAAGCTCAGGGACTAGAATTAGACCATTTTTTTAATACATAAAAAGTAGTGTGTGAATGGTCACTTTCTCATACTTTGAAATAATGAAGCCTCAAAAATTGAATTCACCATCAAGAATTACTTTATTAGGGTAATAATAATAGACTTTTACAGCTCTGCACCAGTCAGTTATCTGTTGTTTTTAAATTTTTGATCCATCACTTAGTGTAGCGCACGCTGACAAGAACAGTTCTGTGGCACCAGTTTTTCCATTGCAAATTGCAACATGCAATCCTTTGTACTCCTGCTCACGTGACTTTACCAATGTCTACTTATTTATAAAGACTGGAGATCTTGACTCTAGAGCCTAAGAGACTTCAGTTACATTCTTTTCTTAACTAGAACCAAGCTGTTTAGTACTGTGTTCTGTGGCCTGTTCTTAAGAAATAGTCACCTCCGCAGTCACCCCAAAACCATTGCTATCCCAGAAGCATTACTACAACACCAGTTTTCAATAGAGTTATATAGAAATACTCTATATTGGTGCATCAGTATGTTTAAAAATGAACAGTTTCATAGAGAATATAAAGACTGAAATATATATTCATGTGAAAGGTGATAGTGCTTCATTAAAGTGAAGGAAGAAGTTCTTGCTTGAGATAGGATGATACCCAGTTAAAAACTTATGTTCTGGCTCATCAAGGAACAACAAAGAATAGCTTTTCTTTCATTTTATTTACCTCTTTTTAAAACATTCGTTCTACTTGATTTACTTGATACATATATGTATGTATATATGTATGTATATATGTATGTATATACATACATGTACTACACTGTTGTAACTAAAAGCTTTTATTTACATTTGCTTTAACATATTGAAATGTGATTTTAAAGTAAGCGAATACCATCCAGACATAGCTTACCATGGGAAGCTTATTTGGGCATCTTAGCATTTAATCCACCTCATCACAACACCCTCAAAGCATTTATGGGGTAACAGCGACCTTACTAGGGCAGATAGAAGCATCATGTGAGTGACATGTGGGACGGCTCTTCTGCAGGTAGGAAGATGTTGGGGAGTGCATAAGTATCTGAAAACATACCTTAGGGGATTACACTAAAAAACTTAAGAAGTGCTTTCCAACCAAGTCTGTGATTCTACAAAACCCTTTGTTAATTATTTTTGAATGCTTGTATGATTTGAAACAAAACTGCATTATTCTTCTCAGTTTATAGTTACACTGGGATAAACATAACTGCTTAGAAAACATTTTCTTTAAAGTCCATCATCTTTATCTGCATTAAACCTTCTAAGATGTTATTTTCTATAAACTGTTAAAAAATGTACTGTCAAAGTATTTTAGACCTGATGAATGTTACACTGCATCATTCAAATGAGTACAATAAGAGACTTCTGCATGCTTTTAACAGGAGGTAGACTGGAATATATGTGCAATATCCTAAAAACAGATTTTTGTTTTAAATGTAGACCTGAAGTAAGAAAGATCCACAAAGGTGTAGTGTTTTGAAAAGTCTTTTCCAAAATATATTTCTCATGCTTTACTCGGCTTGATTTATGAACAAGACCTGTAATTATTTCAAAGCTACCCTGGACATTTTATGATGTATGGTATATCACTTCCTGAAATATATAAGTCTCGGTTTCTGTAAAAGATTAGCTTATGTTCTCTATTTTTTTTTTTTTTTTATTTCTATTTTCAGGATGTATGAAACTAAGGTGAAGGAACTGGAAACTGCTATTGCTAAAAAAGACCAAAGCATTACTAACCTTAAACAGTTGCTTCAAGAGGCAACAGAACGGGAACACAATGCTGATAAATACTTACAAGACTTGAAAGAACAAGTGAGTAAAACTATCCAGAACACCATGAATAGTTTTGTTGTAAAGGATTTTTTTTCTTTGATCATAGGAAAGTTTTTAGGCACGGATACTTCTATCTGTCTTAAAATCTTTTAGCTTTCTCAACAGAGGAAGTTTACTGCAGGAACTTTCTTGCATTTTTTTGACTGACTTAGATATGAAATTCAACTTCAGGATGGCAATTTCCAGTTGGCATTATGTGGGTTTTTTTGTTTGTTTGTTTTTGTTTTTGTTTTTTTTAATACATTTCACGCATGAGGTGCAAAACGGTTAAAAAGAATAAGGCAATTTCAACAGCTAGAATAAGGTGTGGTTAGAATAAGGGAAAATTACACATTATCCCCCATTTATCTTTTTAACCCTTACAAATAGAATCAAATATTTCCATCTTAACTGTGATGACTGTGGATACAATTTTTAAAGTAAAACTTTGTTACCTTTCAAGATTGAGATTCTCAAACACTTCCCTGAAGGGGCTGCGACAGAGGAAGGCCTCATCCAGGAACTTCAACTTTTAAGGTAATGTAGTTGAAAAAACAATAGCCAATATACATGACATAAGAATGATCAGAAAATAGCCATTGCAACTCTTAGATATATATTTATGTTATAAAAATATTCTAAAAATATTTTATATTACAGATTAACTAATAATCAGTTGGAGAATGAGAAAGCAGAGCTAGCTCACCAGGTGGAAATTCACAAGCTACGAGTAGACACAAATACGACTGAAGGCCCTGCAGCTGGTACTCATTTTCAACACCTTAAGCCCTTGTGTTTTGGATTCAAGATTTTTTTTCATGTAATATGTATTCAAGGGGAAAATAAACCTACTGAAGAATTTGAATTACATTAATGCCAAAATAGCATGAACTGGAGGAAAAATAAGGCCTCATTTTAACTATGTAATATTTTTATAAAGAAATGTTTGTAAAAAATCTCAGCAACTTAGTAATGTGGAAGAGAAGCTGAATTTTTGGTAAAATTTTTCCTGTCAGAATGGATGTGTATTTGATAATACCCCTTTAAAATTTGACTACTGTTAAGATTTCAGACCTTCATTGAAACTGTTGCCTACTTGTTGAGGATTTTCAGCTCCCACCAAACAAATGACTTCATAGGGATCACTTGCATTAGGAATTTGGAGTCATACAGGAAATTCAAAATCTTGGTTAGGTCTAGCTCATGAGTCTTAGAAGTCAGTACAAAATGTTGTACACTTTATAATGCTGTAGCAATAAATATTAGCAAACATTCTGTTGTTAATGGAACTGAGGGCAAAGCTGTGAGCTTTTCGTATGCTCGACTGAAAAACTCCTTTAAATTCTTCCTTTAAATGAGAATCGTCCCTAAGTGATGTGAGGCCTACCTGCAGAATCATGTCAAGTGGAAAAATAATCAGTGGCATAATTAATGTTCATTTTCAACAGTCAAGTTAGCTTTTGACTCTAGAATTTTCTAGAGATCTTGTGTGTGTGTCTGTGTGTGTGTGTCTGTGTGTATGTGAGAGAGAGAGAGAGATGGTTTTTTTCTCTATCTGGTTTTCAGTTGGAACTGTAGGGGTTTTCTTAGGCCAATTGTCTCAACAAAAAGGATAGAGAGGTGCCCTAAAACCTTGGTAGTAAACAATAGGCAAGTAAAAAAGAAGGAAGAATGATTTTCTTGGGCTTCCTCCAAATTCAAGGAAAAAAACAAAAAAAAGGACATGTAAGTGAGTCCTGTAGGTAAGATAATTGCTAGGTCTGTTTCCACGTATTAGCTCTAGGAATTGTTTAAGCATTACCAGAGATTCCTTCTGCTGAAAGGACACATATATTTTTGATATCCATATGGAAAACAGAGCAGAGCAAGAACAGGAGGCCACGAAGAACATTACAGAGCAGCATGTTGCCATTTGATAGTTAAAAAAAAAAGTATAACTACTGCAATAATGAGTTATAAGATTTAGAGACCACGATCTACTTTTTACAAGAACTAAAGGGAAACTCGTATTATCTAAGCCTGTTCTGGTGGTTTTATGCAAAACCAGGTTTGCACGTTAACTGTCTCAGTTTTTATTGTTCATTTTATTCATCTAGTTCATTTCATTACTTTTAAATTTCTTTAATTATCATTTTGCAGGGCATAATGGAATCCTAGATAAGAATAAAAATGATAAGTTAATGACAGAAGTAGCTGATCTTCAGACAAAACTGCATGCCTCAGATCTGGAAAAAGAGCAGTTAAAGGTGAGGTGTAAGGTTTGTGCCATCCTATGCAAGATAAACGAGCAAAGTTATGGGCAGCTCGAAAGATCTGTTTAATACCTAGTTAAACTTAATTATTAAATTGTTGGTTAAACATATCCCCTAGAACATGGCTTTGTTATTTATGAAGCTTGTTTTCTATTTTATGAATTTGCTGTTATTGGATAGATTTTACTATTTGTACAGTGAAAACATTCTTATTCTGATCATTTACCCTTTTAAGGAGAAAAAAAGTCAACACAGCTACTGTCGGAATTTACTTCCTAAGTTCTAGAGAGGTATATAGAATTTTTATTTTATTCATTTTATAGGAAGAAATAAAAAGACTAAGAAAAGAACTGGACAACTTTGATCCTTCCTTTTTTGAAGAAATTGAGGACCTGAAATATAACTACAGTGAAGAAGTGAAAAAAAATATTATCTTAGAAGAAAGACTAAAACAGCTTTCTGAGGGTCTTGGTATTCATGTGGATATTCCAGCCAATACTTCTGCTGACTAGGCTATGTTTAATAAACTCTGTATCACTACAGAAAATAAATTCTGAGTAATCACATAATACTGTTCATTATTTATCTGTTTTTATCCTGGTATGCTAAAAGTCCCTCAAAGGTGCAACAGGTGCACATTCCTAAGGGTGCAAAATCTAATTAAGATAATAAATGAATTGGAGGCAATATTTATCTCTTGTAGTCAAAACAGAAAACTAGTCTTACCCCCTGCACCTTGTGTGAATGTAGAACAGTAATTTTGGGCAGATGCTGTTATTCAGGAATGCAGGAATTCCTTTTAACCTAAAAGATCAAATGCACTCAACAAGCTAAGGGTGGTAAACACCACATCAATAATATGTAATTTGTTCTTGCTGTCTCCTGCTAGCATGTATTTCACATAAAGACTCAGGGTCACTGTGCAGGTTGTCTCCAGTCAAAGAAGAACGTTGATTATTTTCTACCTCTATTTTGGAAAAATCCAAGAATGAAGATGTAAAAATAAATGTGTAATGTTTCAGCCAAGGTAACTATTTCTGTAGATAAATGTACAGTTGCTTCCAATTTTTTTTTAGGTTTTTATATACTTTGTATAGCTGGATGTATACTTTCATAATATAGACAAAATAAAGCTCACTGCATTCATTGTGTATTCTCACTTTTATTAATCTCTTTTGAAAAATAACATGTTTCCCTTGATATACAGTTCCCCAATTAAGATGCAGTCATAAAAGGGGTATTACGAGACCATGGCTTTTTCTAATTACCAAGGACTTCAAAACAGATCTAGCATACTTTCTACTGCTTACCCTGTTTTTTTTTCTTGTGTATCCCAAAATAGTGGAAATACCTGCAAGACACAGCTTAAATAAGTTTAAGTAGCAACTTGCTGCATATCGCTGTAGCTTATTAGTTAAATAATACACTGGAAAGTATTCAGCCAAGAAAAACTGCTGCAACTTAAACTTAGCACATTTCAGACCTCTTTCTGGTCCCAAATGAAATCTGCCTTTCACTGATAAGAAACAATGAGATCCTAAATCTGAATTCTAAATGTAAGTGTCCTAATTGTATGTAAGGAAGTGTAACCTATGGAAACTTTTACAGTTGGCTGCATTCATGAAATAAGCTACAAGGACTAGCCAGTGTCAGACAACATACTTCTTACTTAGCAGTTTCAAGAAACAGCTTTTGAACCTAAGGATTTTTCAGAACCGACTATTAAGCAGAGAGATCTAGCTATAAGCATGCTGTGAATGTCACATTTCCTTTTGTGAGCTATAGTTTTGCATAAATGGCTATTTTTACTTAGAGTTCAGCTAGGCTGTTACCTAAGGGACAAAGTGCTTTGTTAAGAGTTCTCTGTGATAAACAGAAAAATAGGAGGAATGCAGCAAATGGCAATGAATTTAAAAGAAAAATCTTTCAAGCATCAAAGTTGATATCTTTTAATCTGTCAAATCTTTGACCATCTAGCTTTGAAAAATGGTGAAACAAACTCTTTGGTTCAAAGTTGCAGTCATATTTTGTTCTATTAAAGGAAATGACAACAGGCTGAGAATTCAGATATGTTTCTGCAGTTGGCCAGCGTAAACCAAGATGATGGCGATGGAGCTGGAATAAAAGAAACAGGATCACTTTAGAGACTGTAATATAGTAGTAACCCAACACTTGCCAGCTACTGGAGCCGATGATTTGAAGATCCCTTGCACTGGGTCATTCACTATCCATCGCCCTTATTCATCATTTTAGTGATTAACAAAGAAGCACAAAAGGCAAGCTAGAACCAAGGTGTCCTCCACAGCTTAAGAAATTACATTAACTTGTCTTTTACTCAAAGAGGACACTTTTCTTATTTAAAAAAAAATAAGTCAACATTACAAAAGATAGATTACCAAAATAAAAGAAGTCTTACAATATCGAGAGCTTCGTATACAGACAAGGAAGATAACCATTATTCTATTCTCTCAATTACTTCATTAATGGGGAAAAAAAAAGTATAGTGTCATTACCGTAATCACCATTCAGCAGCCTGGCTAACTGCACTGTCACACAATTTCTTAGGAAAATGTTTACTACCGAAGAATTTGGAAAACAAGGTAAAGGTTTCCAAGCAAGCAAGACACAACCAGCTAGTATAAATTATGACAGTACTTTCTGACTAGGCACTAATACTTTTCATTATGACTAAAATTAGCTTAAGTCTTAAAGACTGCAATTACTCAAGCAAGAATACAAACAGCTTGTGTTATTTCCATATTCCTATGACAAAATGAAACCCTAGTAGGTGCTGGAATACCAGAGCTCTACCTTGAAAGATCAATAGACTCTGGAAATCTACAGGATCTAATAGGTTGTTGTCCATTTGTTTTATGAATATGCATGGACATCAACAGTTTACATGGGGAACATCATAGTAGTATTTATATGGAAATAGGATTTTTGAAGACAAGAGATAAAAGAATTGATAGAAGTTGTCACATCCTAATTCTTCTGTTTCAAAAATACCTATGAGTATTTTTTTTTCACTCAAACATAAGCAGCAGTAAATATTGCTTAAATATATTTTCTTTCTCCTGGCCTTTATTTTTTCTTTTTCAGTGCTTTTTTTTTTTTAAAAAAGTTGGGGACTTTTAAATTGATTTTTGTGTGCTAATCTATATTTACCTTGATTAAACGTCCATCGTTGCAATGCCACACAATTCCTTCAACTTTACCCTCGCTGCAGCCTTCAAACCAGGACAATATATCTTTTTGTTTCAAAGCAGGTGAATTCTTAATTTCAAATGCTCCATGCGGTACAAGAAAATGTACAGGCTGTTTCTTGCTTCCTAATCCTGTGTTAAAAGAAACATAAGCCTTCCTGATAGCCTGATAACAATCCGAGCTAAGAGTTTCCTCACTTTTGTTACTACAGCTATAACAAAAACACGCTATCAAAGTAGATTTCTATTGGATACTGCAATTTTGTCTTCCTTTAAATAGACAAATAAACATATCTAACTACAAAAAAGAGACCAAGGCAAGACACTGAAATACCTGTCTGTGAAGTGCATTAAACATGAGCTCAAGACCATATCTTCATCACTGAGAAAGATTACTTCAACAGTAGAGCTCTTTTTCCTCTCAAGTGGAACACAGCTCTATGCCAAAACAGCATGAGTAGTTTTCTCCAGTTACATACATGCAAAACTGAACTTTATGCTGCATTTTCATATCAAGGAAGCTACTGTCATGCAGAAGCTTATACTGTTCTCTGCAAGAATGAACTGTTCTGCTTAACCGGAAAGACTCAAGTTAAAGCAACTCTACAGCATCTCCTGAAGAACATGAATGCAGAAAGAGGTCTAACAAACAAATGGACTCATAACTACTCAGCTTTACTATTTTAGGTACTATGCTGTGAACATTCTTTGAGCTATTCCTTCATTCCATTCTAAAAAGGCTACATTACTAGCTAGAACATAGAACTTTTTTTGTTAGACAAAATAGTAGTACATGTTTCAATCAAAATTATCACTCAATATAAAAGTATTCAACAAGGAACTATACTTACCATATGGATTTGCATTAATATTAGTTCCAATAAGCTCCAGTGTTTGTTCTAAAAGGTCTGACAAAGGCACCGGACTGATTTCCAGAAGCCCAGGGTCAGCATGGTGCTTCAAAACCAGCGCTATTTCAGCATCATAATTTATAACAGATGAGTGCCAGCAATACTGTTTACTATTTTTCTCCACAGGCACCCAGCCTAAGAAAAAACATTGTATTTTACCAAACTAAAAGCATAGATTTATCAAATGCTTATCAGAACTCTACATGCATTAAAAATCAGATACCTTAACTATGAACAGAAAGTGTATATATGCCGTATCTCCAAAAAATGTCAAAGGAACTTTAAAATGAGAACTATGGTTTCAGTTGAAGTTTCCTGAGACTCTACAGTTCATGGACACAAGTAATTATTTTTGCTGTGTCATAACTTACTGAGAAGTGAACAACTGATATTCATTTTGTTTTCTGAATATGTTGCTACTACATGTAATTCAGAAACTAGCTCTAGTTCACTTAAAAAACATTTTTTTTCATTTTAACTGTGTTTTTCTATACATACCTGGCATATGTCCATTTTCATCAGGCAAAGGATTCCCATTACAGAACTCTATTTCCTTTGCTGGAATCCAGCAATCTGGAACAGGCTTGAAATCTTCTTCAATATTCCAAACAAACTCTAAACATATATATGTGACATTTAGTTTCTGGCAAACTCTTAGCCATTTTTACATTTTGAAACTCTTGCAATGTCAGAATTAAAACACTATAATAAGATATGATTTTTTTAAAATATATTTTTAAAGGTGATATTCACAGTTACTCGGTACAAGTACCAAACCATATTTTGGCAGTCTAGAATTAGAATAGTTTGAAGTAGCATAAAAGCATTTGGGAAGTTTAATATGTTAAAACTGACTCAGATTCAGAAACACTGCTTAGATAGCCAACATTATATTTAAACTACAGCAAGAGAAGTAAAGTTAGGAATGACATTAAGAAGAAAAATTATGGAGTGGGATCACTGACATTTCCTCATTAGACCCAAGGTGTTCATACACCTGAAATGCCTACATTACCAATGCAGGAAAGAGATATTCACCAACCTTTGCTATCTTCCAGAGAATACAGGAATCGTTTAAACTTCTTCTCAGCTTGTTTGTTGGGTTTTCTATCCAACCTGGCCCACAGGTATGGCTGCCCTAGAAATGCCACAGATATAAAGCAAGCAGTTTATTTAGGTAACACTACTCTCTGCATAGCATTGAAACTGATTATGTAAAAATAAAATATCTATTTGTCACTGAAGAAACTTCATTATTAACTATAATTCATAAAAGATCACAGTCTTCTCATTTCTTCTAAACGTTCTCTTTTTTTAATCCTCAAGGAAATTAAACACCTGTTATATAAATTCTTGAGTATAAAAAAAGTTTAATGATTGAAAATATTCAAGTGGATTAGCCCAGTTTCTTACTTTGTGTGTAAACTTAAACTTCATATATGCTGGAGACTAAAATCTGTAACAATTTTATAGATGTCTATGAAATTGTATTTACAGCAACTATAACACTAAACTGTCAACTGTTTAGTTAAAAATTTTTAATTCCTCAAATGCTATAATCTTAGGAAAACATAGAATAGAGGGGGAAACTAGGGGAAACATAAGGCTACTGGACAACATAAGAAATAAGCATATGGATCTTCCATTACCTTTGTAAGTAGTTACGTAACAGCAGGTTCCATCTACCTTCTCAGTAGGAATTGCATTATATATATCCGCATCTAATGCTTTCCGACTTATAGTTTCAGTTGCCAATACTTTAAATGGCTGAGAAGAAGACAGACATGTTAAACCCCCATCACAACTGCCTGTTGTCACTGATTCTTGCTTGTTATAGTTGCCCTTTACAAAGACAAAATTATACATGATAATTGCTAATACTACCTAAACACAACCTTATTTCTTCCAAACATTCGTTTGACACATGCCGTAACACGAAAGAACAAAGGCAACCTACTTGCAAACTATTTTCCCTTTTTCCATTCTTGATTTATATTTACAGATGACTTCAAGTAGTGCCTATAATTTAGAAGGGCTCCACCCCAATGACACAAAATTCTGAAATGTGCCTCCCTGCATGTCTATGGCAATTGAAGTTCAACATGTGTCTAACGACCATTTGCTCTTCTGGTTTGGAGCTGAAAGTCAGTAGCTGCTCTGCAATAGTGGTTAGTGCTAATGCTAAAAATATGTTGGTTCAATACAGCATACCAGCATTAACTACCACTTAACTAACCACTAGCACTTACCAGTGTTGTCAACTAAACATTTTCCCCTTAAAAAAGGCAAAGAAATAAGTGATCTGGGAATCTGCAACTATTCCAAATTTCTATGAGATACAGAACTCATTTCAATAGGATTTCAATTTCAATGAAAACGTGATCATTTGTTTTTAGGTTAAGATATTTTCCTGTATAATAACTATATTTTCCTCTGCAATAATAATCCATCCTTCTCTCTCTAATCAGTTTTGAATTGTAAGATCTTTCAATAAATCTTTTTTATTTTTTTTTCTGATGGCAAAAAAAAAGCAGCAGATGTCCTTCTCTTGCAAAACTTTCCCATTTCTATGAATTATACAAATTGTCTTCAGAACCTTCTTCCAGCTTTTCTTTACATTACATGGCCTTTATACATATGTACTTAGATGGGGAAAAAAAAAGAAACAAATAAACAAACAAAAGAAGTGTATGTTTACCCATATGTACATACCAGTTGCAGCTCTAACCTCATGTTCTTTTTCATAGACATCTTTTTCAAAAACAACAATACAGGGCAATACACTGACAGACCATCATCGATGTGGGGCAGGCACCTAGAGTTTAACTACTAAGCTATTTACACAATAAGGGCATTTTTGCCCCTCCACCCCAAAGTCAAGCACTCAGGGCAAGAGAAAACACGCAGATGGGCACGAGTATCCTGGACAGGCGGGGAGCAGCAGCAGGTGCCACCACGAAGCGAATCAAAAAACCTAAGTCAGGAAGTCTGTCATTAGACCTAACCCCACACTCGGCCTCTCCAAAATACCCTTCTTATATCTCGCCAACAAGTGACTTCGATTTTGCTCAACTATTTTCACTTCTGCAAGCCTGCAAGCCTGCAGACTCAGAGGAAAATTCCGAGGAGAGGCAAGGGGGAGAGGCAAGGGGTGGGAGGCAAGCGGGGAGACGCAAGGGCCGGGAGGCAGGGCGGGAAGCGGCAAGGGCCACCCGCCGCCTCCCGGCTCGGGCCGCGGGGCTGCGCCGACCTGTCGCTCCCGCTTGGCCGAGGGCTCCTCCTTCACCTCGGTCACGAACAGACACGGCACCTTCTGCTGCACCGAACCCTTACGGCTCATGGCCGCGCCGCCTGCTCGTCGCCGTCCCCGGCCGCGCCGAGGGCCGCGCCGCGCCTCCGCCTCCGTCAGTGAGGAGAGAGGAGGCGGCGCCGCCGCTCTCCGCCCCTGCGCCCGCCTGCGGCTCTGCGTGTGGAGCGGGTCGGGCCGCCATGGCCGCCGCACGAGCGCCGCCCCTGACGGGAGGCGCCATCGGCGGCGCGGGGGTGGCCGCTCGCTAGCCCCGATTTACCGATTCACTGAAACGAGATTAAAAGTCTGCTTCATGAAGGCGCTTAGGCAGTACATGAATTGTGCTTGGCTCATCTCTCATGTTCAGTATAAATTACAAGTCCATCTGTAAGTACAAAGAGTCTCATTAAGCTCTGGAACATCCCAAAACACTGAGCAAAAATTCCCCACCTTCCATATGCAAAAGCCAAAGAGGCAGAACTTTATAAAACATACCTCAAGGAATGATCATTAGCAGGGAGTTAGGTTAGACTGTCAAAAACTTCCCTGTCCACTTCTCCAATAGCATCGTTATGTTACGTTCACTTTACTCTTACAGCTCAGGTCAGTCACTGTATTAAGGCTGTTACAATGTTATGTTGTTCCCTATTACAGTCTGTATCTGTATCTATCAGCTTCCGTTCTCCTTGCCTGACCAGTTCTGCATACGTATCTTTCCTTCTCACTAGAACCACTAGAATTCAAAAGTACTTGTGCTTTCCCAATAACAAAGAACCATACAATAGGGGGAAAAAAAAAAAAAAAACCAAAACTAACCAACCAATCAAAAAAACCCGCCAACTTAATCATACACTGTAGTTTAGTTTGTCCTTCTGAAGTTTTGGTTAGGACTCGTTTTGCTTCGTATACAATAAATATATATATAAAAAAAAGTATACATAAACCAGGACTCAGCGGATGAGTCCAACAGAATAGAAATATACTCTTTTCTGTTAAGTATGTCAATACTAGCTTGTCTTCAATTTACAAGACTAGTATGAAATAGAACACTGTGACTTTTTGTATAAGGAAATGCTGTCTTCCTCCAGTACACTTCCAAAAGTTCTAATCCAGACAGTCCTCATAAGAGAGTTATGTCACTGATATAATAAGAAAATTGTAAAATACTTCCATATGCCTTTTCTTATAGAGTAATACCCTACGCTTAACAAAACTATGCTACTCAAAAGTGAACTCAAGAAGAAGGGGCTTATCACAGAATGGAATAAGGTGAGCCACTCATAAATGAGAAAAATTTGAGAGAAGGAGACAACGGACAGGCAGCATCGGACCAGCTGTGGAAAGGGGATGGAAAAAGAAGCATAGGGGTCGAAAAGAGCTGTGCTGGGAACAGTTTTTTGGGGTTTGGCCCTAAAATGAGTTCCAGCTAGTTGCAGCATGGTCATGAAAAACTGGTTCAGATTTAGGGTCAGAGTTATGCTTAGGACTGAGAGAACAGGAGAGTGTAGGGGCACCATTACAGTAGGTGTGGAAAGGGGCTTAAAAAAAGAATCATACCAGTGCCAAAAGAGATGTGCTAGAAGCACCTTTTTAAAACTGGTGAAAAAATGAGTTCTACTGACAAAAGAGGCCTGAAGAAAAAATGTTTTACACCTATGGTTAGGGCTGGTGTCCTTTACCAGCCTCCTTCAACTGCCACTGGATTGCTATATCTGCGCTCTCTCCTCTTCCGAACCCTAAATCCAGCCCTAACTGGGAAAAATTTTTTCAGGCCAGAGCTGGAACTAGGACCCATGCTGTGGCCATAACCAAAAAGTGCTCCCAGCACAGCTCTCTTGGCACCGCTAGGATTCCTTTGACAGCCATTTTCCACGCCAACTCCAATGCTGCCTCCACGCTTTCCCCTTTTCTGAACCCTAACCCTAACCCTAGGTGGGAAAGTTTTTCAGGGCCGGGCGGCCACTAGCACCCATGTTGTGGCCAAAACCAAAAAGTGCTCCCAGCACAGCTCTCTTGGCACCACTTGGATTTCTTTCACAGCCCCTTTCAACTCCAACTCCAGTGCTTCCTCTACGCTTTCTCCTTTAGTGAACCCTAACCCTAACCCTAGGCGGGAAAGTTTTCCAGGGCCGGGCGGCCACTAGGACCCATGTTGTGGCCAAAACCAAAAAGTGCTCCAAGCAAAGATCTCTTGGCACCACTAGGATTCCTTTCACAGCCCCTTTCCACTCCAACTCCAGTGCTTCCTCCACGCTTTCTCCTTTTCTGAACCCTAACCCTAACCCTATACGGGAAAGTTTTCCATGGCCGAGCGGCCACTAGAACCCATGTTGTGGCCAAAACCAAAAAGTACTCCCAGCTCAGCTCTTTTTCCACCGCTACGATTTCTTTCACAGTCTCTATCTACACCCACTGCAATGTTGCCTCCACGCTTTCTCCTTTTCTGAACCCTAACCCTAACCCTAAGCCTAGGTGGGAAAGATTTTCAGGGCCAGGATGCCACTAGGACCCATGTTGTGGCCAAAACCAAAAAGTGCTCCCAGCACAGCTCTCTTGGCACCACTAGGATTTGTTTCACAGCCTCTTTCCACTCCCACTGCAATGTTGCCTCCACACTTTCTCCTTTTCTGAACGCTAGCCCTAACCCTAGGCGGGAAAGGTTTTCAGGGCCGGGCTGCCACTAGGACCCATGTTGTGGCCAAAACAAAAAAGTGATCCCAGCACAGCTCTCCTGGCACCGCTACGATTCCTTTCACAGTCCCTTTCAACTCCAACTCCAGTGCCATCTCCACGCTTTCTCCTTTTCTGAACCCTAACCCTAGGCGGGAAAGTTTTCCAGGGCCGGGCTGCCACTAGTACCCAGGTTGTGGCCAAAACCAAAAAGTGCTCCCAGCACAGCTCTCCTGGCACTGCTAGGATTCCTTTCACAGTCCCTTTCCACTCCCACTGCAATGTTGCCTCCACGCTTTCTGCTTTTCTGAACCCTCACTCTAACCCTAATCCTAGGTGGGAAAGCTTTTCAGGGCCGGGCGGCCACTAGGACCCACGTTGTGGCCAAAACCAAAAGGTGCTCCCAGCACAGCTCTCTTGGCACAGCTAGGATTCCGTTGACAACCCGTTTCCACACCAACTCCTGTGCCATCTCCACGCTTTCTCTTTTTCGGAACCCTAGCCCTAACCCTAGGCGGGAAATTTTTCCAGGGGTGAGCGGCCACTGGGACCCATGTTGTGGCCAAAACCAAAAAGTGCTCCCAGCACAGCTCTCTTGGCACCACTAGGATTCCTTTCAGAGTCCCTTTCCACTCCAACCGCAGTACTTCCTCTACGCTTTCTCCTTTTCTGAACCCTAACCCTAACCCTATGCCTTGGTGGGAAAGATTTTCAGGGCCGGGCGGCCACTAGGACCCATATTGTGACCAAAACCAAAAAGTGCTCCCAGCACAGCTCTCTTGGCACCGCTACGATTCCTTTCACAGCCTCTTTCCCCTCCCACTGCAACGTTGCCTCCACGCTTTCTCCTTTTCTGAACCCTAACCCTAACCCTATACGGGAAAGTTTTCCAGGTCTGGACTGCCACTACGACCCATGTTCTGGCCAAAACCAAAAAGTGCTCCCAGCACAGCTCTC
The DNA here is from genome assembly GCF_003342845.1 of Nothoprocta perdicaria. Classification (NCBI taxonomy): domain Eukaryota; kingdom Metazoa; phylum Chordata; class Aves; order Tinamiformes; family Tinamidae; genus Nothoprocta; species Nothoprocta perdicaria. The sequence goes on along the minus strand of NW_020455877.1, from coordinate 3,352,338 downwards.
TTGGTACCACTTGGATTCCTTTCACAGCCCCTTTCCACTCCAACTCCAGTGCTTCCTATATGCTTTCTCCTTTTCTGAACCCTCACCCTAACCCTAACCCTAGGTGGGAAAGGTTTTCCAGGGCTGGGCTGCCACTAGGACCCATGATGTGGCCAAAACCAAAAAGTGCTCCCAGCACAGCTCTCTTGGCACCGCTACGATTCCTTTCACAGTCCCTATCCACTCCCACTGCAATGTTGCTTCCACGCTGTCTCCTTTTCTGAACCCTAACCCTAACCCTAGGTGGGAAAGGTTTTCAGGGCCGGGATGCCACTAGGACCCATGTTGTGGCCAAAACCAAAAAGTGCCCCCAGCACAGCTCTCTTGGCACCACTTGGATTCCTTTCACAGTCCCTTTCAACTCCAACTCCAGTGCCATCTCCACGCTTTCTCCTTTTACCCTACCCCTAACCCTAACCCTAGGTGGGAAAGCTTTTCCAGGGCCGGGCTGCCACTAGGACCCATGTTGTGGCCAAAACCAAAAAGTGCTCCCAGCACAGCTCTCCTGGCACCGCTACGGTTCCTTTCACAGTCCCTTCCTCCTCCCACTGCAACAATGACTCCACACTTTCTCCTTTTCTGAACCCTAACTCTAACCCTAACCCTAAACCTAGGCAGGAAAGGTTTTCAGGGCCGGGCGGCCACTAGGACCCATGATGAGGCCAAAACCAAAAAGTGCTCCCAGAACAGCTCTCTTGGCACTGCTACGATTCCTTTCACAGTCCCTTTTCACTCCCACTGCAACAATGCCTCCACACTTTCTCCTTTTCTGAACCCTAACCCTAACCCTAACCCTAGGTCGGAAAGATTTCAAGGGCCGGGTGGCCACTAGGACCCATGATGTGGCCAAAACCAAAATCTGCTCCCAGCACAGCTCTCTTGGCACCACTTGGATTCCTTTCACAGCCCCTTTCAACTCCAACTCCAGTGCCATCTCCACACTTTCTCCTTTAGTGAACCCTAACCCTAACCCTAGGTGGGAAAGATTTTCAAGGCCGGGCGGCCACTAGGACCCATGTTGTGGCCAAAACCAAAAAGTGCTCCCAGCACAGCTCTCTTGGCACCACTTGGATTTGTTTCACAGCCTCTTTCCACTCCCACTGCAATGTTGCCTCCACGCTGTCTCCTTTTCTGAACCCTAACCCTAACTCTAGGTGGGAAAGGTTTTCAGGGCCGGGCTGCCACTAGGACCCATGTTGTGGCCAAAACCAAAAAGTGCTCCCAGCACAGCTCTCTTGGCACCGCTACGATTCTTTTCACAGCCCCTTTCCACTCCAACTCCAGTGCCATCTCCACGCTTTCTCCTTTTCTGAACCCTAACCCTAGGCGGGAAAGTTTTCCAGGGCCGGGCTGCCACTAGTACCCAGGTTGTGGCCAAAACCAAAAAGTGCTCCCAGCACAGCTCTCTTGGCACCACTTGGATTCCTTTCACAGCCCCTTTCCACTCCAACTCCAGTGCTTCCTCTATGCTTTCTCTTTTAGTGAACCCTAACCCTAACCCTAACCCTAACCCTAACCCTAACCCTAACCCTAGGTGGGAAAGACTTTCAGGGCCGGGCGGCCACTAGGACCCACGTTGTGGCCAAAACCAAAAAGTGCTCCCAGCACAGCAGAAGCACCGCTATGCTTCCTTTACCAGCCTGATCTAATATCAGCTCCACTGCTGTCTCTATGTTCTCTCATTCTCTCAACCCTAACGCTAATCCTAGGTGGGAAACTGCTTTTCGGGGTCGGGCTGGCACTAAAACCCATTTTGTGGCCAAAAGCATAATGTACTCCCAATGCAGCTTTTGCTGCACAGCTATGCTTCTTTTGCCAGCCCCTTTCCACCCCAACTCCAATGCTACTTCTACAGTTTTTCATTCTCTCACATCTAACCCTAAGCATAATCCTAGGTGTGAAATTTCTTTTCAGGGCTCAGCTGGCAGTAGGCTCATTTTGTGTCCAAAACCTACAAGTCCTACACAGCACCGCATCTACACAGCACCGCTGTGCTTCCTTTACCATTCCCTTCTTACAGCAGCTCCAATGCTTTCTGTACACTTATTCTCTCAATCCTAACCCTAACTCTATCCCTATATTTGCAACAGCTTTTCAGGGCCGTGCTGGCTCTAGGACCCAGTTTCTGGTCAACAGCGGTGAGTGCTCACAGCACACCTCTCCTTACACCTGTTTTCTTCTTTTGCTAGCCCCTTCCTACATGCCCTTACGCGTTATGTATGTGCTCTCTCCTTTTCTCAACCTTAACTCTAACCCTAACCCTAAATTTTAAAAAGATTTACAGGCCCTTCTGGCTCTAGGAACCATTCTGTTGCTATGTGAGATGATATGTCAAGCTTACACTTTTAAAGGCATTTTATCTTTCTGCTTTATTTCCTGTGAGTCCCAGAGTCAGAATCTCTGATCTCATAGTAACTATAAACAATTTTTGGACAGGGCCAGGGACCAGCCGTGATGTTTTACATATTGTACAGCACCCTATCTTGTTGATGCGGGAGTGCCAGTGTCCAGGAAATGACCTTTATGCATACCCTTCAAATGACTGTAGAAGACTGTTGTTTATTGGGTTTGTCTCAGCATTGTTGTCACAGCACTACGACTTCTTGACCTCAGCATACTTTTGTAAGAGATTGTTGTGGATTCCGTTTGTCCCCAAGAAGATCACCATATCAGCTCCAGATCTGAACAGTGATATTCCCAGCAGTGCCTACCAAGCCACAGTTACGTGTGAGGCTAGTGAAGAGGAATCCACCACGTGCACCAGAGCATACAGCACGAACAACAAATACTAAAATCTTTGAGGAAGTGGGCGGACTCTGTTTCCTACTGCTATTTTCTTAGTGCAACACATTAATACTTTGCTTAAGTGCTCAATAAATGTATTTGATTGGCCGTATTTGATCATTTGCACCTTAATGTCACTCTGAGTATAACCAAGAACTTTTCTGGCTCTGATCTTCCTGGACCATAACATTTAATTGGCATCACAGATAAGATACCACGAAGTAAGAGCGTTGCATTTCACTCCCTGTATCACCCACTTTTTTATTATGTGTATACCTCTCAGAGGTAAGAGGTGGATTTGCAGAAACTGATGAGTTACCACCCTGAAACGACCACCCTGCCTCTTAGATATGGGTGATAATGAAACTGCCCTTGAAGGCAGAGATGTAACACATTTTTAGGTATTACATGTATACCTCTCAGATATGTAGGAAGTGGATTTGTAGAAACATACAAGTTACCTTCCCGAGACAACCACTTTGACTTTTAGACAATGAAATTGTGCCCCAAGGCAGAGATGTTTTTATACACTCTTTTAGAGAAACACAATGCTCACCCTTCCATGCCAGGCATGGACCAGGCACAGAAAAATTGGCATAATTTGCAGAGTGTAACAGAATAAATCAGTGCTTTGCAAAAGGATGCTAGACTTCAATTTGGAAAAGGAAAATCAATTATTTGTCCCAAACAAGGTGCTAAGTTAGTCATAGCTGTGGAAGCTAGAGAACAACAGTGCACAGTAGAATCCCGAATCATATAATCTTTAGAAGATTTGGTCCAGTCCTGGCAGAGACAAGCAGAGAACTTAAAGGAGAAATTAGAAGAGGAAAGAATCCAGGTAAGTTATTTGCAATCCACCCTAAAGGAACAACTCCTCATAGTCAAGGACAGATCTTCACTCCCTGGAAACAAGATCAAATACCCTAATAAGAGTTAGAGAATTAGAAATCAGAGAAAATGAAATTAAGACTGGATAAATTAGATACCCCTGTTCACTCTCTGCATCCTGGTCAAAAATGAATTTAAATATGAAGATGACAAGGACAAATTTTCTAAAATTACTACTAAGGAAATTCCATATTCTTATACTTAACTAGCTAAATTAAAAAGGATTTTAGCTGCACCTTCAAGGAATCAGAGACAAAGTATGTCTGGAGAGTATCGTTATCCGGAGGAGACTAAATCCTTGTAAGGGAAAGAGAAGCCTAAGCCTTTACACTTTTCTCATCCAACTCCCACATCTACCCCTGGCAAAGCAAACAATCCATTTGCACCTCTAAGGGAGGAGTTGAGGAGCTAAAAAAAAACCTAAACTGTAAAGACTGGGACTCGGACCACCCAATCTGCATGATGTACAATACATGTATGTCTCCTTCCTCCCTCCCTCCCTCCCTCCCTCCCTTACTTCCTTCCCTCCTTTCTTCCCTCCTTCCTGCCTCCTTCCCTCCTCCCTCCCTCTCTTCCTCCCTTCCTTCCCTTCCTTCCCTTCCTTCCGTGATCAGAAAACTAAGAACTCCACATTACAACAGCCAGTAATTTCAGAAATTATGACATTAGTTTTCCCTTGCAAATCTTCACCTACTATGGTAGTTCCAGAATTTACTAATGCATGTGTCAGAAGAACAAGCACAGAGGGGCACCATAAGGCAGCAGCCCTGGAAATCCCATAGTGCTTGCTGAGACTGCAAAAGAAACAATTCTGCTAGACTTCCTATACATCTGGGAAACTATTGATAATAGCAGTGCAAAATAAGTCCACGATGAATGTCCTCCTTTCATTCCAAATGGGGTAACCTGTTTGGTCTCACTCCACTAAGGCAAGTTCTATTTTCTCTTTTAGTGATCCTCAAGACGGCAAACAAAAGCACTACATCTGAGCTGCTGAAGTCTCTCTAATATGTTTACATTGAAGATGAGGATCTCCTCTGCATGGAGGAATTGAGAAGATTAGGTAGGTCTCAAATGCACGTCACCCATTGTTCTTTTACTACTATTGTGACTGTATTTCTCGTAGCAATTTTAGTGTATAAACTCAATTTATAGTTCAGAAGTAATGGCCTGTTTTGGCATATTATCTCCTCTTATTGACATACTCTGTTTAGCAGCTCTCTGTTCTCATTTTTTGCATCCCTTTAATACTTCTACTTTTAGGCAATATGCCTATTCCTTACACCCATCAGAATAAAGGGTAATATTGTCACTACCAAAATAATCATAACTTAAATTGCTCTAGGTTTGCAGACTTTCAGGACTTCATGGGTTTTACACCATTTGGTCCAGAATTTTCTTTCATTTCGTGTATCATACGAGTCAGTATTGTGTTACTGCCATAATGTGATAAATTGCTCCAATTAGGAACAATATAATTAGTTCAGATGCCATTAGCCAGTTTCTTTCTGTGCCATAATCACAGCATAAAATACAAATCAGTAGGTGTAAACTTCGCACCTCATAATGATTGTCATATTGCCTCTGGTGACAACTCCAGCTGGTTTGATCTGGGCCTGCGATGATGGTAATATATATACCTCCTTATGGACTGGATCACCTGAACTCCATTGTGCCCCATATGGAGGAGGACTCCTGTCTGACCTCACTGGATGGTTTGAGCAAAATGAACAAAAATGGACCTGTTGGGACATGCAAGGGGTGGCAGAACCCAGAAGCAGCTACCAGCACAGCCTGGTGACTGGGAGGACTTCTGGTTTTTGGTTTTTTTTTTTTTTAGTGGTGCTACCATGCGAATGAAATTACAGTTAAGTAAGCAAGCCTATCAGGTAGACAAAATGGCTAATGACACCGATACTTCATATGAGTACCTCTGAGTATACAGTAGCTCCATCATCAATTCTGCACTTGATGCTGTTACAATAAAATGGACTAAATGGACTACCTAAACCTCTCCAGTTCTCACTGTTGCATTTTTATCCCTAATGTTACACAGGATGCAGACCTCTAACTGTTCAAGGTATATGGGCAAGTAAATTCAGATTCACGTTCAGTTACCCAAAAACACTTGGTGACACGGGTTCCAGGGTTTGATATGTTTTTTTTAACTTGTCAGCAAGGTAATACTACTGCAGAGAATTTTGTAGCATGAGTGTTCCATTGGACTTGGCAACACATAAATTCAACCAGAACCTCTTTTCAAAAATTTTGGTCCAATCCCTTTTTTTATCCAGGAAGAGAAAAAAAGATCAATCAATACCTCCCTTACTAGTAGGAGCACTCAGAATTGGAGAAAAGATGAGTGGCCACCAGAATGAATTATACAGCATTAGGGACAAGCCAGAACTCTAGTGAACTGGTTAGTGATGCTCAAGAACCTATTTATAACTTAAATCACATCATGTGGTTTCATGTTGCCCTACAAATTATTACCAATGAGACTGCCTGCGACCTTGATCTATTGGCAGATCAAGCCACACAAATGTGAACAGCAGCATTTCAACATCACATGGATTTCAACTACCTACTAGCCAAAGAAGAGGATGTCTATGGTAAACTAAATGATTCTGTCACATGTTCTAGGTGACCCTGCATGTGCGGTGGAAGGTGGACTAGATGATCTCTAAAAGTCCTTTCCAACCTTAAGGATTATATGATTCTAACTGTTTAAAAATTGACAACAATGGCGAAGCTGTTAAGCAAATCAGATCAGAAATATGAAAACAGGCTCATGTTTCCATCCAAACTTGGAAGGGCTGGGAATTTGATCATTTCTCTTGGCTTCCAGGTGCCCCGTGGGTTAAAGGCATTATCTCCTGTATGTTATGTGGTGTTGCATTGTTACTGTTCCTTTCCTGTTCAATTCCATGCTTTATATAGTTGATTCAATGCACTGTTTCAAGTACGCAATTTGTACTCGCCTTGCCTATCAATTATGTTCTTTTCCACACTTAACTAGTTAACTTCTCTACTTTTCTACCACTGGATGAAGAAACAACAATCTTTGAGCCACAAGGCAGTGTGAGGGACCATATTTCAAGCTCACTGTCTCAAAGCTTGTTTGCCTTTCAGATCAATGTGCTGCAAGAATCGAGCTCAGCAGCTGTGATCGGATAAGTGTTCAAAACAGTTTTCGGATGGAGTCAAGGCAAACTCTCATCCAATTTCACATTTTCATGATCTTTCAAAATCTTAAGTAAAATACCATAGTTTGATTTGATTTTTTTTTAAGGATCTTATTCCCAGTTATTTGGTACAAGCACTAACACTTGGCATATTCTGGCAATCTAAAACTAGGAAGGTTTAAAATAGCACAAAGCATTGCGGAAGAATAAAATTCCCAAATTAACTCAGATTCAGAAATTACTGCCCAAATAGCCAAGATTATATTTAAACTACAGCAAGAGAGTTAGTTTTAAGAATGACATTAAGAAAAAAGTTAGAGGATAGGATCACTAATATTTAGTCTGATGTAGGACTAAAAGCACTCTCCAGGTGAGGAGGAACTTCTTTCCTGTGAGGGTGACAGAGCAGTGGAACAGGCTGCCCAGGGAGGTTGTGGAGTCTCCTACTCTGGAGGTCTTCAAAACCCGCCTGGATGCCACCCTGTGCCACATGCTCTAGGTGTGCCTGCTTGAGCAGGAAGGTTGGACTAGATGATCTGTAGAGGTCCCTTCCAACCTTAAATATTCTGTGAATCTGTGAATCACTAATATTTAGTGATCCTGTCTTCTAACTTTCTTCTTAATGTCATTCACTGTCATCACTATATATGTCATCATGCAATGTCATCACTAATTATTAGTGATCCTACATCAGACCCGAGGTGTTTTTCCAACTGAGATGCTGTCACAGAACGAGTGGCGGCAGGGGTGAGCGACAAAATGAACCTCACTCGTATGAAGAACTAACAATACGATTTATTAATACGGATAATAATATCACAAGATTCTATGGCAAGGTCACTTATTATTCACTGCATGGAGGCTCAAGATAATACACAATTATCTTGGAATACCCTCCCGTTGGGTCACGAGGTTCAGATTGGACCCCCTTGCTCTCCAGGCTCCTCCTGAGAGAGTCTGGGTGTGGCTGGATCCAATCCCAGTCCCAGACCTGGTCAACGGTTTATGACTAAGGGTTTCTGTGCACAGTTACAAAGTAAAGTTAAAGAAACAGAGCGTGCTATATTCACTTACCACAAATCTGTTGTGGAAAGGCATCTCTCAACCTTGAGGAGTAAACCTGGAGAGGCATCCCTGCTCAAGGGGAGATCCTGGTGTGCAAACCCACTGCCATGCAAGGAGAGCTCAAAGGGCTCTCAGGCTGTCCACATATTTATAGGATAAGATGATTGACTTACAGTCATTCTTTCATTTCAGAGGACCTTTGGCTCTCTGTATTAGGGTTATCTCCCCATCGGGATGCAGCCTTCAGGACTGTTATGTTGAGTCCGAGTAGCAGAAGAAATCAGGATGGTGGCGCCTACCAGGATCACTGGTAGGTTAGCAACTGAACAAGGCTGCATGTAACATACAGGTCATGTTGATCAGGAGATCTTCACCAACATTAGCTCTCTTACGGTGAACACAAGAATCGTCTAACCCTTCTTTTCAGCTTGCCAGTTGGGTTTTCTATCCAGCCGGCCCTCCTGCGCGGGGGCCTCGGGGCGCCGCAGCCCCGGCTGTGCGCCGCTCCAGCCCGCGCGCGTGGGCAGCGGCGTGGGCC
>NW_020455877.1:3319880-3343830 GCF_003342845.1 Nothoprocta perdicaria | reverse complement strand
GCCGGGAGGCGCCGGTGGCCGCGCGGCGGCGGCCGTTGGTGACGGTGGGGGGGCGGCACCGGGGAAGGGGTCGAGGGTGGCGGTTTGCTGCATGGGAGGGTAGATGGTTCCTCGTGCTGGTTCATTTATTTATGCCTTTTCTTTTCCTTTCCTTTTTTCCTTTATTCCCTATCAGACTGTTGGCATGGAGAGTCTGTTATCAGGTGTTTTTACCCTCTACGTCCAGTTTTACCTCTGTCAGATCAAGTCCCCTTTTCTGGTGCTGTAGCTCGTGGAATTTGTAGGCAATATTTGACTAAATTCTTCCTCACCTTGCTCTCTTCTGTGTCCTGTTCAGCCATAGCTACATAGCTACAAGCTGTCTGCTGCTCGAATATGTCTTGACAATGTTAACTTCTTTTAAGTTTTGTTTATTTCTGCCCACTGATAATTCTTTGTTTGTTGACTTGATTTTCCCTAGTTTTCTTTCTCCTGCACACTGTAGTCAGATGTGGGTCTGGCACAAGTCTTGGAGATGTTCTGCATCGTTTGTGTATTTAAAGCCCTCACTAGGAATTCCTATCTAGCTTGATCCCGCATGGCAATTCTGTGCTGTACTGATGTAAACTCCGTACTTCATAAATAATTTTAGTAAGTTAAGGTGCTCAGGCCTCCACGTATTTTCCTTTGTACTGTTAGTCTACAGGCTATCTCTTGATATTCAGGTTAATGGTCTTCATGTAGAAACCAAAAAAAAAAAAAAAAAAAAAAAATTGAGGTTTTGAACTTCTTTGTACTTTTTCCCCAGCTGGGGTGTAATCACTGTCTAGCCAGTTTCATCTCCATGTGGTCACCTACAGCTGCCTTTCATCTCTGGTAGATGGAGAGTAGAACTCTGAGTATACCCTGGTTACAAGCCTGTCTATTCTGGGGGAAAGAAATATGCCAGCCACCTAGGTTTCCTGATATTAGAATGAATCTCTGCCTTTCTTTTTTATTTACCCTATCTCCACAAATCCTACCTTCTACCTCTCTCCTATATCTCCTGCACCATTTTTACTCAAAGTTATGGCATCCTTGTCCAGTGAACTAGCTGCTCTTTTTCTGCTCCTCCTTCAAAGTTTTGCTTCTAAAGCCAGAGATTTTGCTCTGAGTGCTTTGAATGTTTATTTTGAAGTCAGTGATGACACTCAATGTTGTAAATTGACAGTACGCCTTACCATTTTCCAAGATTAAAAGGGCATATTCACCCTTCTCTAGTTTTTGGTCAAAGGCAGCTTAGGACATGAATGACATGTTAATTAGTGACTCTAGTGTACATTGTTCTTTCTGCTTTAGCTTTGGTTCTAGCAAGAAAAGGCAAGAAAAGGCAATTAATGCTAAAACATTAGACCTCCAATTTTTTTTTTTTAAAGTTAGTCTAACTAATGTTTGTATTTGGGCTCTGAAATAATAGCCAAAGCTACCAATCCTGAAGCAAATGTTTACATGGAAATTGAGTATGCTTAAGAGTTGTCAATGGATTTGTTCCCTTTTACATCAAAGAAGCACTGGCATGGGAGACTCTTTAGACCACAGTTTGTCTTTTTGGAGCAATGGAAGGAAGGAAGGTGCCCAAGCTGGAGCAGCCACATGATGTCATTACACTGATGTCACAAAAACTGGAGGAACAGTGGGACCCCGCAGAAGTTCAGTGTTCCGCCCTCTCTAGCAACCGTGCTCAACAATTCAGTAAACCTGGAGAAGGTACCACCTTGGTTGTTTAACTGTACTTAGTTCTAAGTATAATTTTTAGATACGTTGTCAATTGGAATTTTGTTTCAAAAAGAAAAAGAGCTAAGGTTCTGAAAACCCAGTTTTCAAGGAAAACTGCTGTTTTCAGGAGAAATTTAAGATTTTCTTGTATATTGACATCTTTTAAGTTTCTGTGGGTACTCTGCCTATACAAAGAGTGGCCTAGAAGCACAGGAGGTGAAAATGGTGGAGATTGGGAATGATCGCTATGCCTATTCAACCTGTACAAAGGTAAATATTGCATCCTTAAGTTTTTTTATGCATAAATATTTAAAGAAAAGTTTAGCGTGTAAGGTTAAACACTGATATGTGTTACTCTCCTTGGATCGTGGCAGCATATGTAAATCAAATACCTGATTTGCAGAAGAATTGAGAAGAGGTAGTTTAAGTTAGATACTCATTACTCCTAAGTATTGGTCTCAGATATTCAAACAAGTGTGAGTGAAAAATCTGTAAGCAATACATTAGAGATCACTCATAACTTGTTTTTAATTGGATCAGTTTTATGGTAATTCTGAATAAACATATTTATAATTTCTGCACATACTGACTGCCTGAAGTTCTGTAAAAGCAGTTACTTAAAATCAAAGTCATTCACAGTGATGTCCCCCTTCAGAGAAATATTTCTACCCTATCTGGTAAAAATTAAAGGGTCCATGTAGGGATCTTGTTACTGCATCCATTTCAGCATCAGAGATTTAGTTAGTGTGTTAGAGACAGGCTACAAATTCAAGCATCCCAGTATATAGCCCAGTTGTATGGTCTACACTCTTGAAGTGACATGGTTTAGAGATGTCACTCTCAGATCCAACTATCAATGTATGTAACAGGGTGCAAAATTACCTCCCAGAAGTAAATGAAAATATCCCCATATATTTAAGGGAGAGTTGAAATCTTTTTAGATATATTTTTCTTTTGCATGAAAAATTAGACACGCATTTAGAATTTGTGAGTAGCCTGGCATTTGTAGCACTCAGCTGCTCATATCTGGGGAATAAACCTGAGTTTTCCATATTCTGGGCAATGAGTGTGTTTATCACAAAAGTGAAGAAGATACCTCAAGGAAATGGTACTTTATAGTGAAAAACTGCATTGTGGAGTCAAGTAAATTGCATAATCAGAAATTATACTTAACTTTGCAAACTCTGTTAATGCAGAGATATAGCAGAAAGAAAAAGTATTTTGATTAACGTAAATGAGGCTTTTAGGAAAAGTACCATTATGTAATACAGCATAGCCTTTCAGAACTAGAAAAAATATTGATCAATAGAGAAAAAGCAGAAATACACTATACCGTGGATAAAAGCAGCAGTCATGAAAAGACACCATGCAGATATTCGTTCTTTTCCATTATGCCCTTATTTATCATTATATAAAAACTGCTGCGAGATGTAGCAAATGGTATAGTACCTGCAGCCTTAGCACTGCTAATCTGGGGGGTTTCAATAGCTTGCAATATTTGTTCCATAATACTGTTGCTACTGTATTATCTCCCTCATTACTTAAAAAAGAAAGATATACAATTTAAGTCAACCACTGATATAAGGGAATCTAGAGTGACAGCTCAAAGTCATATATTTTTTTTCTCACTAGGTTTCCAGATTCACAGTCTGTCACTGTGAAAAGCCTATTAGTTGTGACACTTTGTGCTCATTATGGAGAGAGGGGAAGTGCTCACATCTGTTTTACATGTTTAGACATATAGAAATAAAAGACTAGCAAGTCCCTTGAAGCACATTGTCTTAGTCTGAAAACAGAAAGGGCATACCTTTGCTGAACTGACACTTCAAACATGAAATGGAACAAATTGAAATCCAAGTCTGAGAATCCTGTGCAAGGTTTACAGGCTCCCCACTTTTTATTCTTTCAGATTGTAATTTGCAGTTTTCTGATTTTTGTTTTTAATGACTGTTTTCGCACAATCCCAACTCCTTTAATAAGAAGAAAGTAATAGTATAAGAGTACTGTACCTACTCAATCTGCATTTGAACAACAGATTTAATCTGAGGTAAGTCTGATTATCCCATTAGGCAGAAAAAAAATAAAGCATACAGATATGAAGTATATTTGGAATACATGATGCCAGCATCTCATAAAAAGTTTGCAGTCCAGTAGGTAAACTGACTTACTCTGATCCTCATGAGTAAGTTTTACATTGATTTAGCTGTAGATAACTTTTCTAAAATACTAGAATTCCATGTCATGAGGTCTTAGTCATATGTTTACAACAATGCCACTTGTATTAATCATTATGTGGTCCATCCTTATTGTTATTTTTACAATATCTGAAAACTGTTCATTTTCTCCTGTAGCAAAAATACAACATCTCATGTTTCTGGGAAACTCAGCCATTAGGCTGTGTGAGGATCAGTTGTGTCTTCCATCATAGCAAACCTCGTAATATAAATGGACTTTTTTTGCCACCTAGTAGCAGTGAGTAAAAATATTTTCTCAATTTGGTTGTTAATGTAAATACACAAAATTGTAGTTAAATTTTAGTGTTTCCATAATGTTAAGGTAAAGAAATATACCATTGGAAATAGAACAGATGTCACCTATCACATAAAATTAAGGCATTCTAATGATCAAGGCAAATTAAGAATTGTAATGCTATTTGAGTAGGATTGCCATATGAATTTCTTTAGCTGTCACATTGGGATTGTTCATAAAAATTAGTTGCATGCAAGAAGTGACATGGCAATATAGGTTGCTAAGATGCATCAAGTAAAATTAAAACTACCTTTTCATCTGTGCTGTATTTTTGTAGTATTATATGCTTGTCTGCAGTACAGAAGAAATAAAATATCAGATCTAGTCTGAAGATTTTGTTCTATGAGAAATCAATCTTCTGTTAGCATGTGATCTTTGGTAGTAATTGTTCTTTGTCAGTTACTTCAAAGCTTCTGAATTGGCAAGATATTTTCACTCTAGAATGTTTTTTTACAGACTACAGTACAGTACTTTCCTTCCCTGGACCATAACAAATTCAAACTCAAATGTTGTGCATTTAATTCTACAGCAGATTAGTTACATGTGTTGTCGGGACACTTTCTCCACTGTCTTTTTCATATATTTAGGTAGAAACAAATTTTCATTATTCAAACATATATCTATATAGGAAGCCAATTAAGCTTTCTACAAATATGTTTGAAATCACCCATTCTCTCTGAGGAAATTACTTCATTCTCTTAATGTCAGAAATACCATAAAAATGCTTTTTTACTACTGTGAACTGATGACTGTATTTCAACTACTGACAATATAAGTAACTATGTCTGATACAAGTATGCTAAGTTCTGGTTTTTTAGGTGTGAGGTGGGGGAAAAAGGAGCTAGATGAGTGTAAGAGTTCATTGCCATTACAAAAGCCAAGGATTCCCATAGAAAAGGGAATCTCTTCACATCAGTGATGAAGCAAGCATTAATGTCTTTACATGTCTTTAAATAGTAAGTTTTGACAAAAAAAAAAAAAAAAGAAAGAAACTTTATGGAGATAAATGCCTGATACTAAGTTAACCTCCCCTTTTTGTGAAGCACAGCTTCACACAGTGTTCATACATGTGCAGCCCCAGAAACTAAAGTTCAGTCAACATTTCAAGTGAGATGGAAGATGAATTTGAGTTCTGTACTGCTTAATAAGTAATTTTACTCAAAAAAAAAAAACCCTAAAAAAACCTCATGAAGACACACATCATGAGTTTTACTGGCAAATTCAAGATGATGGCCAGATTAGGTCAGTAATTAGAAATACTAATAAAACATTCATAAAAACTAACACCGATTTTTTCATATTTTAACTTGGGTATTTACTACTTTAGCTCATTCTTTGTAAAATACTGAAAATGATCAGTGCCCAGCTAATTATTTAAGAGAATGAAATGTAGGAGGAAAAGAACGTGGAGATTGTAAGAGCCAGTAGTTGCTATATATGTATTGATAGAGCATTTTATTAGTTTTAAATTACATGCAGAGGAAATGTCCCTCATGTAGACAGCATAAAATCCAGTGCTGCATGCACAGCTTTTTTTTTAGTATCATTTTCTTCTTCAGTGATTTTGAATGCCTCTTCTGAGCATGAATATTGATAGTATGCTATTTAAACCCAATAATAGTTCTTAAAGATGCTATAGTTTTTCTCTTCTATCCAAGAATAAGATTAGTTATAGGAAAATATGGCATAAGAATGTACTTTAGGGAATAAGAATCCTGGTATACAACTGGACAAGAATAGGAGCCCGGAGCAGGGAACCAAAACATGCCAGAAATCAGGGAGAAACGTGAAGGACAGCAAGAGTTTGCATGACTTACAACATACACATGTACAGGAAGACTAAATTATAGTTATTCACTGGCTTTATCTCCAGAGATGTGTATTGATGTTACAAAAAAGATACCCACCAAGAAACAAGCACCTTGTGTACCTGAAATTCTTGAAGGAGAAGTTATACTCTCCTATCTGACTGTGTTGAGACTAATTAACTGGAAAGACCAAGACAGGAGCTTAAGTCCTGTTTAACAAAGTCTATACGGCTTTCAATATAGTTCTCAATCCAACATCCACTCCTGTCAGTTAGCATTGCTGTGAACACCTCTCCTGTCAGTTAGCATTGCTGTAAACAAAAAGGCATGTTTTTGCATATGTCATGGTTCAGAGACTGCCCAATATGTGCTGGTATAAATCAGAAACTATACCCGATATGTACTAGTGAATCCATAGGTACAGGCACATACATACATATGTACCTATGGGTAAATGAACCCTGTTTAAGAGCACATTTACATCCAAGACTAGAGAAAGGGACCAATCCTTTTTTTTTTTTTTCCTGAAATAGGTACAATTTAAATGTTCATGAGCTCCAAACAACATTGCAAATGCTAAACAAGCATTTATTAATTTTAATACTGACATTTTTTCTTAAGTTTTTTAAAATTTGATTTGTCTTCCGCTATCCAAAACTAATAAAACCTGATTCTGGACAATGAGAAAGTCTATTGGGTTAAAGAGTTCTATATTGCCTTTAATGTGGCAAATTCACAATTGCAGATCAGTTTTATTTAAGGGGTTTAATGTGATATTCATGCACATGTTTTTACCAGAGTTGTGATTTATAAAAATAGATTTAAAAAAAAAAAAAAAGCTAAAAATGGGTAATCTAGTGCTTGGTAAGGCTATATTCTCCATAACTGCTTATTATTAAGCATGTTTATATGATTTTCCCATGTGGAGTCACAGATTCCTAAATTCACTTCCTCACTTGAGCCCAGGAATTACTAATTGCATATTTTTCTGTATTGTATTTCCTGTATTGTGAAACTTCTACAAAGGGATTGGAGGAAAGAAAGTCACTGATTCAAATTCATATATCCACCAGCCTAAAAGAGATAATCAGCCTTTGTTAATGTGATGGAGAATGGAATGATCAGAATACACCTCTTTTCATAAACCTTTATTCAGTGATGTCTTTGAATTCAGCTAGGGCATGTCTTTCCATACTTTATATTTTTGCAGGATTTACCTTTGATAAACTCTGTAGAGGTGGTATTTTACCTGAAAAGTACAATTTGACTATATTACTGCGTCTTGAAATATGATAATGTTTTCAAAACTATACCTGCTAAAGTGAACCTGCATTTGCTGTTCAGATTCTCAATTAACAAGATAATTATCATACTGTTTTCTGTAGATATCACATTGCAACAGTATGCCCAAGAGGGGACTCTACATCCAGCTTGTGATCAAGAATCACTCAAAAATCAAGAGAATATTTTAAGACCTATTCACCCTCCATTGATTATAAATGTTAACCACCAAGAGGATGAGGACGAGGATGAAGAGGAAGAGAATTGTAAACATATTTTGTTTTTTTTTTTTTTTATATAAAACAATAGAAGAGACTTTTCCAATCCTTTTGCAATATTGTTTACAACTGATTTTTTATAATGACTAATGTTTTTAGCCAAGTAGCCAAACTATTACATTTTTTGCCAAGTATTTACAACAATTTTCTTCTAGTTCCTGAGTTCATGAATCTGGTAGTCACTAAATGAGTTACCCTAAGAATTTCTCACTCCTGTAAATATCTATGTTGATGTTATGATTATGATATAGTTCACCACCTCTTTCTTATTAATTTAGGTATAAACTTAGATCCACAACTCAGGTGACCATCAAATACTGTGTTCAGAATCTCAAGAATGAGGGATGGTCTGAGCTGTTAGGTCTCTGTTATTTAAGAAGAAATATTTGATTATCTTCTTTTTCGTGTCACGATTCCCAGTAACATAGATGTGTGGGCTGGGAACATACTGTGTGCCTTAACTTTAACAAGTACTGTATCAGTACTGTATCAGACAATATTTAACAGGGTTTTACAGTAGCAGTTCACGAACTGTTTCGTTTTCATGGCAAACAAAAAGGGTTCTGGTCTGCGCAGCTCCAAATATTTTCTTCACTATTTTAAGTAAATGTATTTTTAATCAAACTTGTAGTTAAACTTTTGAATTTGTCTCATCTAGACTAATCTTTTATAAATGAAATAATATATGATAAATGATATAATGAGATTCATAGGGATTGAATGAATTGCACATCCCTAGCAAACCAAAGTGAGCTGGCATGTGTGCATTCTACCAATTTACATTCTGCAAATTACTGTTCTCAGACAGCCCCAAGATGCCTTTCGCCTCCCACCTCCTTGTCCTTCAGGTGGGCTAGAAGGGGCTGCTTGCTAATGCTTCCCAAACCTTTTCCAGTCAGAAAAAAATACATTAAACAAGGTAAAAAATGACTTCGCTAATCCAATTGACTTTAACTGAGATACAGCCATCCAGCTCTGCCAGTAGACAGAGGGCAGAGTCATTGTGACAAGCAGTCCTTTGGGATATGCTTCATCAAAGGACTTGTATTTTGGGTGTAAACAAAAATATTTTTAAAATGAGTACTGAAGATGATTTTGAATCATTTTGTATAAACAAACATTAGCTTTTTAATATTTGTTTTAACTGAAATTACATTGGACTTGTAAATATATATGTCAGAAATAGTTTTTTTGCTCAGAAGCAGAGGTTGCAGTGGGGAAGAAAATCATGATTAAAATGAAATCCATTAGGATATTTGATCATTAAGCAATGTTGAAGATCTTTGTAGAGGTTTAATAATCTTTTTAAAATAATCCCTACAGATATTTCTTATTTGCTGGCCAAGACTGCTGCAGACATTGAGGAGGAGAGAGCAATAAAGGAAATGTGCTATAAGTCTGGTAAATATGAAATTAATGACCCTTTAGTAAACAGCAAAGTTTCCAATGTAGTAATTTTTTCTTTCCTCTGCGGGATATTGTTAGGAGAGTATTATGGGATTCAGTCTCTTCAGGAGCACCAATCAACAAAAACAGTGTCTTCAGCTCCAGAAGATGAGCTACTGCCTTTGGGAGCTGTCAGGAGAGATTTGCAGAAAGGCAAGTACTTTTCATTTTTTTGAACAGTGTTTACCCCTTTTTAAAATTACTGTTGCAGGGAGAGATTATTAGATAGTTTAGCCTTCCTCCTCCCCCCTTTTCATTAGTGAAAAAAGCAGATTACTTGTAAAAAGTTCCATGAAAATCCTTCAATAATTCTCCCTGCATAAATATGGTCAGACAACTGGTGACTCACTTGTATTGATTATAGGTAGAGAAAATAGATATAGTCTGACCCTTATCTTTTGTATACTTTCCTGAAATCCATTACATAGGTCTTTCATATATTTTTTTCTTTAGATTTACCTAGGCTAAAAACAGCCATCCTGAAGTTGGCATCTATTTATTATATAGTCTCTCCCTAGTGTAAATTGCAAGAGATAGGTTCTCCTGTTGGAATATTCACTGAATCATAAGACAAAGATGAAGATAAAGGCAAAGATAAATAAGATGAATAACTTTCCACAGGTGCTCGACTTTTTCTATTTGTGGCATCTAGATGGCTATACTTAGCTTTATTTGCGACTTTTAGATAACTAAATTTAGACAAAATAAGTCTCCATTTAACTGTCTTATGAAGCAAAGTTACCTTTTCTTTTGAATTTTGGACCTTATCCAGTACAGTTAAAGTCAAAGAAATGAAAATTAGTAAATATTTATCATCCTTATTTTTTCTCTTCACTCTTCAATGAGGTGGCATGGCTGAAAAATCCATACTTTTTGTGGAATAACTGATAGTATAATTCCTTCTTTTGAGAGAGGTTTGTGATTTTAGTATTCTAAGGTACTAGAGTAATTCGTAGGTGAGCCATTTAAAATTACTGGAGGAAGAATGATCTGGTAGTTTTAATAATAAAAACTCACTGTTTTATTTTAGTGGAAATTTCAGGGATAAAGTCTTGATAACTTTGCTATATATATATCAGATTTGAGCAAGAAGATTGGTTAATAAAACACTGTCAAAGGAAAAAATCTCACCTTTTTTGATTGAAAGATTTTTCAAGCTTAAATTTCTTGATATATTTGGGCAAAAATGTTCTTCTCTTGTTTATTTCTAACATGTTTATGTTCACAAAATAGTTTTGATAAGGTTTTCTGGCAAGTATTTAGAAATATTTGGACTACAGATGAGATCAGTCACATAAATATTTCTAACTTTTAATAGAGAAGTTTTTGTATAATTACACATTCCAAAAAGAGGAATATGTCTCCGTAA
The DNA here is from genome assembly GCF_003342845.1 of Nothoprocta perdicaria. NCBI lineage: Eukaryota > Metazoa > Chordata > Aves > Tinamiformes > Tinamidae > Nothoprocta > Nothoprocta perdicaria. The sequence continues at coordinate 3,333,385 of NW_020455877.1, read as the reverse complement.
AACATTTATTTTTGGTTAAGTTCTTTAAGGATTTAGGTTTTGTAGGGACATGTATGCTAGAAATACTGTAAATTAGCTCAGGTGAGAATCATAATCATCAGTATTGAGAAGTGTCTGCTTTATCATTACATTTCTAAAAACATAATGACCATGTGTTAGGTGTGTGCGGAAAATCTTCGATGACAAGAACTGAATGTCCAAAAAGGAGACAGAGGAGACCTAAAACTTTGTTCGAATAAAGGGAGAGTCCACCAGGGATAATCCCTGTGGGGGCCTTCAAGCTGCTGGAGGTTGCAGCCCCCCTTTTATCCTAATTTCCTGGCCTAGGTAGCCCTCTCCTTTTTCCCATTGGCCAAGGTACTCAGGAGTTACAGCCTACACCCAGCTCCCTGTCTCCCTCTATGTGTTCTCACCGAAGGTCACCTGGCTCCTTTGTCCCCCTCACTCCAGGCTCCTCTCAGTCTCCCACCTGCCTATGTCCCTTTGTCCAGCTCATCAGCCAAAGAAGGGGGAGCAATTTCCTCTCTCCTTTGTAAAGACACAAACTTACAAACTTGTGTGTTCTGCTCAAGCCCAAACTTCTGTGTGTTTTCTGCTCAGGTGCTTAAGGTACATTAAATAGTATCCAAATTACAAGAGATAAAAGAACATAAGAGATTGAAGGAAATTAGCTCTAAACTAATTACTAACTCATTGACAGAAGTAGAATGGCAAAAACAGCTAAAAAGTTTCTTCTGCTGACTTTCCAGGTGATGGTAATACAATTCCTACGACATTTAATAAATCAAAAAGACAAGGAGTGATTTCAGTATCATTAGAGGATAATACCAGAACTGATCTTAGAACATTTGAAAATGGAGGTAATATGCTTTAGTATATGCTTTTCCTTACAGAATATCCTTTGATAAATAAGGTAACTGAATACACATGTACTATTCACCATTTTATTTTTTTGGTTATTCTTATTTTTTTATTTTCTAATTAAAACAATGTTTATAATTTCTCTTATGATTATAATAAAATATTTTCTCTTTATTATTTGTGATCATTATTTCTCCATGATTTTGGAAAAGAAATCGTTCTCTGAGATTATGGAAAAACAAGTTTAGATATGCCTACAAATGTATATATTTTTAAAAACTGTTGTATTTTAAGAGTCTTTTCCTAGTTATGATGAACAAGCTCTGTATTTTTCAGTAGTCATGTAGAGAAATATTAAAGCTCCAGCAGTACATCTTGTACTGTGGGGGCTGATTCCTCTGCGCAAAAACAGTCGACATTAATGAGGATATAGTGTTTTGCCTCATTGACTTCAGTATGGAATCATATCATTGAGAATGAAGAGTACCTTGTATACTTCATGAATTTATGTTTACCTAACAGTATATACTGCTATTTTTAAAAAATATTTGTTAGTTGCAAGAGAATATTTTTTTCTACTTATTCCATACAAAATAATGCAGTACTGTGCTGAACAAGCTGTCTAGCATTGAACAAGCCAGTATGCTTCTTGCAGCTCAAGAAGTGTACTACACTGTGCAAATGTGTCTTGCACACTATTTCTTTCCCTGTGACCTGTATGTATGGCGTGCATGTTTCTTGTAGATAATCTTGTATGAGTGAATTCTATAATTGCATCTCTGTTGATATCCATATGAAGAAAAAGCTTTTCTTTAATTGACTGCTTATCAGAATTTTTATTGGCTTTATTGTATCAGTTATTTGATATAATTATTTTTTACATTTTTTGTTCATCTTGATAAAAATTAATTATAAAAATAACACAGTTTTGTTTACACTTAAATTTTCCCTGCATTCTTCTGTATAAACAATTTTGTGATACTCATTTTTTATAGGAGGTGATTGTTTTGTGGCACAGAGAAGCGTATTTGGTGAAGGAAAAGGAAGTGAGTCACTAGCTGGGGAAAAAGAACCAATTATATCAAAATATCCTAATGTGAAAGGTAATTATTATTATATATTTTTAGATCAGATTTTTTTGTTCTTCTGTGAGTGGATTGGACATTATATACTTTGCATAACCAGTCTAAAGTGAAAATTTCCATTAACAATATGATTTCTTTCATTAAATGACAATAGCAATTGTTGCAAATTGTGGTCCAATTCTGCCCTTTGTGATCACTTTTTCATCCTCCATTAAATTCAGTGTGAGCATGAACAGTCCAGGAGTTAGAAAAGTCTTTCTGAAGCCCGTGTTTGATCATGTGAAGTTCTGTGAAGTTACAGCTTCCATGAAGTAAAACATATTTGTAACTAGGTTAGATCTCACAGAAAATTAATCAGAATGAAATGAAAAGAAATAAGATCTAGAGAAGAACGTAACACTTTATATAATGTACTTAAAATGATTCAGTCTTTTGTTATATTAGCTAACTGCGCAAATTCATGATATATCTAGTTAGACTTAGAGTCTGTTGGAGAAAATCATGGTTCATCCAGAAGGTGTCCTTTGGAGTTCATTGCTCTCCATAGACCCAAGAGTGTATGTTCCTGTAATTTGCATATTGCCTCTACAATGTGGTGACAGGATGGGCCTGGTCAGATAGTACACAGGCAACACTTAGAGGACAGTGGATTAGACAACAGTGTTCACAGATGTTCATGAGACATGCTAACATGCTTTTTATCCAGGTACGCCCTTGTCACTATGTGTATTGTCCTCAGAGATTTAGCTAGTTCAGGAAGTTCTTTAGTTATTTGCTTATATTTCTGCAGTGCTTTTTATGTCGCTTTGTCACCAATTCCAGTTCAGCTGTGTGTGAGCCCATGCTGTAAAATGAATTGCTGGAGTTATTGAGGGTTAAAATCAGCCTTTTATAAATCTAAGTTCTCTCTTTTTGTTCCATATTGTTTAGTAGTTCAGTTTCCAGTGCAACAAATAGCTGAAATAATATAGCAAAGAGAGACAAAGCATAGCCTTACTTGCAAGGGATGAACACTAAGCACCAGAAGGAAGGAACAAACTTTTTACTTGTTGTTTTACTTGCTTGTTGGTTTTTTGTTTGTTGTTGTTGCTATTTTCGAAGAATCCGGTAACTACACAGAGTTCAAGCTGCAAAGTTACCACTGGTGTTTTGGACTCAATGGACCTGCATAGAGTTCTGCTTTATATGTTATACTTGGACTCTGGAGGAACATTTGTTTCCACTGTGACATGCATATAAATTGCATGAAACTTCTTGATTCTTGTTAAAACTGTGGATTAAAGCATGTCTGTAGTTTTAAACTATAATCCTTAAATATAGTATTAATGAAGATATTCTCATTTGCAATGAGAAACATTCTGAACTGATCAAAGTAATTCCATTAACTCCAGGTATTGTTGGTCTCTGTGTTTTTAGACAAGTTTTGAGTTTGCTGTCAAGATTTTGAGACTGTGAACTCTTCTACAGGAAGTGTGTGTCAAATGGGAGAATAGTTCCGGCAAACACGTTAGCATTTTTGATAAGCAAATTTTGTGTGCTTTTTGAAATGAATAAATTTGTGTTATTTTAATCCCTTAGCAACCAACTTCACTGAGCTGGTAAAGAAACATCAATTTAAAGGAGTAAAGAAAAAGAAATGGACTTCTGAGGAAACAAGAAACTTGCCAAATACAGTAACAGGCAAAGGTATTTTGAGAAAATGGTTGGGTTATTCATTTTAATTTACTAAACTATTAGATGATGTGATAATAGTTAATTGCTGTTTATAGCATCAAATATGGGCAGTCTGCTATCCATAAAGAGTATTTATTTTGTTTTGCCTTTCCATCTGTTATGATTTGACAAATTTTGATTAATACCACAAGATTTTTTTTTAAATGTAAACTTTCTTTTTTATTTATAGTAATGCACACTTCAAAGCCCAAAATTAAAGCAAATTATCAAAGAAATGATCAAGTTAAGGATGATGAGAGCGCTTCTTATATTCCTTCTGTAAGAGCAGCTGGAAGAAGGACTTACTTGAATTCTTCAGAACCTGGAAGATCAGCATATGTGTTTTACCGTAATGTCACAGTCTTCCAAGAGCCAAAGCTCAATGGCTCTATGGGTGAGTTCAGGGTCACATAGGATGCTTAAAATGCCTCAAAGATATTTTTGAGCTTTAAACTGAACTCTTCTTTAAGTTTTATCACTGCAGCCTCATGTTTAGTGTGATCAAGAATAAATTTGTTCCAGCTTAATTTTCAAGTAGGTTGTTGTCATATCCATAGATAGAAATGTGGTAGAAGCTGCATAGAATAGAATAGTCATGTTCATGAACAGTAAGCCACCTTCATAGCAGGAATCCATGTCTATTCCTAATGCACTTCACTACTTAGTGAAAAAGGATGAATGCATTGATTGATATGCTTATGTGCACTATCATATCCCCAGATTTTATAGTTCATAGGAGTTTTGACTACTCTCAAAAGAAGATCTGCTTGTGAAAGCATGCACAAATACTTAAAAACTATGTGAATTATCTGTTAAAATTTTATAGGCTTATCTAAGAAGAAACATTACTATTCTACTGGGATTTTTCACTTGAATCTGGCGCAGAGACTTAAATCTTTGTCATTTCTTGTGACATTTTCTAGAAGTTTCATAACAACAACACTGAACAAAAGACTGGATATCTTTCTCTCTCTCTCTCTCTCTCTCTCTCTTCTTCCTTTCTCTCTCTTCCTCCCTGCCTTGCTTGCTGCATGTTTTTTCCCCCTCATCTGTTCAAAGAATTAATGTGAATATAATCCTATGTTGAATACAGTAGAATTTACTGTAAAATTATATATTTTCATGTTGAATTTCTAAATAGGCCTGATGAAGAATGTATGTCATCTGTTCTCTAGAGTGTATTTGAAAAGCATCTTTAACTTTCTGAAGTGTTTAAGTAAACCTTGTAAGAGTCCATTTCTAACCTCCTATTCTACTGAAAATATTGAGAGTAATAATGCTTGAAGTAATTTGCAGTAGAATCTTAGTTTTATTTCAAGAAATAGTTCTTGTTCAACTTTTGTCCTACCAGCAGGGGATCCAGGAATGCATTTGCTTTGTGTGATATTTTTCCTCAGCCTGTGTTTTACTGGAGTTTTGTTATGACTCTTCTTTTTCTTCTTGAATAAGCAAAGTCTTGAAATGCATTCAGACCTAGCTGTGGGCTTGTTGCCTTATTGTATTTCTATTTGACAGAGGACTGAATACATTCTTCCTGATATCCTTTCAGGATAACATTTTTCTTCGCTTTTTACCATCTTTGAAATAGTATCCTCTTAACAGTACTTCCTATGTCAGGAATTCGATAAAAAGCTTTCAGGTGGGACTCTGAGTCTTCTGTCTTTTGTATCTTTCTTTTTGGCAGTCTGCTTCAGGTATAGCTTTGATTTTACAACTTTCATTTTTTTTTTTTTTTTAATCTCGCTAATACTGCTATACACAATGCAGTACCATAATCTATCTTTTATTTGCCTTTTTAATTCCAGTCTCCATGGTGACTTTGGATAATGAAGTTTGTTTTCTCCTCTGTTATTCCAGCTGCAAATTCAGCAATAACTAATTTAAATAAGTGTACATGGGGAAAGTGATTCACCTTGCCAATTTTATATTCCTAAGTTGGGTTGAATCTCTACCTTCAAGTGCCCTTCACTTCCAATAAAAGGAACCTTCTTTAGACCACATATCTCTTGCTTCAAGATGAATACAGTCGAGTGGAAAGATTCTTAACCTCACTGCATAGTCTAATCTGTAGAAGTGCTGATCTCTCATTCTTGAAACATGCATCAAGGGAGCTTGTGCTTTGAACACACAGAGTGCTACTTTAATGCTAGCTAAATAGCAAAATGGAGTCTAGACCATCAAGAATGAATGACCAAAATCAGTGGATCTATTTGCTGTCTGCTCACCAAGTTTCATTTCTGTATTATTGGGGATACCTTCACTTTACAAGAGTGACTTGAATATTATTATTCATGTTAATGAAGCTCTCAGATGCCCTATGACTCTCCTGCAAATGGAGCATTCTTAATAAAATGAATACACCTTATCATTTTTTAAAAAAAGATAAAACATTTCAAATAAATAATATCAGAATATCAGAAAGACAAAAAATACAGTTTTTACTACCTTTCTTTTCAGTAGTAGCTGAGCCATTTGCTTTGAAATTTTCCAGCCCCAAATTTGGCTTTGCACAAAAATTAGAGCATGGATTATAGTTTTATTTAATCTAAAAGCAATTTATGCACTAGGAAGATTTTCAACAAAATTACAGTTATTTTATCAACCAAGAATGTCCTTGGAAAGATCATTTGGAAGATCCCAAGAGCCTAATGAAAATTATACATGATTACAAATTATTGTTAATATACTAGTCAGTTTTTATGTTTGCTATTATTAAATAAGTTAGTGATAGGATGTATTTTAGAGATAATGCATTATTCATCAGTTTATTTATCAGTTTATGTTGCTTTTAATTCATATAACAAGCTAAGAAGCTCTTTCCTGGTATTTTAAGTGAAAATAAAAGAATTTATGTATTTTTCTATAGACAAAAATGCTTCAGGACCTTATAATACACCAACTTGGAGGAAAAGAAACCCACGTGCAAAAACATTCTCTAAGCTGAAATCCACCATTCAGGTAACTTGCATAAAAATATTTGCAATTCAGTCCTTTTATTAAAGATGGTATATCTATTCCCACATAGAAAATATGAAATTGCCTTCAACACCTCCATAACAGGAGACTGCAAGATTCTAAGTGATGTTGAATACTCTGAAGAAATTAATAGTTCCATTTCTAGACTTATACTTTTATATAGATAAGTAACCCATAATTTCTGATTTTTTTTTTTTTTCAAAATTATTGCTGTGAAAGCAAACTTTGTACCAACCTTTTAAGTGAGGAGCTGCATAAAGTATTTTTTCACTTGTAGCACTGGCCAAAGCAACTTTGTTAAAATTTGCCTAAGTGGAGATAGGAGTCTTTCTTCCTCTTCACTTACGTCGTCATGAACTACCTTCAATTACTGAAAGATAACCAGCCTAGGTTCATATTCTTAAGAAGACTTAGACTACCAAAATATATAGAAGATACCCTAAGAATCACCAATACATTTTACATCTGTCTTGGAAACAGAGATTATAACCTCAGTCTTCCTTTTTCAAATGAAAGGCCAGATGTGCGTGACATTTCTTCCATATCTTCCATCTCTTTCCTCCACTGACATAGTAAGAGACTTTGCTGTATAGTGGCACAGTTCAGAAGGTGGAATAGAAGAGCAGCCTCTCAGTTCTTGCAATCTTAGTCTTCTACCTTGCTATAAAAGCGCTACATTGAAAGGGGAAAATGAGATGAGTTTGAACTCTACTAAACACTGCCTTTTTTTCCTGGATAAATCCTTTCCTTGTTATCATCAGTAACACTTTTACTAAGTAACCACTCTGGTCTTTGAAAGGATACAAAGGAGGATCCTCCTGTTGGAGGATGAGCCAAAAAAATGCAACTTTTTGATTTGCATTTCAGACCCCTCCCAGTGGCACTGTTTTTCTTAATACCTCTTATTTAATACAAATTGACCCAGCTAGCTCTGTGCTAGGAATCTACACCACTTTGATTCCACTTGGAGATGCAGAATTCTCTTGAGGTTCTATATAGATCTAAATCATCCAAAACCACATTCTGTTATCTATCACTAGGGTTCTACCATATGTAGGTTACTACCATGCAACTACTATATGATTCTCAGATAATCTACTTGGGAAGGTTTCCAAGAAAAAAATAATTTTGCAGAACATTTTGGAAATGGATGAATTTACATTAGGGCAAATTATGCATATCTCTTGTACATTTATAAACATTTAAGATTTAATGCTTTAAATGTCTCTGAAAGTGCATAGTTTTACCAGATTAAATTATATGATGATGTTTGATATATTTATTTTGACAACAGAGCCAAGAAGAAATGGAAACAAATAAAAGGGGAGAAAAAATTGCAGAGATCAGAAAGAAATGAAGCCAATATACCTATTTAAAAAAAAAAAAAAAAAAGTAAATTAAAAGGAGAAGATTATCAAGTATTTCCAAAATGGAGATCAGAAGGTGATAAAATTGCAAATTCTGGAAATAAGATGCAAGGAAGCACACTGTCACATTTCAAAATGGATGAAAATGCAAATTAAAAACTATGTTCTGCGTATGTATATATAAAGATCTTCAGTCTGTTACCAGGTTTAATCTGTTTGTAAAAATTTGACAGCTAAAGTCATTTTTGATAGACTGTGGTTGTACCCTGCAAAACAGCTAGTAAAATATGTCCATATAGGGAAAAAAGGGCTTAAATGTATTCTAACCCCTTTTTATTTTTGCAGATGCTTTAAAGAATAATTATGAATGTACCTAAATACTATTTGTATTATCTGTGTATACTTAGGGCAGTTTCAGAGGACTTTGAATGTATACAAACACAAATGCATTCTAGAAAGTGGCCATTTTTATGTGAAAGCCAGTTTCTTAGATGGTATGATATAACATTTGACCATATGTCTGGGGACTCACTCTGAGCTTGATCTTCACAACAAAACAGGAATTAAGTAAAATATATTCTTATACACATTTTAAATTAATGTGTAAAAGGCTGGACAAGGGCAAAGGGAAAGGTTGACAAGGATACCTATAATATGGTATTGCTTTCTGAAGAAACAGATGATATCAGTGCCTTTAAAAGAACCACTGACAACCTACTACGATTACTCTAAGAAGAATGGTTTTGGTTTTTCTTGCTATCATAATTTTTTTTTTCCTTTGATCTGTGGGTTTCATGCTGAGGTTTCTTTCCTATAATTGAGAAGAATATTTTTTGATCAATTTCATTCAAATATGACCAATTTTATAAAACAGAAGAAAGCAATGTTGAACAATATAAAGAGGACCACACCATAGAGCAGCTCTGAGCAGGGCATAGAGCCTGAAGAAGGAACTTCAAGGAAATACAGAGAAAAATGGAAATAGGGAAAACACCTACTTTATCCCATGGAAAACATGCCTATAAAAAAAATCAGGTAACAAATGCACTCAGAAATTCAAAATAACTTTTAGTAATTGACTAGAAATATCATTGAAATAAAACACTATAGAAACAAATGATAAAGAAAATGACAAAGCAGAAGTCTATTGCAGGCGTAGTTGTAAAATTGCAGACTATGTAGTGCAAAGAAACCTTTTTTAACCATCCTCTTATAAAGAAGAAAAAGGAGGCCTAAGCAAGTAGGTTTTGTATTACATAGGAGATACCAGGATGTACCCAAGGAGATTTTTGCTAATGTACCTAATACTAAACAGTTAAGTGTGGATTTTTTTTTTAATCATTCTTGCATTTACTTGACCTTTAGTCTTTCTTAGAACATAACCAGGAGAAGAGAGCCCCTCTCAGACTTTCAAACTTCCTCATATAACTTCTTCCTGCCTTGCTGAGATGATCTTGCAAAAATATTGGGCTGTAATTGTTGCTATGACTATTATAACCATGTATGCAGTTGGACATCACCTCCCCTAATTAACAAAATAGAAAAATGTGGAGTATCTGTTTCAGTCAAGAGGTGGAAAATGTAAAACAGAGAGAAACATCTCTTAAAATTGATGATGAAATGTATTGAAAATGTTTCCTTGTCTCTAATTAGATACTATAACTTGAAATTGTACGTGATGATGCCCTGCAGCAACATATTATATCTTGTCTGGCTGAGGCACTTTAAGATCTTAATTCAGAAGAATTATGTGCCAAATTTTTCTTTTAAACTTCTTGAATATTGCTTTTACTCTCATTTTTTCATAGAAAATGTTACATTTTCTATTTGCTCAATACCTCCATAATTCAGGAGTTTTCAATTCAATAGGAATGTAATTTCAGCAGTGTTAAATATTATCATGCTGGTCTGCTTTTTTTTTTTTTTTGCTTTTATTTTAAAAAGTTAGAAATATTTTTTCAATTCCACATTTTTATGTGAAAATTTGTTATAAGAATAGCAGTGCAAAATTTTCACTGTACCTTAGCAATTGTAACTCAGAGAACAATTGATACTCTGTTCATTCATTTATTAGCCTGTTTGTTCTGATTAAGAATGTACAGTACAAAAAAAAAGTGGATGTGTAAGATATCATAATAACATTAATAGCCTGTTTGCCAGAAATCTACATAAAATTAGTAGAAAGAGCAGATGGACAAAAAATCTGGGTGTGGATGACTGTTCCAGCATCAGATACTGACGGAGGAAATGGTGCTATAATAAAACACCCTGACAAGGCATGTATGCCTTGTGCACTGGATAGTTTGCAATAAATACTCATATGGAAGACATAGTCTGGATTTGAGTGTTAAAATGAACATCCAATCTTGAAATTTATTAACAATGAACTAAAGATAAACTGAATTATTTTATGTATTTCTCATTCAAATATATGTGGTGAAACTTGAGAAATTATTATGAAATCTAAATCATATATAGTCCATTTTCTCCTTTCCCCTAATTGGCTTTAAACAAATAGAGTTCTGTTAATCTGTGAATTTCTTGTAGTTTTGAACTAATCTGAAAAGGAAATGAATCCTAGTACTCATTTCCTTGTAATGGTTTTTCCTTTGCCAGACATGGAAACAGTTAATGATCAAAGGTTGTAAACAGGAAAATCTGGTTTGACACACCTGTAATAAAGTCTGCTCTACTGTATGGTATTTTACACTATTTTTACACTACTGTTTATATATAAAAAGCTTGCAATAAATGTATATAATAATACATGCGTATTGTATTTTAGCCAGTTTGTTTTCCTTGCTTAAAATAGGCCTGGAATTATTTTAAATAAATTCTACTCAGTTTTTACTACAGTGAACTGAAAAGAAATTTTTCTTTCAATGAACACATATTTTAGAGTTATTTTCAAAAGCTTTTCACCTGAAATCAATAGAACATTTTCCTTTCCCCTTTCTCCCCTGAATTTCCCTTTCACAGTGTTAAACACACAAAGATCCACTAAAATAATAGTAATAAAAAGAATAATAATAAAATGTGTATTTTTCAAAATCATGAAAGTATCTCATGTTATATTACTTAATACTCTTTTAGCTGGTTATCTCTATTCTGCATTTTAAACTGTGAGATCTGAAGACTGAATTGTCACATTTGCTGGATGCATGTCACATCTCCTATGGCTTGGAAGCAATAGTACATGTAAATAAGTCCTTAAATAACCAAAGATAAGAGGCAGAGGGCTATTGAAAGAGTTAATCTTAACCTTGTGTTACCTATGCACCATCTGTTGTTGAACTGAATGGTCGAGGGAAAAGAAAATATTCTTTGTTTTTACCTTATACATGTGAAAATATGTTAATAGTTTTTCCAGATGATGTGTGTGAAAAACCCACATCACATATGTGAACATGTTAGGTGGTAAACAGGTAAACAATAGTACCACCTCTATTTTATTAAGCCTGCCAAGCTCCCAACCTGAAATGCTGCATTCATGAGCAACCTTACTTGGCTAAATTAAAACCAGTAACTCCCAAGATCTATGCCACACTCAATTTTTAAATAAGCTATACAATTAATATGTCAATGTGCATCTCAAGTAAGAGGGATATTTTACAGTTTCTTTCCAGTGAAGATATTTCTTGATAGAAATTCTCCTGTATAGGGAGGTTTTATTTAAAATTAAATAAACTTTTCTTTGTAAATTATTTAAGTAGTGATACAGTCACTAGGGGTCAGTACACTTACACGAATAGACTCATACTGCTCGCATGAACCTGTTTGAGGCTCTCCAAAGCTAAAACCTCTTTGCAGTGTTCATTTAATTTTAAATTAAAGGAACAGGACCCAGTAGACTTGTTATGCTTCCTAATGTCCAAACAAGGGACAGGCACAACAACCTAGACTGAAAAAGAAAAAAACTTGGTTTTAAAAGAAAAAAATAGCTGCAATGTGATGAAGTAGCACAATTCTCTCCTCATCCCATGCATTTCCAAGGGCATTTCTGTTACCTATCAGACTAGACAGCCTTCACCACAGCTTCTGCAAAGAGAAGCAGTTTCAGGGAAACTCTCTTTAATCTTCATAATCTGGAAGCTCCCCCTTTTTTTTTTTTTTTTTTTTTTTTTCTCCTTCAGGACATTTAACATTGATTCCCAATATATTATGAACTTTAATTATTTATTTAAACAACGTATACCTGCTATTGACTATTTGAGGGCTTAAAAGGACAATTGAGTGTCTATCAGCAAAAATTCTGTAAGTATTCAAATTCGTCTTAATTTGTAGGTAACATGACTTGGTTTGAATGTCATTATAACTCAAATTTTAACTTTGAGTAGGTAACAGAAGGGAAATATGGACATAGGAAAAGCTTGAGAAAGAAATTGTTCCATTTTCAACAATTGCTTCAAAAATTCTCTTCAACACTCTTCTGGAAACTGTAATCTGCATGTTGTCTTACCTTCAGTTTATACCTCAGCATCCAAAATCCTCTGTTGTTTTTTTGCTAGGCCTTAGATTTTTCTGTAATGATCCTGGAAAATTCAGTGACCTTTTAGTCTTCCTAAAGTAGCCTACAAGAAGCCATATTGATCCTTCATAGTGCTCCCTTTACCTCATCTTGAGCCTGCACAAATGAAGACAAAATCATGGCAAGAGAGAATAATTGTATCTTCACTATTAAGAAACATTAGGCCAACTCTGATATTGACAAGGGCTCTGTGTCTGTGAAGGAATATATGGAAAAGAAAATTAAATTATAATACCTCCAGAAATGGAATCTAAAAAAGGTCTATGGAAACCTTGGAGAAGACACACAGACTATTCCTTCCTTCTTTCTTGCCTGAGATTGAGGAACTTTGTAAGACCTTTTAAATGCCTCTGGTAGTCACATCTTTTTCACACCTGTAAAAAAAAGTGGGATGATAGATGCATACTGCTGTGTCAAGCAATATTTGAGGCACCTGAGCATACAAGTGTAGTGCTTAATTCTGCTGCTGCTTGCCTCCTTTTTATTTCTTTAAGAAAAATATAGAAAGATCTCAGGTGGTAGTATATACTAAAATATACAGGACTTTTGAAAAGGTAAGGTGATTGTAAACAAACAATGTTTAGGGACCTAACTCTTTTCTACACAGTAATGATTTTTATTGGCAAAATTTTTTTTAAAAAGTCATTACAAAATTAAAAGTCTTTAAAAAAAAAGTCATGAAGACTTATTAATGAATTTTCACTGTAAGATAAAATGTGTTTGTTATATCTTTAAACTTGTCTTGCCTCCCCGTAATTTGCCAGCCCTCCTTCCCAACACCAAGAATCTGAAGAGCAGAATTTGAAGATAATAATGCCTTACAGGAATATAGGTGATACATAGCATTCTCCAATGTGGTTCTTAGTAATTTTTACTGACTACAGTATAATATTTCATATTCTTTAAGTCAAAGGTTCTTTAACTAATCAAAACAGAGAGCTCTGGGACTTCCAAAACTGTAGCTTGCTCTTGAAG
>NW_020455877.1:3135935-3319839 GCF_003342845.1 Nothoprocta perdicaria | reverse complement strand
AAAAAAAAAAAAAAAAAAAGGAAGATGAAACTCTTGATTAGTGTGTGCTTGTAAATACCAGATGTTCAGAAATGAAACATTTGCTTTTTGAGATAATTCAATTCATTCCTTATTTTTACATCTGTAATTCCTTCTCATACGCAAAACAAGAAGCAAACAGAAATAATGCCAATACAGTTTGGACAGGTGGTGCACTGCAGTACTCAGTTACTAATATAACTTCTCATGCCACTGCCAGATGTCAGGGGAAGTCTTCAGATTGTTAAAGAAGCACTGAGTTTGTGACTGTAGTTTTGTGGCCATTATAATGATTTTTAAAAGATCATAACCAGAGTATTCTTCAAATTACATAAAATTGGATCTTTGAGAGAGTAGACTGTTCACTGTTTGTCAAGTGATAATCACATGTTCTATAGCAAAAATACCAAATGACAATAACACTGAGGTTCCCCATGCACTAACGGTAATATTTCTTTCAGATAAGGCAGCTTCACTGTTTCAAGTCTGGAAGCTGGCAGATGTTTAGCATTTCTTACCTTGAGGCCATAGATACCTGCTGTTTGATTTAAGGCATTAGAAAAACTATCAGCATGGCTGGAATTGAAGTTGCTGTAGAATAAATAGCCTCAGTAGTTGAACTCTTTTATTTCCTATTGTTTTATTTGCCCTAGAGTGCATTGCACTGTTTTAAAGTGACACACTTCAGGGATTCACAGCAGATTCTCTTACCCTTACTCCAGCCTGACTGATCCAACATTTGAACATTTGATGTGCTGGAAAAAGCTGTTTTAAAAGCCATTATTTTAAAATTCCCGGAATGATTTACCCTAGCATTATTTAAAAGCCAAAGAAAAAAAGTCTTTTAAAAGTCAAAGAACAGCAGTGTGTAAGATCTGCCTTAATGAACCACCAACCCTCTTTTATTAGAAATACATAGTAGTAATACGTTTCAGCACAGTAGATGATGATATTCATCTTTCAAGGATCTGATATATAACTTGTATTATAGCTGCCATGGATAAGAGCAAGCTCCTCACTCCAACTTAAATTCCAGGCAAACAGTAGCAAAAAGTTGATGTCCTGAAAAAATTGTTTCATGATTTTATATGTTTTATATGTGTGTCACCATTTTACTGTTGCTAAATACAGCATTTTTCCATATTACTGTTTGCCACAGACTTGATTCAGTCACCTCCTTGTACTATAAATTCACAACATTTGCCTACTTGTTCTTAGAAACTGCAGTTTTCAATACCTGCAGTTTGCAATTTGTGCATACATTGGTTAAACACTCTGACTAAAAATTTATCAGTTAATATATCATGCTTTTCTGAGGCAAATTAGCAACTTGAGCATCCCAAACATCAGTTTCCAATAGTGACCAGCACGGAGTGTTTTGGGAAAACCGCCTTTTCAAAATAAGCAAAGAAGAATTTACGCAAAGAAGAAATTATGTAAAGAAGAAATAAGACACACAGGGGAAACATAGGGGAATTTGGGGGAAAATTTCTTCATTTATCATTTATTTTCTTGAAGAGAGTGATTTTTATATTCTTCCCAAATGTATTTTCACCCYCCCCCCCCCCCCAAGAAAAAGGAACAATAAGCTTTTTTCTGTGTGCAAAATGTTTTCAAAAGAATATAAGGTTAAAATCAGGTTTCAACTTCTTGTCTTTCATTTTTATTAAGTGATGTGCCTTTATACAAAGAAGAAGAGGACGGTGGTGGTCCTCTGCAAAGAGCCAGTGCTCTGGCTTTATCATTGCTCAACAGCATTTCAGGAATTAGTGTTCGAGATAGCAATTACCGGTCTTTGGAGCTTTATTATGTGTGACTCAGCACCTGGCCACTGGGAGGTAAGTAAGTGCACTACAGCAAAAGATATCATCAGAGGCTCTATAGCCATTCTCTAACATTCTCCTATCTCTCCTTGCAGATAATGTGAATCATTATCAGGGGCATTCCCGCTGACTGATGAATCCTCATGTCCATAGGCCTGCCAACCATGGGCTCGACCACATACACCAGGATGTATGGCTTACATTCTTTTCATTCTCTTCAATCATAACAATGCCAGCCATCTTTCTTTCTCTTCAATCATAACAATGCCAGCCAAAGCTATACAAAGGCCATATGGCTCCAGGCAATATTGGTGCATCCACATGAGCAAGTGACCTCCTGCTCAGCCCACATGATTATCAGTGGGTAACTGTGTACCCCATTGCCAGTCGCTCTGTGAAGAATTTCTGAAGAGATGGAGATGTCTATGGTGTGGGTCTGAGGTGTCACTTCTCCTTTGTCTGGATTTGTCAATCATGGGATCATTAAAGAGTGTGCTTCCAGGCTACAGCAACCCCACATTGTGGTGGCTCTGGCCATGAGGCATCCAGAATTTGTTTACTTAGGTGGTAACCCTTTCTTCTGCGGGTTGCATCATCCAGAGTCTGTGTGGAATATATCACTCTTGAGTTTTGGACTAAGTGATCTTTTGCCCTACATCTGAGGGCTTCCACAATACTGATCTGCCATATAAACTTAAGTTTCCAGATAGCCTGCATGGAGAAAATGGGTCAGTCTTCTAATTGGAGAAAAGTTCCTGACAGGCAGTATCTCTGGCTACAATTCCTGGAAAAATTGTTGATATATTCCCAAAAAACACTTTAGTTTTGGCAGATTAATATTTTTAGTGGAACCTGAGCAGTTAAAAAATTTCCAGCTATCCCTAAGTACAGTTTACTTGTAATGAATGTATTATTCATGACCCCTTAAATACTATCTCTCAAAGTTGAATGATCCCAGTGATTTTATTCTCCACATAATCAATGTTTTCCCAAGCCTTGCCTCATTTCTGTTGTCTGTCTAAACCTTTTTGATGAAGTGATCAGAAGAGAACAGTGGTTCAGAGGAAGAGTTATCATTGATTTATGTGATAGTGTTCTCTCTTGATATTGTTTCCCACATTGTTCTGTTTGAATCCTAGTATTCTGTTTGCACTTTTGATCGATACCACATATTGAGCAGAGACTGTTATTGAGTTGTTCAGAGAAGTATTCAAGTCTCTTTTTTACCCCTCTGTCATTGTAGGTAATTTAGACCCCTGTAAGGTACATTAGCAGGTCAGATTATTCTTTCCACCATATGTCTTTTTATTTTTTTCTATAAACCCTGTAAGGAAGGCAGGGAGTAGCAGTGCAATCAGGCTTCCTCTGAAGGAGCACAGCTGGAAATTTGGTCTGCCACTCTGTGAGCACACTATAACAGCAGTAGCCTGGGAGAGGTGCTGAGGGTAATGTCTTCCCCATGGAGACCTGTCCTGTTCTTCATCAGGGTGTTGCTGCTTTGCTCTCACAATTACACAGTCCAACTGCAAGTTACTAAGGAAGCAAAAAGTAATGAGAAGGTGACATGTCCTTCATTTCTCAAAGCATTTTACCTCAAAAGTCTGGTTTCTCATGTAGGCTGCATGTTATGTGAGGAAGTCATTTCCTAGTATTGTCCTAAAAATTAATCAGATACATCAAGGTGCAGCACTATGGCTTAAGAAGATCTCTGGTAAGATAACTTCCCTCGTAAAAATTGCTAGTTCCAGTCTGTAGAACTGTCAGAAACTTGCTTAAAGTTTCTGTTTTTAAGGGGCCTGAAAGCTTCCTGAAAACCTAACAAGTCAAGTTGCTGTGGAAATGCTAAGTGCTTAAATCTTTATTCTTTTTTATTTTGTATTTTTTCCTTGTTATTTCGTCTGCCACCTTTGTGCGAAACATGCTGCAGGATGAGCACACCAAATGAACAACACAGAAGTTCTCTTACAGACAAATTGAAAAAGTGGATAACCCATGTAAAAACAAAACATAATAAACATTATGTTTTGCAAAAATAACTGAAAAGATTTTTGTAAAACACAAAACACATATAAAGAAATGTTAATATACTGTGGTTGGCATTGAAAGGTGTTTAAATCTAGACATCTAATCTAGTTTCCATAGAAGAAGATTTTCTACATCCAATAAGCAGCTGCTCAGTGATCAATTTATCCTCTTGGGTTTGTACAGAAGAACAGTATTGTGCTTGTACAACAAATACCATGGATTAAACTAGATTCATTTTTTGCTGGCAGATTAAGGAGCTGTATTCTATCAGGTTCCTCACTCAATCTCTCTTGCTCATAAAAGAAATATGTCAGCTACTACAGCAATAAATTGACACTGATTCTTTACATACATATATAGCTCAATATCCACAAAAATCATATATCTAATTTACTTTTCAGTTCTGACCTCTGTGGCAAGTGTATCACAAATCCTTCTTAATTCTGCTGCAAAGTGATGTGAATTTTGGTGGAGCTCTGACTTGTAAGCTGCCAAGTATGCAAATTCAACCATGCTTCCAGAAATAATTTCAAGTTTTTTTTTTTTTTTATTTTTTTCTTTAAAATGGGGAGTTAAATAATTTCTCTGCAACTCCTGCACAAAAACCAATCTTCCAATTTATTTATAAACAATACCTTGGCAAACCTAGGACCTGCAGTCAGAAATGCTGAAGTATAACTGAGCAGAATTTAGAAAATAACCCTGTTCTAGGGGTTCTAGAACCAAACCAAACCAACCAACCAACCCAAAAAAAAAAAAAAAACCCCACAAGAAAGCCATGTTAATCTAAGTGTAACCAGGCTAACCAAAGTATTAGGTATGGGCCAAGCAGAGACAGAGCCTGAATTGCAGAAACTACTTGGGAGAGGTTGGAGGCAAAATAGCTTAGGAAGGCTTGTCTTTGGGGCAACAGTCTACTGGGTAATTTAGACGACGGACTGCTTGACCCCTTGGCAACAATTTTCATTTTTAATGAGCCTTTTCTGGAAATATGTCCTGAGAAGTGAGAACTTCCTAGAAATATTTTATGTCTGATGATGACCAAGTATCTATTGTGAAGGGAAGAAAGAAAGAAGAATTGGGAAGAAGGAAAGAAGGCATAGAATTAGGCAAAGTGGGCCTTACTTTTATTTTTTTAAATCTCTTCTATTGCAACCTATTTTTCATAGGATATAGAAGTTTGATGTTTTGTTTTACACAGAAGTAAATACCCCAAAATATAATGTTTATGGGGTCAGTTCTTTTGGAAACCAGTTTCTCCATGAAAGGAGAAGGTTAAAATCTAGAATTATATAGACAGTAGCTGCAAAATAAAACAGACAGTAAATATTCATTTATACTCCTGGTTCTTTGAATTAAACTATATCTTGCTATTATAATCACTTCACTGGAGCTGCTAAGTAGTAATTAAATTCTTATTCCTCCCCATTATCCTATGTCTGTGATATTCTCAAATGAAGTAGAGAGAAAAGTATTATGTTTTTCCCAGCCTTCCAGAAATATCAGCTGTCACTATTTGCGTGAGTAACTATTTCATTTTTGCCAAGAGAAAACAATTTGACAGCAGTCAAGATGTTTCTTTCCTGGCCAATCTTATACTCGATCCTCTCCTCTCATTCTATACTTCTTTATGAGGTCAAAACCTCATATCTTGCAAGGATCTGCCTCTTGAGGTTTCACAGGCAATCTTTGTCATTATGTTACTTTGTGTCCAACCTTAATTTAGGAATAAATCACTCACGAGCTGACTTCTACTACACTATCTCAGTTTCAGAGTTTAAGAAGATTAGGACTTAGATTTTCTTTGCATGATATCCACCGTGGGCAAAAGATACAGTAGAAATGGAATTGTCAGCCTTGACAAGTATATGGAAAGAAAAAGCATTGTATTGGGGGCATTTGTGAAATCTAAGTGGAGAGGAATTAGAAGGGCAACTAGTTAACAAAAAATAATTAATGAAGAGGTAATCAATGCAGCACAGTTTGTTTGATACTCTGCAGAGATACAACATATGATTTAATTCATATTATGCCAAGTTGTATGAGCTACATATTTCTGCAACACAAGGAGCAACTCCACTACAGTGAACATTTTTTTCAGTAAGAAAGAGCAGCCAGTAGATGGCTCCACCAGGAACTCTGCTAAGAGATGTTGCTTGTTAAATGGAGCGAACTTCTTAATTTGTTCTTTCTGCATTTGTCATTAGTGTTATGTTCTAAGCTAAGCCTCTGACTTCAGCGTTCCTAAAGAATGAGAATTAATCCTGCTCTATATTACTGCTGAAATTATGCAAACAGCTGATTTTTGATATTCAGCTGCCATTGTCTCGATCGTTCTTTCCCCACCCCACTTTTTGTTTTGTACTTCTTGAGAAATTCCAAAACTGAATCAAGGCCACATATTACAACTAATTGCATCTGTTTCTGAACTAAGCAGGGTGGACTAAGGCCTATAAGATGTAAATAATTATGCTTATTTATTTAGTAACAACTTTCAATAGAAGGATGAAAGAATGTAGATAAATTCCAAGCATTAATTATAAATTATGCGCTTCTTATGTGCAATGGAATGCAGAAGAGAGCAACTCCTTTTTCTTTTTCCTCTTGCAAGCAAGGAAGTAATACATAATTACATAGCTTTGTAATGCAGTATCCCTTGACAATAAAGAGATTTTGACAAATGAAAAGAGCAAAGTGACAAATGGACTCAATTGTTGAGGTCAGAATAAATCCCCAGATATCTCTATACTATGCAACAGGATCATATTCACGTTATTAGCCTCTTTCTTTTTCTTAGTTATTTCATTCTCCTTTTGGAAACTCTGACTGTGGTACTGATTGCAGATGTTCAGAGGTCAGGGTAGATAAAGCATACAATTTCTGAGAGATTCCTTATAGCATGCTGAGTAAGTGTGACGTGTTAGGTTTGATAAGTACGTAGAGATTAAAGGTAAACTTAACACTGAACTTAGCACCATGTATGATTTGTCTGAGGAATATCTACCTTTTCAGGAGCTTGACAACTCATGCTGTTGGATCTCTAGAAAAAAAACAAGTATCATGAAAAAGAATAAGGAAAATTCTGCGATTTGTTTTGCTTGAGATGGAATATAGGATTTCAAAGTATGAGAGTATTTGTATGGGGGATTTGAGGATATTGCTTTTGACTGATGGACATTGAGAAAGAGAGTAAGGAGAGAAAGTCGGAGAGAGTCTTCCAAAGTAGGAAATTAGGGCTCATAGCTCAAACCTTACCCAGGAACTGCTGTTCTTACAAACCTACATTTCTTATACTCCAAAAAGTACAGGATGAGAAAGTATGAGACAAACTCCTTTATCAGAAACACAAAGTAAGAATTTTCTTTGTATTTTCATCAAAGACATGCAGAAATACATAATGAAAAACCTTTACCATTCCTTCATGTTCTGTATTCTGTCTAGGGGAGGAGAATGAGACTTAACACTAGTGCATGTATAAAAAAATAGTGACGTGTGAATAAAATTTTCTACTCTTTCTGGTGTGCTTATGAAACATATCTGTTTCATCTATTTCATAAACTGTAGTACATTTACAAAACAGGTTAACAAATTAACTGTGAAACTCCTTTTCTTGCATGAAGTTAAAGAAACTTCTTGTATGTCCTGATTTTGCAGGCCAACTGACAGAACTGGAGTTGAAATAATACCATCTAACTTAAACACTTTTAAATGCTTTTCTTTTAGATAATTAGGGTATGCAGTGATAATTTTTTTTTTTTTTTGAGAAAATCAGGTTAGATCTTTACTGTGTTTTTCAGTTCTTTAAGGGGGAAAACTAAGGTTTTGTGAGCACTTCTACTGTGTTTTCTATATTTTTATTCATGTAATCATATAAACTGAGCATAAAAGTGGTACTTTAGAAACCTTTAATCTTTTCTTTATAAGAATCTAGATTTACTTTCTAATGTCAAAGGCTATTTCACTTGCTCTGAAGTGCGATTAATGATACCTGAGCTGTATATCATCAGTAGTGTGGCCTTTCTGTAGCCTTGGTGCTGGATCATTAAAGCTTCAAGGAGCATGGCTGTTAACTTCAGTGAGCACCAGATGACCCATACTACATTATGCACTTCTTTGTAACAAGGAAGTATAATAACAGAATACATTTAGTTCATTTTTATAAATTCTATAAATCAACTTTTTACCTTGTTTCTGCCTCCCACAGTCTTTAAAGACTTCATGACTTGTGCTGATCTGGATTTGTAATATAATTATTAAAAGCTTTTGATATTTATAAGAGATCTGAAATATTTATATGAATTAATTATTTATTCCCCAAGTGATTTAGTTCTGTCATTTTTTTTATAAATATTTCAGTTTTCCATGGATTTTTTTTAATTGATGTCATAGTTTTGATATTTGAAGAAAGAGAACTTTTAATTAGACTAAATATGTGTTGTATATATATGGATACTAGTGTTTATTATATGTGTTTGTATCAGTTTTGATGATTGTTCTGTCTGGGAAAGTATATGTTAGGGAAGGGTCCAATCTTGCAACAGCTTGCATGTGTCTATAGCCTCACACACTCAAAAACTTAAACTTTAGGTGAACGGTCTCCAGAGAGGATTATGAAGTCCAGTTAGGAATCAGGAAGTTAGGAATCAGGATCTTTACACACTAAAAGAAATAGAACTCCAGGAAGTGAATCCGAGAAGCTAGTGTGAAACACTGAGTACAAAATCTAATTTCTGTTTGCTCCATGGAGCATAGGTGCTGAAGTCCATCTGATCTTTGGCAAAACCTGTGACTATTTGAAACACAGAAAGCAGAAACTTCTCCTCAGGGTAGCTGCCTGCTTTTTCTCACTCTATGAGAAAGTTTCTTTTTCACTTTTTCACTCTGTGAAAAGATCGATAAGAGATCATCTCAAAATTTTTGAAGTATGACTGCTAAAAGGGAGTGGGTGGGTAACTGTGTGATTCTGCTTTCCTCTTAAATTATTTCCTGATAGTTAAATTAACAAGTGGAAAGTATGGCTCTGTTATGTCTTTTAAATCAAGTTTAAATCAAATGGAGAGAGAAAAAGATAGAGCCAGGTGAGTAAGTTACTGTACTGAACGCTGTCTCCTCTCTCTTTGGACCACTATGTTTAACCAGACAGAGAGGATCTAAATGCAGCATATGCACAGTTTATTTATTTTACCAATTGTTTATTGATGCCTGCACAAAATGGATAGATAAGAATAACGAGCTGGGAAACTATATATTACTGTGCTTACCAGGGCTGATGAGGGGAATGTGTGCCAGTCAGGTGGTTTTCTGTCAAGTGGAGGGGTGTCAGTCTCTGAGTTTTTTAGTATAGGCTGATCCATTATGTTTTCATTTCTGGGTCTGTGTTTTCCTCACCTTGCCTCCCCTCTTTTCCCCTCTCCCTTCTCCTTCTCCCTTGCCTTCCCCCTTTTCCCTATTTCCTTCCTTCCTTCCTTCCTTCCTTCCTTGCTTCCTTCCTTCCTTCCGGTGGAGTTTTCTACCCTTTATTTTGTATTTGTCTTCTTGAATGTTTGAGCTTCTCACTATTCCATCTCAACAGTTTGGGCAGTTGTGAAAACACATGAAATTTGGTGTAGTTGGCTTCTAATCACTTTTAGGATTCAAAGAGGTGTCAATTCATGGATTTTGTAGGATCATTTGTGCTTTCAGGTTTCCTTCATGGGGCAATCAGATATTTCAGCAAGTATTTTTTTTTTTTTTTGCCAAAATATGCAGTATTTTTCCCTCTCTGATTCTATGATCAGGGAGCCATCTAAGCCTTGGATGGGATGTTATCCCTGTGGAGCTTAAGAGTTGTATTCCTTTCCATGTCAGTATTTTTCCTCTTGAATCCTTAAGTCACTCACTATTCCATTGTTACAACTACTCTCTGTCTTTAATATTCTTATCTGGAATGGCTTTAACTTAGAAATTTCCCTTCAATTTTGCAGCAATACTTTCAGAAAAGAGCCTGAGTCCTCCAGCTCTGCTGCATCAGACAGCTGAAATCCTGTACAGAACTTATAATATTGGCATCCATATATGAGGATCTGATGGTGTGATGTATGATCAGAGAATGACTTAGTTTACTACCTAAACTAAAAGTCCTTTTTAAGACTGTAAAAGGTTATTATTAGCTCTTTCAGAAAAGAGATATCTCTTTTAGAAAACCTCTGCCTTTAGGACTCATGGGAGGCAAATATCTACATAATTGTTAAAGGTTCTTTTGAGTCAATTATTTTTAAACCGACTTATCCTGCAGATTGCAGCCTGCATCAAGAGTTGCTGTGTACAGTCTCTGTTATTTGACTGTATTGTAACAAATTTTGTGGGTCTGTGATCATTCACTTGATGATTTGTGATCCTCTGTAACAGTAACTTTCTATTCACTACTTTTTTTCTTTTGTGGTGTTACAATACAATTTACATCTGTTTCTAGGACACACTTTAGAATACATTTGTGCTCTATTTATTTGTGTATACTCTCTTTTGATCCATGCTTTTCATAAGGGCACATCCATAATTAATGTCACAGGCATTTTATTTTCTTTTCTCCAGAGATAAAGGAAATATCTATTCCCATAGCTCATTTGGACCTGCAGGGGAATAGTGTTTCTGAGACTTAAGTAAGCCATTCTGCATTCCCCTTTGATACTGAAACTTTTTCCCTCTGAACCACTACTTCAGTACGTATCAAGCAGGATATTTAGCCTGAAATCAACTACATTCAGATATCTCATCTGTTTAAAGAAAACTTAGAAACATATGAACATAGATCTTTACAACTCTGTACATAGACAAAAACAATATATATATAATCACTGAATGTAATATGGTAATAAAACTTCAGAACACATAAAATCTCAGTCACTAAGGTACTGGCTCCACATGGACTCATAATTAATTCATAGTCTGCCTCAACTGTGGCTAGGAGAAAGGACATAAACAAAGAGTGTGGAGTTTTGGTTTTTTCCCCCCTGTGACTTCTTCTCTGCCAAATTCCAAATGAAATGAAACCAAAGCTGGCACTACACAAAATTTGATTCAGAGGAAACTTCAGACACTAAAGCCATTAAGCATACATTTCCTAAATAAAAAATGAGTTGTCTGCAAGCTTCCTTGACATGGTCTGCAATGTCTATATAAATGTCTATAAAAAAAACACAGCTCAGTGAATTGCGAAGTGTGGCTAAAGTAAACAAAAACAAAGTAAATTCCTTTCTCCCTCCTTTATTTCCATTTGCCGTTTATATGGAGATACAATACTAAAGATATAATAGTTACAAGCCAATATGCAGAAATAGAATATTTTTTATCACTAAGTCATTGCAGTACATTTTGCAAAAACGAGATGCAATCATTTACTGCTTTGAAAAGTACTTACACTGTTTCATCTCTACATTCAGCAAATGAAGAGTTAGAATTTTTGTCTTTTCTTTGTAAATATTAATTGCAGTTGTACTAGTTAAGGCGCTAAGTCTCTGTAGCATATCTTGGAGACAGTAATTGTGTCTCAGAAAGTATCTGCAGGTTCTCTGGATTTCTTCCTGTCTAGACACTGGTGGTTTTTAAATGGAATCATAGACCATTTTCTAAAGCCCACATCAGGCAACTCCTAAAGGAAGTAGACGGTGAGTTGGTTTCAATTTGCTGTACTGGCAAACCCACATCTCCCCTGAAATGTGTTCTGCTCAATTTCCACCGAATGTACATGGTTTACAGTTAAAAAGAAACAACTAGTTAGAGTAATTTTGTTATCTGAGCAAATCCTCATGTATATTCTCTCTCATTGACTCTGAGCAGTTGCAGTCCTACAAACCTGCAAAAATCTGTTTAGTTAACGCTATGATGAGCACCACTGTCCTCTGGCAATATTTACAAAAAGATGCATGACTTTATCTGACAACTTTTAGATCTAAAGACAGATGATGAAAAACTTTTAATAAAGTAAAATGCTAATGATCACACCATCTGAAATTGCTTTCACTGGCGTAAATGATACATAATAATATTCCCTCTATCTCAGAATAAGAAGCGCACCATAATGAATCAACCTAAAATAAATTTTAGAATGAATTAATTTTATTAATTAAATTATAATTAAAACAAAGAAATAAACATCTTTCCCTAATAAACAGACAAACCAATATTAAATAACATTTAATCCAATATTAACTGGATTCATCCAATAACATGTAATCCAATATTAAATAACATTTTAATGTTTTTAATCTCAACTTGTAGCTTTTTATTTCAAATGTTTGCACGTTCTCTTTTTCACTTATATTTGTTGTGATATATCTCATTTGCATGACTTGAGAACATGCCATAAATTGGGAACCAAGGACAGCAAAGACTAAAGAGAAAATCTGATATAGGATAGATTTATAAGACATGAGGTGATCAATGTGAGGGTGATGAGTTTGAATTAAAGCTTACACCATAAAAATGTGATGTTTTTAACAAAATCTTAGTTCTTTAATGACAAACTGCAGTAACTAAGAATGAATTAAACTATAGTGTCTTTATCTCTTTATAGGAATTATGATTCTGCTGTATCTTGTACTGCCTTTTTCTTACCAAAACTCTATTTAAGTAGAACATTGATCACAGATCACAGAATCACAGAATCACAAAATGGTTAAGGTTGGAAAGGACCTCTAGAGATCATCTAGTCCAACTCCCCTGCTCGAGCAGGGGCACCCAGAGTATGTGGCACAGGGTGGCATCCAGGCAGGTTTTGAAGACGTCCAGGGAAGGAGACTCCACAACCTCCCTGGGCAGCCTGTTCCACTGCTCTGTTACCCTCACAGGAAAGAAGTTCTTCCTCACATGGAGATGGAACTTCCTGTGCTCCAGCTTATGGCCATTACCCCTCGTCCTATCGCTGGCCGCCAATGAGAACTTGTCTCCTTCTTCCCTGCATTCTCCCTTCATGAACTTATACATGTTAATCATATCATAGAATCATAGAATCATAGAATCATAGAATCATAGAATGCTTAAAGTTGGAAGGGACCTCAGAGGTCATCTCGTCCAAACCCCCTGCACACGCAGGGTCGCCTACAGCACGTGGCACAGGGCTGCATCCAAGCGGGTTTTAAAGATCTCCAAAGAAGGAGACTCCACAACCTCTCTGGGCAGCCTGATCCAGGGCTCTGTCACCCTCACTGTCAAGAAGTGTTTTCTTAAGTTCCCGTGGAACTTTTGGTGCCTCAGCTTGTGTCTGCTTCCTCTCGTCCTATTGCTGGCCACCACTGAAAAGAGGCCAGCCCCCTCCTCCTCACTGCCTCCCTTGAGGTATTTATAGGCACTGATCAGGTCCCCTCTTAGCCTTCTCTTCTCCAGCCTGAACCGGGAGGTTCACCCAGGTCACCCTCTCAGCCTTCTCCAGGTCACCCTCTCAGCCTTCTCTTCTCCAGAGAAAAGAGGCCCAGTTCACTCAGTCTCTTCTCATATGAGAGATGTCCCATTCCCTTAATCATCTTAGTTGTTCTCCGCTGGACCCTCTGTAGGAGCTCCACGTCCCTCTTATACTGGGGAGCCCAGAACTTCACACAGTACTCCAGGTGTGCCTCACCAAAGCTGAGGAGAGGGGCAGGATCACCTCCCTTGACCTGCTGGCAACACTCCTCCTGATGCAGGCCAGGATCCCATTGGCCTTCTTGACAACAAGGGCAGGCACACTGCTGACTCATGGTGAACTTGGTGTCAACCAGGACTCCCAGGTCCCTCTCCGTGGAGCTGCTCTCCAGCAGGTTGACCCCTAATCTGTACTGGGGCCTGGGGTTATTCCTCCCCCGGTGCAGGACCCTACACTTGTCCTTATTGAACTGCATGAGGTTCCTCTCTGCCCAACTCACCAGCCTGTCCAGATCCCTCTGGATGGCAGCACAGCCCTCCGGAGTGTTGGCCACTCCACTCACCTTGGTGTCGTCTGCAAACTTGCTCAGGATGCACTCCATGCCCTCATCCAGGTCATCGATGAACAAGTTGAACAGCACCGGGCCCAGTACTGACCCCTGGGGGACACCACTGGCCACAGGCCTCCAACTGGACTCGGCCCCATTTATCACCACCCTCTGAGCTCTGCCATCCAGCCAGCCCTCGATCCACCTCACCGTGCACTCGTCTAGTCCACTCTCCCAGAGCTCCCGTATGAGGATATTATGGGAGACGCTGTCAAAAGCCTTGCTTAAGTCAAGGTAGACAACATCCATGGCTCTCCCCTCATCCAGCCAGCTAGTCATCCCATCATAGAAGGCTATGAGGTTCGTCAGACACGACTTCCCCTTGGTGAATCCATGCTGACTACTCTTCAGCACCTTCTTCTCCTTCATATGCCTGGAGATTCTCTCTAGGATGAGCTGCTCCATCACCTTTCCAGGGACGGAGGTGAAGCTGACCGGCCTGTAATTGCCCGGCTCCTCCCTCTTGCCCTTTTTGAAGATTGGAGTGACATTGGCTCTCTTCCAGTCCTCAGGCACTGCTCTCCAGGACCTCTCAAAGATGATGGAGAGAGGCTGAGCAATAACCTCAGCCAATTCCCTCAGCACTCTTGGGTGCATCCACTCTGGGCCCATAGGTTTTTGAGTGGCCAGTTTGTCTAAGTGATCCCTAACCCAATCCTTCTCAACCCGCGGAAGGTCTTCCTCTAGCCCATTTATAACTCTTTCACTTGAGTCCTGCAGTTCACAGGGAGTGGTCTTAGCATGTAAAGACAGAGGCAAAGAAGGCATTTAGTAACTGCCTTCTCATCATCCTCTGTCACCAAGGTCCCCTCCCCATTCAGCAGTGCACTAACATTTTCCCTCATCTTCCTCTTGCTGTTGACATACTTATAGAAACCCTTCCTGTTGTCCCTGACACGCCTCGCCAACTCTAATTCCACACGGGCTTTGGCCTTCCTCATTTTGCATCTATATTCTCTGGCGATGCTCCTGTATTCCTCCCACGTGGTCTGTCCCCTCTTCCACAAGCTGTACACTCTTTTTTTCTCATTAACTTTGCCTAGCAGCTCCTTACTCATCCACACAGGTCTCCTGCCCTGCTTACTTGACTTCTTTCTTATGGGAATGTACCGATCCTGAGCTTGGAGGAAGTGGTTCTTGAATAATAGCCAGCTCTCCTGGACCCCCTTTCCTTCTAGGACCCTGATCCTGGGGACTGCTCCAAATTGCTCGGTGAAGGTCAAAGTTGGCTCTCTTGAAGTCCAGGGTAGCTATCCTACTTCTCACCCAGCTTCCTCCACACAGGATCGTGAATTCCAACATCTTGTGGTCACTACAACCCAGACTGCCCCCAACTCTCACATTTCCCACTAGACCATCTCTGTTTGATAGTATCAGGTCTAGCAGCACTCCTACTCTTGTTGGCTCATCAACCACCTGTATCAAGAAATTATCTGCAATGTTCTGCAGGAACCTCCTAGACTGTTCCTGGCTGTGAGGTTTTCCCAGTAGATATCAGGGTGGTTGAAGTCCCCCAGGAGGACCAGGGCCTGTGATCGGGAGGCTTCGTGCAGCTGCCTGTAGAAGGCTTCGTCCACTTCCTCATCCTGGTCAGGAGGCCTGTAGTAAACTCCCACCACTGTGTCGCCATTCTTGACTTGCCCCTTAATCCTCACCCACAGGCTCTCTACTCGCGTTCCATCCTCTCCTGTGCTGAGCTCTAGGCATTCCAGTTGCTTTCTCACAAAAAAAGCAACTCCGTCACCTCGCCTTCCTGCCCTGTCCTTCCGGAAAAGCCTATAGCCCTCCATGGCCACATTCCAGTCATGGGAGCTGTCCCACCATGTCTCAGTAATTGCAATAAGATCATGGCCGTGTAACTGCACCTGCATCTCCAGTTCCTCCTGTTTACTCCCCATGCTGCGTGCGTTTATGTTATGCATTTGAGTGGGGCTCCCAATGTGCCTCTTCTCTTTGTCGGGACAGCTGCAGCCTGACTCTGTCGGCTTTCAGAAGTTCTTGTATTTTGCCCTTTGGCCTCTTCAGTCCTAGAGGACCCCTCACAGGCCACAGCACTAGATTGCTGTGGGTGGTGTCATGGGTCATCGGTCACCATCTCATCTGCCACCCCACAGATACCACCCTCCCCCCTCATATCTAGTTCATAGCACTGAAGATGTTCCTGGACTTTGGAGGAATGGTCGGGAAGATTATAATACAGCTAAAGCATTGTTGTGTGCCTGCTTCTCGAAGTTTTGTGAATGGATCATGAATGATCTTAGCAAAATCAAGAGCATAGAGCCTTTGCATGTCCAGCTGAGTATAAACGGTAGTAGCGTAAAGACCAGCAGACAACAAAAAGGGCAGTTTGCACTGGAAGTGTGCATTGGAGAAGGTGCAGACTACCTCAGTTCAGCATAACTGGCTATTTCTGTTGTCGCTAGTAGTATTTCTCATGTCTTGCAAGTTAGCTAGTAGTATTTCTCATGTATTGCAAGTTAGCCTCTGAGTACAGATTGAGAGGAGAGCAGTTACAAGCACTTCAAAAGAGAAAATTAATTAATATAAACTTCTAAAACTCAATAAAATTTTA
This sequence comes from Nothoprocta perdicaria, assembly GCF_003342845.1. NCBI lineage: Eukaryota > Metazoa > Chordata > Aves > Tinamiformes > Tinamidae > Nothoprocta > Nothoprocta perdicaria. Next base: position 3,303,418 of record NW_020455877.1, on the reverse strand, counting down.
ACTCAATGAATGCTACAAAGTTTAATACACTGGGCACGTTTATAATAAATAAGGAGGCTTATCTCTTCTCTGATTCACATCTTCTGTTACCACCGTCTGTGTAGAGTACTACACTAGATAGACAAATTATCCAGGAGGCTATTTCTTATATTATGATATGGATAGTCTTAAGATGGATTTTCTGGAATAAGAATAAATAAATATGAGTATTCATGAGGTACAATTGTAAAGGTATAACATCTCTCTCAGGCAGTCAGGGGCATGACCAGAATGTATGCACGTATGCATGAGTATCAGCTGCACAAGGATTGCCTTTCAATGCAACAATTCTTAATACTTCTTTTCTCTGAATTTAGCAACTCATGGTATGATAGTTTTAGTTCATAAAGGCTAACTATCTTCCATGTTCTCTGTACTGCGATAATAAGAGTAAAGGATAGGTCCCTTACGGAAGTTATACAGAAGTCACGTATCTAAAAAGAGTGAGGATAGAGTTGTAATTAAAAATGACAAAAGACTCTTCAGCAATACTGGCAAGAGGCCCTAGGGATATGTTTGACGTTTCTATAAAATGTCATTAGATTTTCTAAGTTCGTCTGTTTTGTACTTTATGTTTCCTGAGATTTTCCTCATTCTTAATTATTGTAAATAAAAATGATCTTTCCTTTATCTGCGGTCGGTGTGAAAAGCCATCATCTCTCCTAATTAATCTAGAAAATAGTTCATTCCAATACTTAAGTCATGCAGCAAGTTCTTTTCACGTCACTGACAAACTAAGAGTATTATCTTTTCAGCACTATACTAGCAGTACAATAACAGGAATTTAATTACCACAGGCAAGGCGACGGAGCGTCTTTTTATCTACAAACTGAACTGTTCACACAAATATTTGTATTTTTTACATTTATGGATAAAGTAACCCCTAGTTACCTCATCCATGCATTGAAAATACTGCGTTATAGCTGCATAAGCATTGAAAATCAGGTTGGCTAATGGACTGATCTCTTCCTGTGTTTGTTTTTGTTAATAAATTTACTCAATTATGCCATGCTAAGTAGGCTTTATAAGAGAAACTTTGTAATTTTAAGCAGTCCTGTTCCTGGTTAGTTCTTCTGCAAAGGTCCTAGTGAAGGTGCAAGACCACACCAGAAATTCAAAGGCAGCTCACTTTTTATTGGCTATAGGCAAAATCTGTAATGCTTCACTATAATTCTGAGAGAACAACATAGATTTGATAGATCTGATAGAATAATATGTATAAAAGGATCAAAGATTTTGATACATAAATAAATCTTGCTAGCACTTTAATGAAAAGCCTTCCTGAACAAAGAAGGCTTAAGGAAGACATATAAAAAGACATACAATTTCATGCAATGATAACCTTCCAATGTAAAAATAGATTTGCCCAAAGAAATTTGTAGTTTTCCATGAATAAAAGCGACTGTTTCCTATTTTATCTTTGTAATGAGTATAGGAAACTTTATGTATGGTTTCTGATGAGACCCAGTTGATAACAATTGTCAGATTAAGATGAAGCTCGTGGCTGGGTAGGTGAAGTGGTTGAGGGCAGTAGGTTTGTTCTGCTGAGAGTAATGTTCTTATTAGCTCTTCCTTCCTGCTAGTATAGAGCAGTCAAGCATAAGAGCTCTGTGGCTGTTGCAGAAGGCTGTAAAGCCTGGAGGAGTCATCTGATTTTCAGAAAGGGGACAGGAAGGTATTACTGTGAGATAATATGATAAAGGTCTATTTGAATTGGCTCTATGAGTTCATCTTGTTTGTTGCCCTCTTAGGTATAGTAAGACTGTACTGTATTCCTTAGAAAAATCTGCATTTTTTCTTCTTGCTCTGATCACTTAAAGGGCAACTGCAATGCACCTGCCCAGTCTTGAAGGCCTGATTCAGGACTTACAGAGCTGGAATGGATATATCTGGGTTAAAAATATATATGTATGTTAAAAAAAAAATCCCACTAATTGCGTTAATATATATGAATTAGTATTGTAATGTTATTAATAGATTATAGTCTAACTATGGTCTAGGATCTAACTTTTCTAAGCAGCTGAAAAACTGTTGCTGACAGGTTGATAACTGAAGTGATAGTAATCAATAATAATTGTTACCTGCAACATGTAACCCCATAGCACTCAGGCCAGAATGTAACGCCTGTGACTCTGTGAGAAGAAAGTAAAATGTCTATGGGATTCAGTCCTCTCTGGAAAACATTCAAATTTTACTATCTGGAGTGAGGATTTAACTAGGCTTCTTGCTCAAATAAGTCCTCAATGTGCTTGTTTATAAGGGCTGTGGGCAGAAACACAGGAAGGAAAATCTTTTTGGTAGTAGAATTTGGGAAAATGGTCTAGGAGAAAGACTTAAGGGACTTCCACTATGCTTAGGGAGCATAGTGGAAAATAGCATGTAAGATTTGAATGAGAGACAGAAACCATGAAGTTTAAAGGGTAGCGATTTCTGTCCACATAAAATGTTTTTATTATAATAAATTTTATTATATTTTTATTATATTTTAATTTTATTAAAAATTTTAATAGTGGAACTGAGGAAATAGAATCATAGAATGCTTAAAGTTGGAAGGGACCTCAGAGGTCATCTAGTCCAACCCTCCTGCACACGCAGGGTCGCCTACAGCACATGGCACAGGGCTGCATCCAAGCGGGTTTTAAAGATCTCCAAAGAAGGAGACTCCACAACCTCTCTGGGCAGCCTGATCCAGGGCTCCGTCACCCTCACTGTCAAGAAGTGTTTTCTTAAGTTCCTGTGGAACTTTTGGTGCCTCAGCTTGTGGCCGTTTCCTCTAGGCCTATTGCTGGCCACCACTGAAAAGAGGCCAGCCCCCTCCTCCTCACTGCCTCCCTTGAGGTATTTATAGACACTGATCAGGCCCCCCCTCAGCCTTCTCTTCTCCAGGCTGAACTTGCCCAGCTCCCTCAGCCTTTGCTCATAGGGCAGATGTTCCAGGCCCCTGATGGTCCTCGTAGCCCTGTGCTGGATTCTCTCCAGCAGCTCCACATCCGTCTTGTCCTGGGGAGCCCAGAACTGGAGACAGTACTCCAGATGTGGCCTTACCAGGGCTGAGTAGAGGGGGACAATCACCTCCCTTGACCTGCTGGAGAGGCTCTTCTTAATGCACCCCAGGATCCCGTTGGCCTTCTTGGCCACCAGGGCACACTGCTCCCTCATGGTCATCTTGTCATCCACCATGACGCCGAGGTCCCTCTCTGCGGGACTGCTCTCCAACAGGTCAACCCCTAATCTGTACTGGTGTCCGGGGTTATCCCTCTCCAAGTGCAGGACCCTACACTTGCCCTTGTTGAACTTCATGAGATTTCTCTCTGCCCAGTCGTCCAGTCTGTCCAGGTCCCTCTGGACTGCAGCACAGTCTCAGGGCTATCAGCTACTCCACCCAGTTTGATATCCTCGGCAAACTTGCTGAGGGAGCACTCCAACCCTTCATCCAGGTCGTTAATGAATAAGTTGAACAGGACCGGACCGAGGACCGACCCCTGGGGGACACCCCTAACTACAGGCCTCCAACTGGACTCCGTGCCACTGACTACCACTCTCTGCACCCTGCCACTGAGCCAATTCCTAATCCACCTCCCCATCCACTCATCTATCCCACACCTTTGGAGCTTGCCCAGGAGAATGCTCTGAGGGACGGTGTCAAAAGCCTTGCTGAAGTCTATCTGAAGTCCAGAGAGACGACATCCACTGCCCTCCCTCATCTATCCAGCTAGTCACTCCTTCATAGAAGGCGATCAGGTTAGTCAAGCATGATTGCTCCTTGGTGAATCCATGCTGGCTACTCTTGAGCACCTTCTTCTCCTCCACGTGTCTGGAGACAGCAGCCAGGATGAGCTGTTCCATCACTTTCCCGGGGATGGAGGTGAGGCTCACCTGCCTGTAATTGCCCAGGTCCTCCTTCTTGCCCTTTTGGAAGACCGGAGTGACGTTGGCTTTCTTCCACTCCTCCAGCACCTCCCCCGTTCTCCAGGACCTTCCGAAGATGATGGTGAGCGGCTCGGCTATGACATCCACCAGTTCCCGCAACACCCTGGGGTGCATCCCATCAGGGCCCATGGATTTGTGGGTGTCAAGTTTCCTTAGGTGCTCTCTGACCCACTCCTCCTCTACCCAGGGCAAGCCTTCCTCTCTCTGGCTCTCTTCATGTGTCCCTAGGGCCTGGGATTCTAGAGGGCTGCCCCTGACAAACACAGAAGCAAAGGCAGCATTCAGCAGCTCTGCTTTCTCCGTGTTTTGCGTAACCAGGGTACCCACTAGTGGGTTCACTAGTGGACCCACATTCTCCCTGACCTTCCTCTTGTTGTTAATGTATTTGAAAAAGTTTTGCTTGTTGCTCTTATAATTATATTTTATAAGCTCCAGCTTATATTATATTTTATATAATATATCTTTTATTTTATAAGCTCCAGATATTTAAATAATATTTATGGAGAACTGGTGGTGAGTTGCCAGAAGAAAAAAGCTTATAACGACAGTTGGAAAGAAAAGCAGAGATATCTCAAATGTAGTCAGGGTTCTTTTGCATTATCCAGGTGACTAAAAACGAACTCATACTTAGGTAGCAAGAATGTCTGTTCACTGTAGGGAAACACTGTCTGGAGACAAGTAGTCACTACTGAAAATCTCTTCCTTTCCTTGCAGGACTAATGTGTCTGGTTTTGGCAAATCTTATTACAAATGAAAAGCTGTTCTTCTCCTGACCTCTGTAACTGTTGCATGTGTTGTGCTACGCAGCTTGGGATAAAAGAGATGAAACTGCTTTCCAGATGGTCTGTTTCTCTGTATATGAGCACAGCTTTGACCTAATTGGCAATGTGGCCCTGCATGATCTCTCTCTGAAGGAGACAAGGAAGAAGACAGGAAGCGTACAGGATAAAAGGATAAACTTTATTTAAAAAGTTTCTTGTATGTCTCCTGCAGACTAAAGGCAGTTTGGGGAAGTGGTGCCTGGAATCAATGGGGCTGCCAGTGTATTATGTTTAACTGTTACTTCTTAAGGTAGTTGTATGCTAAAATCTACCTTGTCTCCTGAAAGTTATGAAAGTAAAAAGATATAGAATCTTCTGAAAGTAAAAGAATATAGATCTATAATAACTGATGATCAGTTTATGCATAAACATGTGCTGCTTTCCACTAGGTGCCTCCACAACCATAGGAATGTTAATTTTCTAAAGAACAAATGCATCCAAAAGTTTTGAAGAAAATACAGGCAATGAGAAGTGTTTCTGGTAAGTATTATTTATGCTACAGCCTATATCGAAGGCCCAATGATGTAATATAATTGTTGGATTTTGTAAGTTGTGTAGATTTCAAGTGTTTTATAGCTTTTCTTAAAATCAGCTATACTCTTTTTGCCTTTTGAAATAGTTCATTATGACCATATATCTGTATTTATTTGTTTTAAAAATAAAAGCAGAATAGTGTGTAGAATTGGTTGTGCAACACTAGATGAGTGTATTAGGCATAACCCTGCATAGGACCAGTTATCCCAAAAAAAAAAAAAAATTGCTTGAATGCTAGTTCAACATCGTATATGTACACAGAGTTTTTGACTGGGACTTGGAAGCTGAACACTGAGGATGCAGGAATCTTTGGTTTTAGGTGACCAGCTGCAATTGTGACAGCTTATGGTGGTTCAAGTTCCTACTGCCTATACATTTAGAAGCCTAAATGAATAGTCACATTGACTTATTAGCAGCATGTGTTTCATATTATATTTTACTATGGTGGGCTATATTAGAGATTAGCCTAAGCAGTTTTAGGGAGACAAAAATAGTTGTATGCAATTCTGATTAGCACTTGAGTTTACTCTTTTAAAATGTCTTTTAATGACTGAATATGACCAGAAACTTCATAGCTCTGTTCACAGCTCTGTTCATGGGCTAGCTGGATGTCTATTCTTTCTACTATACTTAAACATCATGTTTGATAGTGACCCTAAAATTTGGCATGCAGTGTTATCAAAATGGATCCTATATGAAATCACTCAAGCAGTGATAGCCATTGAATATGCAGGTTTTGGGAACAGTCTCTTTATCTTGCATCTTGCTGTATGTCTTTAATTTCTCAATATTATGCCATAATCTCTCCTTAACAAGGTAAAGAATGGTTTGACACAATCGTAAGTTTTGTAGGACCATTGTAGAACCTTTCTCTTGTAGACAAGAGAAACTTGAGGGAGGGAAAGGAGTTAATACATATTATGATAATGTTTGCCCTAAATCAATGGACTTTAGCCTTCAGTTGCGAGTAGAAATATCCATGGTCATTGCAAAATCAACTTCTATATTTTCAGGGACAGAGAATAGACTGCTAATCTACATAATCCAACACATGGACACAGTTCAATAAAATAGTCACTTAGCGATTTTTTTGTTTGAAATGAGAATTGCTAAAATGATGGATGTAGCTTGAGTGTATTCTTTTCCATTCCTGATGCATTTAAAAAAAGAAAAAAAAAAAAAAAAAAAGGCTTTTGCTCACTTGGTGCCCTGTAAAAGCAGCATATAGTGGTTAAGGAGATAATTTGGCAACATGACACTTGGAACAAGCTCTCCCAAATATTTTCTTGTATGATTAGTGCACCCTCTTCAGAGTGAGTACTTTACAAGTGGCTCCCTGGTCCTTTTGCAGTCATGCTTGCATCTCCTTCTTTGGCCCCCATACTAAACTGCTACTTCCCTGGCATCTCTGCTATGCCTTGTTGAGGGTAAGGAGAGGCAGTTGGGCCAGTAACAGGGAGCAACATGCTGTAGCAAGACAACAGTATCAAAATGATGCTGAGCTAGAAGCTGAGTATCAGAAATGGATGATGCCACAAGTATTTGGGGCTGATGCAGCAGTATCAGTTTCCAATATTCTCTAATCAGTTTCTTCCTGATATTCCATGCAAGTAGAGAGTGCAAGATTTAATACAAAAAAAAAAAAAAAAAAAAAACTATTTTGAAGAGATTTGATATTATACGAGATTTTTGATTTAGCAACATAATTCAGCAGTATGCTGAAATTGCAATGTATGCACTTACAGTATGCACCTACAGTTATGCACTTCGTAATATCTATATGTTTGCCATTATTGGTCCCTATAATATGCTCACGATAATGATGCTAGGCATTCCCAATTGCTGGGAAGGAGTATTTGGGTTGAAGCCACATTGCTATCCTTGAGATTTCTTTCTTAATTGTTCAGGGCTTATACTCTATATTAGGCTAAGCTGCATATTCACTTCCTTCATGATGATCTGGCTAATCTCAGAGAGAAATCTGCGTTCATTTGATCAACACAGGGAGAAATGTTTAAAACAGTTAATTCACTCAAAAGATAGTTACTTATCTAACACAAAAGTCATTCTTTGGTGTTATATATGTTGAGATAAAGTCAGTTTTCAGTACAACAAGTGTAATTAATGAGTTGCATCCTACATGATTCCCAAGCTTCATGGGAACCTCACCCGTTGATCATCTCCTCTGAGTCTTTTCCATTGTAGGCGTTATTCATTGGTCACAAACAGTACTCTGACTAGCTGAACTGGTCTATTTCTTCCTTCCAGCCTTCCTTCACTTCCCCTCTGTAAGAAACAGAAAACATCAGTGTTTTGGAAGTTGTGGGAGATCCAACTTGGCCAGGATGTATGGAGCAGGCAGAGTGAGTCAGGGGACAGTGCTATACCCCTGCCTCTGGGCCTCCTGGGGAGGTCTTTCCTTCCATGGGAAGGAAAGTGGGGAAGCAGTGAGTCAGCTGCCAGAGCTGAGCCCCATGTCCTTACTTTCAATGTAAGGCCTTAGCATTTTTAACTGCTTTCTTTATTTCGCTGTTCAGCTTTATTTCTCCTTAAGCCTGTGTAATGAATTTATTTCTGTTTTCTAATAGTAATAAGCCCTAATTCTAATGAAGCTGGATGTCTCTTCCTACCTCAGTGAACATGCCCTTACATTTTATCTTGACTAGTCACTGGTACTCCTCCTTCCATGATCCCCCCCCAAAATTGGAAGGAAGTTTTAAAAGTAAACTTTCAGATAATAGTTATTAGTTTGCAGGTCCTTCTCACATAATATGAATTTACCTGCTTTGGGCTAAAAATTTCATAAAAACTACATTATTTCCAAAGCTTTGTTTTGTGTTAGGACTGTGACAGATGAAAGAGCTTCTTGCCATTCCTCTTTTAGGGCATTCAGAAATGCAGACTATCTTCATATCTTAGTTTATAACTTCTATCACCTAACTCATAAGGCACAAAAGCGATGAAAATATTTGTTGGAAGGAAACATGGAGGAAAATGGAGGAAATACAAAGTATTCCTTGTGATGTGTATATGTAAGCTTAACATACAGAAAGAAGTAGAAAAGAGTCAGAAAATACCTACGATTGGCTTTATACATCCTTCCTAATGGCACTGAATTTTACAAAGAAAATGCCTAATAGCTATTTTGTTGAAAAAATAGAGAGGACTAGAAATTACTATATAGGTTTCAAAAGTATATGTAAATTATTTGACATCAGCAGTATTAAAAAGAGATTATCGTCTTGTTCTGTCATTGCATTTTGAATCTACATGTGACATTTCTTACAGTGGAACTCTTTATATCTTATGATTTTTCTTGCTCTGAGACTTATGTAAGATTTTGTGATGAGAAGATTGATAAAACAGGTCACCTTTCTGTGGAATTTTTCATTCATATACTAAAATCTCATCTGTTATGTATTTATAAAGAATTAATAAAGTAGTTGTTACCATTTCAATTTTTCATGTTGTTTGGAAATAGATTTAGCGCATTCTCACCTGGCTTGAAATATTTAATCCAGTTGTAGGGAAACTGCAGTCTGATGTGGTTAAATCTCCAGAATACTTTTTTGTTTTTATCTCAAGGGCAAAGATTGCTTGTTTCCTTTCTGTGAATTCTAAAATTACCCTCTTCAGACTGCCTGTTGAGAAACTTTGTAGGGCCAGAATGCTTAATTCTAGAATCGTAAATGCAGCTTTTGTTTGCATTGAATTTCTTACCTACCTCATACCTGTCTTGTAAGAATCAAAGCACCAACTTTTGCATCTGCACTTGTGTTTTTCCCAATCTTATGTATTTTTAAATGGCAAAATTACTGAGAACATGGAACATATATTTCCAGTTCAGACAGAAAGAAAGGTAAATTATCCATGATGTTTAATGCTGCATTTGTAGATTAAAAATACTTTTCTATACCCAATAGAGTTGATGGGAGAGTAGAGAGTTAATGATGACACTGCTGAATCACACCCTGACCGTGTAGCAGTGGGAAACAATGATAAGGGAAACAATGGATGCTGTCCCCAGCAGGAAGATAGAGAGGTAGAAATTTCTGTGGAGGCAATGAGGTCTGGCTTCACTAAAGGCCGCCACAATTCCAAACTGATACATTGCAAAACACTTCCTAATGGACCAAATTTGCCTCAAGATATAAGGACCACCTTGTGAGGATGACGATAGCACTCTTTTCCTCAGAGTATAAAGTATAGAATATAACAATGAAATGTAAAAATAGGATTTCATTAACATGAAAACATAGTACAGATATGCTGTTCTCTTCCTTACTATTGCAATTATTTAAAATATTCTATATTTTTCTGAGAAGACTTACTGGTCACTTCAGCTGAAGTATTAAAATAAAATGAGAAATGTCAATATATAGCAAGCTTGCATCTCACAGGACATTTGCATTTTAGATATTGCATGCTATGATACTTTGTATTATGGAAGTATCTGTATGTATTAAAAAGAACAAAATCACTACATTTAGCAGTGAGAACACAGTATTTATTTAATATAAAGTCCATTCAACTTTACCAAGTTTATATAGGTAGTGTCAAAGATGAATAACTTTAAATTCCTCATCTTACAGAAAGCCTCTTCTGGACAGAAGTGTTCTCTCATGAGGAGTTTCTTTTGTGTTTTAGGTCTTAATTCTATAACTTATGTCCCTGACCGTGTTATTCTGCCGTATTATTTCTGGTGCTGCCCTGGGATCTTTTAAACAGGCAGTTCTCCAGGCTCTATTTTGTAGCTGGCTCATATTCCACCATACAAGGGGCTGCTGCATTTCTGGATAGTTGCTGTGAGATGCTTTCTTTTTTCCAAAAATGTAGGTAGGTAGCAGATTCAAAACAAGCACAGAAACAATCCAGAAGTTAAATAAGTTTAGTATCTTTTTAAGAACATAATACCTGTCAGAAGAGGAAGAGAAAATAAATTATTGCCTTCCTATTCCAATTTTTAGTTATTTCCATTCTCATTTCAAACTGGAGTTCACATATTACTATTTTTTATTACCTATGTCTGACTTATTGTGCATTCCTTCCAGTCTGATTTGAATTCCATGCAGAACCTCTTTTATTGGATCACTCCTTAAGTGAAAATAAACCAACAACCTTAGCTTCTGCAGAGCTGAAACTTGAAGGGAAAAAGGGAGGAAAGAAGGAAAAGAAAGAAGGAAAAAAGACCTGAGGATATGTTATAGCTCATAAAAGCTGGCAAATGACAAAACTTAAACGTGCATTGAAATGAGACAGGGGTAATAAGAGCTCTAACAAGATAATAACACTACCAAATTGCTTCAGAGACTAGTACATTTTTCCTTTTCCAGCTAATCTTACACTATCATGAAGGATTTAGTAAAGAGTGCAGTTAGAATTATCCTATTCTATTTATTATATGAATTTATTATTTAATAATTAATAAAAATTAATTATTGTTTTAATATTCTATTATATTAAAAGTTGAACACATTCTAAATAGCAAGTTTGCAAACTGTGAGTTTTCTAATTGCTTTGGTTTTGTTGTTGTCATTCAGATCAAATCTTAATTCATCATCACAATTTACTATAAAACTTATGTCTATAACACGTTAAAGTATCTCTGATTCATTGGCACATTCTTTTTCATTGTGCACAGTGTTTATTGGCTTCTCTTGAATCTGCCCGATTGTAATAGAAAAAAAACTACAAGGACAGATCTAAATTACTCTTTCTAGATGCCTAACTTTATCTAGTGTATATAATACTTCATAGGAAAGTAATAAAAGTTCTAAAACTTTGAGTTATATTTTTCAGAATATATTTTGAGATATGTTTGAGAATATATTCTCAAAATATATTTGAGAAAATTTAGAGAAGATGATAGAAATCTCTCTTCCTAAACTGAAAATCCTATATACAAAGACAAACTGAAAGAGGAAATGAGGGTACTGGATCTTGTAGAACTATTAGTAAGTATAACACCTTTAGTATGGTTTCAAAAGGAGGGACTACAAACGCTACTCTTTAAGGCTTCACTGCAATGCAAACAGAGATCTTGAAAGTGGGAATGATTGGGAAAACTTCAAAAGTTCTTTCCTAATATGAAACAGAATGTTAAAATATATATACCCTCTAACCTGAGAGAATGGATTGGGGAAAGAGAGCTTCTTGATTTCTTAGCATCTTCAAATAAAGCTTTAAGACTTTTTGGCTGAAAAGCATTAAAAAAAAAAAAAAAAAAAAAGGAGGAAGGGAATGCTTTGCTATGAGAATAAATGTACCATTGAGGCAGTTGGAGACAGAGACTCTGGAATGTCTAGCTGTGAAGGTTTTCCAGACACAGCTGGGCAGAGGTTTGAGATCTGAATTCAGTGCTCACCCTCCTTTGATGAGGAGGCCATATCTGTGGAATGTAATCTATGGAATGTGTTAGTTTTATCACTTTTCAACTGCACAAATTCTTGTAAAATAAGATCAAAGTTCATACTGATGGTAAACATGTGTGAATCTCTCTGGCTGAAGTGTACTTCACACATCACCACTGCATGCATATTGTTATGTCTTGACAGGAATTTAGAGCACAGCTTGGAACAATAACCCATAAAAATAGATATATTGACTGTGAACTGTTTCTTAAAAAGTGTTCTTTAATTATTCTGAACTTGCCAGTGTAAGCATAGTGTTTTAATACATATATATGCACTTGGGGAGGAATAACCCCAAACACCAGTACTGCCTGGGGACTCACCTCCTGGAGAGCAGCTCTGTAGAGAAGGGCTGGGCGTCATGCTGAATGACAAGATGACCATGAGGGAGCAGTGTGCCCTGGTGGCCAAGAAGGCCAACGGGATCCTGGAGTGCGTTAAGAAGAGTGTCTCCAGAAGGTCGAGAGAGGTATTCCTCTCTCTCTATGCAGTGCTTTTGAGGCCACATCTGGAGTACTGTGTCCAGTTCTGGGCTCCCCAGTACAAGGAGATATGGAGCTGCTGGAGAGAGGGGCAGCGCAGGGCTACGAGGATGATCAGGGGCCTGGAACATCTGCCCTATGTGGAAAGGCTGAGGGAGCTGGGCCTGTTCAGTCAGAAGAAAAGAAGGCTGAGGGAGGATCTGATCAGTGTCTATATATACCTCAAGGGTATTTAGAGTGAGGAGGATGGGGCTGGCCTATTTTCAGTGATGGCCACTGACAGAACTAGAGGAAATGGCCACAAACTGAAGCACCAAAAGTTCTGCAGGAACTTAAGGAAAAATTTCTTGACAGTGAGGGTGACAGTGAACTGGAACCAGGCTTCCAAGAGAGGTTGTGGAGTCTCCTTCTCTGGAGATCTTCAAAAACCACTTGGATGCAGCCCTGTGCCACATGTTCTAGATCACCCTGCGTGTGCAGGGGGTCTGGACTAGATGATTTCTAAAGCTCCTTTCCAATTTTAAGTATTCTATGATTCTGTGATTTTATGATTCTTTGATATATGTACTAAGATGTGTGTGTGTGTGTGTGTGTGTATATGTATTAAACACATTTATAAAATAAGTTTGTATACACACATGTAGATTTGTGAAAAGAGTACCTCATGTACCTCAGTACCAGTCCAATTTTTGTTCTGCAAACCTGATTTTATTTTGGTGGGATTTTTCTTAATAGCCACAATGTGGCTATTAATCTTAGATGAGAGGAGAACAATCCTCAATAGGCACTGCAAAAAGTTGTTATGCAGGTGTGCTTTAATACTATGTTGACTAACTTGTTTGTTTTAATATTTATCTGTTTAGACAGCTAACATCACACAATGAACAGAAAAGCTTAATGAGCTGAGAGGTCTTTAAGAAACTATTTCTTATTAATTTCTGAACTTTACATGTATTTAATTAGCAGCTAAAACTTTTCAGTCCAAATATTTCTGTTATTTCCATCCTGTGTCTAAAAGGAAAAACTTGCTTCCTTTTTAACATTCTCAAGTACTGGCTATACACAGCTGATTAATATTAGTATAATAGTGTAACACTGTCATAGCACTGGCATGGAAGTCATCTCTAGGTGTAAGAACAGGAAGGTGAGTGGGAAGACACAGCATGGATTTACGAAGGGGAAATTCCACCTGCCCAGTGGATTCCTGTGAAGAGGTCTCTAGGTCTGAATAAACAGAGAGCAGTGGGTGCATGAAAGGACTAACAATTTCACTTGCCTCTGTATGAATCTCAACCTTCATTCTCATTGTCTCCTCACCTACACCAGTTACTCATATAATTTCTACTTTCCAAAGTTTCCCTGGCACAAATAAGCTTGTGTATTTATACAGAGTGAATAATGGGTGATTGTATTTTCTATGAAGTGCATTGTGCTCTCCATAATGCCAGTCATTATTCTATCTGACATGGATAGCATTTTCAGATTGATGTGTTTAAAATTAATGAGGCATTTCTTCTCTCAGTGAAGAAGCTAATAAAGAAGAACATTCTCTCCCTATGAATTATGTAAATGAATTAACACAAATCAACTTAATTTTCAAAGTTTTTTTAAATGATTTTTAGCAGTGCATACTAACATTTCAAAATTCAAGGAGCTATAGTATCTGGAATAATTTTTTTTTTCTTTTAAGTATACAAAATGACATGCATCATTCTTCAAGGAAGAAAAAATGAAGAGCTTAATGATATGCATAAGTCTTTGAGTGTAACTTTAAGCTTATTTTTCTACAGAAAGTTACAGGCAGAGAAGAATTTAGGAGATTAGTTATCTTCATGACAATTGAATCTGTTTTTGAAAGCTAACACTAATTTTTCAAGATTACTACCGTAATGAGAGAGGATTTGACTAGGTAGAAAACAATCTTGTATATCAAATTGTAGGACATTTTTTCAATCATATTTTTCATGTTCATATGTCTGTTGGATAAAGAGGCAGATATATGACATCTGCTGAGTTAGAAGTATCATGTACAACATGAATATAACTGAAATGACCTATAGGCTCCTGAATATGGTGGCATTTGCCTTGAACTGTGAATAGTTTTATGTGCGGACCTTTTTTAAAAGAATCAAAAGACAAGAGGGGAATTGCTAGAGTTGGATACAGTTTGGATACAAATGGCTGTAGAATATTTGGGAATCTTTTTATTGTTTGCAGATAATATTACTATATGGCTGCTCATATAATAAAATTTTCACTGGAGATAAAGAAAATCTCACTGGAGGAAAATATGTAGGCATTATTGAAAAGGGACACCTGTGTGGAGATTCTCATGTCATATAATTTGGACTTATAACCCTAGATAACAGATGTTTGTCACTTCTAGTTGGTACAGCCATCATCTGTATGTCTATCTGAGGTTCTTGGGTGAATTAAATTATATTTCAAAAATGTTACTTTTGTTTTACCTAAATCTATAATAATTGCTTGCTTTTTTAATGATTACAAGATGATTATATAATTTTAAAGGATTCTTAAACTTTTGGAGAACCAAAAATGATTTGCTTTACCAAAAGAATATCTAAAATTAATATTTATTTAAAAAATGAACAAAATAGGTGTAATGAAGGGTAAACTACCAAAAAATGTAATTACTCCTAAACTCAATGTTAGATCTGTAGAATAATCATACTTTAAAACAGAACTCTTTTGAAAATTTCTTATTTGAAATAGTATTTCTTATTTGAAAAGATAGTGATTCATGTAAATCAAGATTTCACTAATGTGCTAGTCTGTAGAGATATCACAAAGGATTTGATCAGAATCCCCCAGTTTTCTGACCCTTTGCCATAGTTTTTAGGCTTTCAATATCCCAGCAGATTATTTGGTGGATATATGAAGACATGGTTGCCAGGCTTGTAATTTCTCAGCTCTCTGGGTGCCCGGGGCTTCTGAAGTCCTTTGCTCTCTCTTGTGTGCTCTCTCTTGTGTGCTCTCATTACCACACAAGCAGGAGGATCAACACCTCAAGGTGCAAGCAACCCAGAAGATTCCTGGAGAGCTTTGATGACAACTTGCTGATACAGATGTTGGAGGAGACAAAGAGGAGAGCTGTGATGCAGAGCCCCATCAGGATGTATATAGTGCACTGCCTTCTAAAGTACCAGTTACCAAATTACAACAAATAATGATATTTTTCAGGCTCATGATTTGCCTGTGATAAATACATTCTGGCTGTTCCTAGTCACCTTGTCTTTCGTGTCATTAGAAAGGACTTTGAGGAAGAAGTGCTCCAAAACCACTCCAGAGATTGAGATGAAGCTGTTTCTCTCTGGATTCTCCTTTTTGCTCTCCTTGAAGACAGATGATATTTGTCTCTTTCTAGTCGTTAGCAATCTTCCCTGATTGCTGTTACCTATTCAGGATGATAGAGAGCAGGCTTGTATATGTCCAAGTCAGATAAGTGATACCCAACATTTTCTTCCACTACTACACTCTCCTTAGCCTTCCTTTTGCTACAAATGTACCTACAGAAGCCTTTCTAGATGTCCTGCAGTTGTCCCTGGATCATTTAAACACGGCTGTGCTTTTGTTTTTCCATTCCCACAGACGCTGGCCGTGTTTCTCTACTCCTGCTTCTATTTTCTGTGAACTTCCATGTCTGAGATGTGGGGGACCTTTGTGTTAATCTATTAAGAACAAAAGGTTATAGCCTTTTGCTAGGCTTACTTGACTTTCTTCATGTTCCTGTGCTTTGATGATGTTATGAGAAATCCCAGAAGAAAATGCACCCAAGGACATATTTTTACTGT
The DNA here is from genome assembly GCF_003342845.1 of Nothoprocta perdicaria. Classification (NCBI taxonomy): domain Eukaryota; kingdom Metazoa; phylum Chordata; class Aves; order Tinamiformes; family Tinamidae; genus Nothoprocta; species Nothoprocta perdicaria. Next base: position 3,287,390 of record NW_020455877.1, on the reverse strand, counting down.
TGTTGTTGGCATATTATGAGAGAATATGGGCAAAACAGCGGGTGTTACTGGGACATCATGAGAGAATACAGACAAAATGAGCAAACACCGGTTGAAGACGAAGACAAGGACTACCATATGCCCGAGGAACTGGCTGAAACAGGGTAGTAGGACCAAAACAGGGCCTATGGAGCCAAAATGAAGCCATATATAGAAGGGACTTCCTGGAAGACTGGAAGACCAGTCTCAAAAAGACCACCAGAGACCACTAAAGAGACAGAGGGCACATGTGCGTGTTTTAGCAAACACACCTTAGGGGATGCACGATAGGTGGATAGGTGCATCCAGCGCTGCAATAAAGTGAATGCCTGCTTCTTAATACTACATTGGTGTTAAGAATGATTGTAAGAGTTTTATTCCTGGTTTTCAGTGACAATGAGACTGTCTCTGAAGATCAGTCTACTCTCTGGGACTCTTTCGCCCTTGATGGCAGTTTTCTATGGGATCCTGCCAGGCACGTTGCTGAAGAAATTAAAAACTGCTCTTATGAAATCTAGGGTTGTTGTTCTGCTGTTAGTCTTGCTCACTCATTTCAGGCTCTTAAACTTTGCAGTCTGTCACTGTTGATTGTATTATAAGATTATTGTATTTGGAAATACCCATAATTAGATTAACTTTAGCTGAGAGCCACAGCTGTGAAAATCTTACAATCATGTAAATTAGTTAATGAAAAATACTCCTTGAAAACATGGAGAAAGATGACAGCCATGTGACACAAAAAGGAAATCTGTAATAATTGTCCCAGTTTACACAATGTATCAATTGAACTAAAATGTTCTATTATTTTACTCTCCTGTAATTATAGAAGCAGGCCAAAACACTACAGTTTAACTCACGGGAAAATATTTTCAGCATCCAGTAGTGAGAAAGTAGATTCAATTGCCTGATGGGAGATTTGCAGCTTTCTTATCTAAGCTGTCTTATAAGGATAAGGGTACGACCTATCCCATACTAGAACACCAATGTGTGCAAGTTTTAGAGATAAATATCTATAATGCTTTAGCTATGGTCAATGTTCTGTGCTAAAGGGAGAATAAAGTGCCTTCTAGGTCTGTTTTTAAATACATTCTTCTTACTGATGACTTGGCATTTACTAATTTGTTTTTATTTTTGAGTATACAACAGGAATAACTAATGCATCCTTTGTTCATCTACCTTTTCAATCAAATATTAATAATTTTCTATTGTTCCAAATATACATTAAAATCACTTGTTAAATGGTTTTCTGTTTTGTCACTTGGTTTCTGTTTTCTTTTGTTTTTCTTGTCTGTGTTTGGTTCCCTTATCTATTTTCTTCAATTTCTACCTCCTGATTTGTATTCATTAAGTTATCCATTCTTTCATTCATTGTGTGCCTTTATTTTGACTGCACTTCTAATTCAATGTGACTTTCAATCCCATGTGACCTCTTCTCTGCATATCTTGCAAAAAGATCTTAAATAATTTAATTTCTATGTATTAGAGAATTCCTTTTTTTTTCCAGATGATTCTTACTTGGTCTGTGATAGTTCTTTCTTCACTTGTGATTAAATTTAGTTAATTTAGTTGAGATCGCACTAATTTTCCTGGATATTGATTTTCTCTACCCTCCTTGGAAACAGAGAGGGGAGACCTCAGCATCATTTTTTCCCTTCCAGATATTAATGTGAAAGACACTGAATGTCTGATCTGTGATGAAGTTCAATCGGTACTTGCATCGTTTTCTTTAACAGCAAAATTTACGAGTGAAATTATAAATCTATAAAAATTATATTTATACAAATCTATAGAAAGTCATTGTTTCGACTCTGCTACTCCCAGAATGCTTGTGAATGTTGTGAAGATTTCCTGTTTTTAGTCAACAAAGTTCTGGAATGTAGAATGCTACATTTGGTAAAAGGGAAATTTGACATGATAAAATCTGCAGAGTTGACTAGACTAGACTGATCAAGTCATGCTTAAGTTGACTTCTAATTATAAGGCCACTTAAAGTTATTTTTTTTTTCCCTGCAATACTCCAGATACTCCTCAGACCTACCTATGTAAGATCTACATTGTCTTTCCTACCTCTGGACATTTTAATTTCTAGTATTTTGTTCTTAAACTTTAGTGTTAGAGTCTCAAAATGTATTCTCATACCCAAAAAATTGTTAGATTGCTGGCTTGCGTATTCCTTCAATACGATACCTTTAACTGTATGATGAAATGAAATGAAAATTTTTGTTGCTGTGTAATGTTATTTTCACTGGTGTGACTGACCAGTCAGCATAGAACACAAACTTGAATAAAATTATGTTGAATAAACCCTCTTTCTGCAAAATGTGATATGAAAAAATACATAGCAAAATACAACCTTTGCATGATAAAATATAAGTGTAAAATTCATTTACAAAAGCAGACAACAGATTTTTTTTTTTCAGAGAGCAGCTGTATATGGCTGTTTCTAAGGGCTATCTATATATTTCTTTAATCTGTTTCATGATATTTTTTTTCTCCTATATTTACTTTATTTTAATTTTTACTGTTATGTTTGGCATCAATATATGCAAAAGAGAAAATCTGTTTTATAACTTAGTGGTTGTTTGTTTGTTTACCTCAGGTTCTTCACTAGTTATTGTGTCTTATTGTTTTTACATGATACAGACTGAATTGATGTACTAGATAGAAGAATACTTTGATGGAGAAGTTACTCAGCATCTCTAGAAAAAATATTCCATGTGAAAGAAATCCGAGAGACAGTTTGAATGAATCATCTAACTATGAGTTTAGATCTGATCATATGTTTCATAAAAAGAAGAGACTGTTATCAGCATGGTGTTCAAAAGAAGGTCTTAACTTGCTCAGTTAATACTTTAAATCCTATATCAGAAAACCTTAAATAATTAAGAAGGGATTTCTTGTCCTGAGTGATATGAAAAACAAAGAGTTTTATAAGGATCCAGCAACAGACTCAAGATTATTCTGTTGAAGAGATCTCACCAAATTCCTGCAATAGAAAATTATATAGATGCAAAATTATATAGATGCCTGTTTTGATTTTCATAAATAAGAAGTCAGTGGATTAAAGGTGGATTCCTTTTCTGAGTTTAAAGTTATACGTCTCACACAGGCTGAACTTACATATCATTGTCAATAGCTAGTGAATGCCTTTGCTTCCTTCTTTTGCCTAAGTAGCATGGAAGACCTGAGACACCTCTAGGCTGACCCATTGTTATAGGCATGAAGAATTGAGCATATTTGTACATGTGCTGTACCACATCTATCTCCTAGTTACTTTTTTTTTTTTTTTTTTTTTTTTTTTTTTTTTGGTATGTGTGTGTTTGTCTGTGTTTATGCTGTAGACATAGAAGCAAAGGCACAGATCCACACTTTTCATTTGATTCCCTTATCACCTTTGTGAGTGGGAAAGTCAGTTACACATCTGCAAGTAGATTGCATATAAGCCTCAATGATAACTTGAAATGAGGAAAAACTGGAGGACTAAAAAAAATTTCATCTTGTCATAGAAGTATATGCAGATTACCAGAATAGGTAGAACACTCATACTTCATCTTCTATCTTAGAAAACATTCAAATGATGAATTTGAAATAGGATGCAGCAGGTCAAAACTTGAAATTTAAAAATCATTGCTCAAAGAAAAGTTGTTTAGAATTGATTCTGTCTTCGAACTACTTGCTGCACTGTCAATAATGTGGAACTGTATAACTTCTGTGTCCAGCAGCATCAAATATGAGGTAATGCATAAAATGGATTTTATGTTGTAGTGCCAATTTTATGAAACAAGGTGGCCACCTGAATTTTTAAGCATCAGTAGGACATGACTATAGTGCATGCTGTAAGACTGAAAATAGATTTACCTTAAAATTATTTCTTACAATAGTGTAGGACTGCAGTAAAAATACTCCAACTAAGCAAAAAACAAACAATCAAAACAAACAAACAAAAAACATAAAACAAACCAAACAAAGAAATTGGAGAGATTCTTACTTCACCATCTTATTTTTTATTACTTCAAATACTTTAAAAATGTGAAATAAACTCTTGATGGTTCTACTACATTTTCTAGCTTTGTGTGTTGACCTCTCCTGCTTATAAATTGTGGTAACACTCTGGTCAGATATCTCCACTGCAGAATGAGGGAAGAAAACTTTAATGTGCATTGGAGAACTTTCCCAAGTGATGTGGAAGGATGCAAAATGTCTCAGAGGCGTTTTCATTCTATTGAGTGGTAGTAGTAGTGCTCTAAAAGTTATTGCAAGGGGATTGTTTGGTCTATTTTGCCACGGTCCGGTCCCTCTTCTTCTTTTTTCCCCGGAATTGTAGCGACTGGGAGAACCGTTCACATCAATATGATGCTAGTTCTAGCCAACTTTATTAGAAAGCAAACACACTTATATATCATCAGAAGGCACTATGATATCACTAGAAGACAATATAATTGGTTAACTGTGATATCACCTGAAGGCAACATAATTGGTTAGATGGCAGAGACATGCTGTTCACGTGCCAAGGTACAGAGTGTGATTGGTTAACATGCATTGTCCACGCGCCAAATCTCTCTTTCCCATTGGTTCTTGAAGTCTCGCTTCTTACAACAATCACCCAGTTTCAACCAGTTCTAACTGCAATTAGGCAGTTGCTACTCTTGGTATCTCATGGAACAATGACCGAGGGTAACCTTGTTCACTTCTCTAGTACTGCAGTGCTTCATAGTCATTTAGTACAGCCAGGGCTCCAACACTATTTACTGTCTTATGTCACATCTGTTAGGTGGAAACTGTGGAAGAGAATATGTTTCACTACCTGAGATATGCTGTTACCTTTTTGTCTTTAAATATTTACAAAGAAAAATGTCTCTGCTCTATTAATTCTGCTATTTCCTTTCTCCTGGTTGCTTCTTTATCTTTGGAAACATCTTACTCTATCGTGAAACATACCCTTAAGAAATTTGTGCAAATAAAACATTTTGTAAATGTCAAAATGTCTTTCAATGTCTTTCCATAATCCATAGATTTTGATCACAGTACAATTCCCTTTTATCTATTTATTTATTTTTTAAAAATCCATTAAATATGAGTTCTAAGGTTCTATGCCTTTTTCCAGCTGGATGCTGAATATGTTCATTGACAATGTATTATTTGATTCTAGGAACCCCAGATATTGCTAGGAAGTACAGAGGATATCTGAAATATATCTGAAATAATTTATAATTTGATATAGATATTAGATATTCAAACCCTGCAACTTGAGAGGCATTCTCCAAAATTAATCTGAAAGCTTCTTGATACCTGCTTATAGAAATACTCTGTAGGCTGATTTCATTCTTTCTTATCTTTTGAGGCCATTCTTCATATTGTCTTTAACATCTCTGCCATCTGAAACCATTAATAGCTCACTTAGGTAGGAGAAAACTAATTCTCCAGAAATACGTCCAAGCTCACCTTCCGAAATCCTCAGCACCTCCTCTGCTGAATAGATTTGAACACCCAGTTCTTAAATTCCAACTCTACTTGAATCAGTAAGCTAAGCAATGTGTAAACATTCTACTGGTCCTCTGTGTTGTACAAGGCCACAGAGAAAGACTTCGTGCTCTACAGCATGAAGAGAAAATGACCTCGCACCTACATGACTGATTCTCCCTTGGGTGTCTAAACTCCAAGTGGATTTGATGGAGTCCAATTTGCTATACTCCAGCTGATCCAGATCCATGTCTTAAGGATGGAAAATCAGTCTTTGGGTTTCCAGGTGGAACTACACTCATATTGGTGTTAGTTCTTGTCTATAATAATCTGAAAGAAACAGTTGTTTTTTGTTATCAAGTTGATAGAGAAATACAAATCCTGATTCTGTATTTTTAAGCATCCAAATATATTTGCTAGCCTTTTATGAATAATATGCTGAAAATAAAACCTAGTTAATGGACTCACAGCTGTTAAGGTTATTAATTAATGGTATCAAATTGTTAATCATAATTTTAAATGCTAGGTCATTTTCTATTGCAATGAAGAGCACTGGCAGTTTTCCCATAGCAGACTGTTCAGAAGAAGTGACAATTTTGTAATTATCCCTGTTCCAAATATTGAAGTAAATTGCAACTGTTCCAAAAATATGCTAGGAAAACTACCTAAGGCAATGTTTCATGTTCAGCATTTGAGAGTCATTAAAACAGTAGAAGCTCATTATGTAGCTTAATAGATACATGTTACTGTTGGAAGGACAAACATGCAAATTCTTTGTATATGCTTAGCAATTTTTTTTTTGCTAAACAAATGTCCAGCATTTTTCACCTAACATAAATCAAATTTGATATCTCAGTCTTACTGAGGACTTTTTTCCTACCCTCACAAAAATCACCACAGATATATATTCATGTGGTTACTGCAATACAAAACACTACAGAAATATTGAAGATGTCAGTGAAGGAGAGATCATTGCTTGTTTCATATTGTATGAGAATACCTCCCAATCTGAAGACGGATTTTTTTTTTTCCCCCATATTTAACATGACAGTATGGTTAATTGAGTCTCCTAGAATTATGGACTTTTAAATAATCACATCATCATAGTGTCTGAATAAATGTAAGTAACCTCTTCAAAATTTATCAAAAAAATGCTAAGAAATGCATATTGACAAGCGTAATGTAATGATTTTTACATATTTTTAGTCTTAAAATTTATAATATATTAATTTATACAGTTTTTTTGTTGTGTCATCAGTCTTAAAGATGATTATTTCCTTATTCTATCTTGTTGAATCTTGCCTTTGCTAGTGATTTGTCTGCAAAGTTTTCATCTTAGTCAATTCTTTTTTGAAAAGCTTGTTCTGCTTGTACATAAATATAATTTCACTTTATAAACATTGATATTTTAATCTTTATGCATTCATTAAGCTTGAAGATCATTTAAACTGTGATCTGTATATTAATAAAAGAAGCTTTCTGTGTTCCATACCTCCTTTTGCTATTGTGGTAACCCTCTGGAGGCATTAGGGTGTCACATTATCAAAATGAATAGGATATAAAAATAGCATACCTGATAGATTTAAGCTTTGTCTTTAAACTGTTTAACTGTTTAAATACTGGAAATGTAAAATATATTTGAAGATAAAATTCTAGTAGAAATAAGGGGAAAAGGAAAAAGTGGCTGTGAAAAGAGACAAAAAAACAAGTCATTACTTTTAAATCTCTAGTTGAGTATTGTATGTAGGCACACATTCTTAGGTATCAAAATTTTTCTTTGACTTTTCTTTTTTGTATTTTCATGAGATTTCTATAGACTTCAAAATACATATACAATGAGCCATTTTTCTACTCTTTTAAAACAGGAAACAAAATTATTTTTTTCCTAAATGTCCATATCACATCTACCCATGAAAATACTTTTTTTTTCTTAGAAATGTATACAAGTCAGAGTTCATACTATCATGTCCAAGCATACTCCATCCTCCATCTTATAAAATTAACTAATTATTCATCAATTTTGGGGTGCCTCTTAAGTTTGTGCAAGTAGGTAGTCCTGAACTATTTATTCTCATTCAAAATATGTCCTTAATTTAGATCAGTGGACCTACAATTGCTTGGATGATTTTTTGTTTGTTTGTTTCCACTATTATTGTCCAGCCAATAATGGAAACTCTTCGCAGAACTATCTTCATTTGTATATTTCTTTCCTTTGTCCTTACAGTATAGCACGCCCACTTTAACTGAATTATTGAAATTCTCAGTGTATTTAAGGGACTGAATCATTTCTTGTATGAGGAGAGACTGAGTGAGTTGGGCTTGGTTAGCTTTGAGAAGGCTGAGAGGGGATCTGATTAACATGTATAAGTTCGTGAAGGGTGAATGCAGGGAGGAAGGGGCCAAGCTCTTCTCAGTGGTGGCCAGCGACAGGACAAGGGGTAATGGGTATAAATTAAAACACAGGAAGTTCCATCTCCATGTAAGGAGGATCTTCTTTCCTGTGAGGGTAACAGAGCAGTGGAACAGGCTGCCCAGGGAGGTTGTGGAGTCTCCTTCTCTGGGGGCGTTCAAAACTCGCCCGGATGCCACCCTGTGCCACATGCTCTAGGTATCCCTGCTGGAGCAGGGGAGTTGGACTAGATGATCTCTAGAGGTCCCTTCCAACCTCAACCATTCTGTGATTCTGTGATTCTGTGATTTCTTAAGTATAGAGTCTACAAACATAGACTTCCCTGGGAACTAAAACCTCCAGAAGCACATGCGTGAATTTAGTGTGTTTGTTCTTGACATGCTTAATCTTTCATTATTCAAAATTGTCAGATTATTAGTATTCTTAAAAATATTAACATATTAGTATTCTTAAAGTATTCTTAAATCTTTTGGTTTCCAATTTTCAAAAAGAAGAAATGCATTGATGGGAAATATACAGTTAACAACATCTGAATTGGAAGACTATATCTGTACTATAGTGATAAAGATGAGTAGTTGTAGGTCTGATTTCCAGATTCTCTAACATTGGCATGAACTAAAATGAGTATTTGGTAGTACTATACTTCCATTACACATTCCTGATTCATCAACCGGAGGTAAAAAGCAGGCAATCCTGCAGCTGCTCAAACTGATCAAACGTGAGAGAGAATGTTAGAGCAAAATATTGAGGAATAGAACAGTTTTTATAGATCAACTAAGGAGAAGTAGTTAGGAAAGGAAATAATGCAGCAACTGCTTTTGAAACATCATAAAAACATCCTATGTTTTTACCTGCTAGGTAGGTACCTACCAGGATTAAGTCAGTCTGCACTGATGGATCTTCACTTATCCTTTACCCTTATCCCTTGCTGAAAGTCTTTGAAAGCACACAATGAACTTACGCTGTGTTTAAGTTGAACTTTATTTGATAATTTTTTTGAAGATCTTATCAAAACAAACAAACAAAAAAGCAGACAAATATAGCAGATTATTTTACTCAGGCCATGCTTCATCAGCATTCAGAAACATGAAACACATCCCCAGGCTTTTGGGTTCCAAGTATAAGGCATGTACTCTTGAAAACAAACTGTAGTGCTCAAGAAGTATAAATTCTATTCTGGATGCGCACGAGTGACAATTTTGGTTCTTATTTACTATGACATTTGCTAATTCTGGAGTAGTACTACAAACACACTCAGGCCAACATAATTGGCCTGTCATGCATTCTTATGCTGGCATACAGCCTTGCCTAATATGCCAGTGTAACAGGGCATGATGTGCTGTCAAGATGATTTGTCAAGCCTGGGAAATTTCAAAGACAGTATCTCACTGCATAAGTTTTTTTTTTATTTATTAGTACACATTTAAACAACCTATTGAATGTGCTCGATGTCCTGTTTACATAGTTCACTAGAGTCAGTGAGCAGCCCTTATATATTTATTTTAAACAGCTCAGAGTTGGCAACATATAGGGAACGACTGGGAACAAGCAGTCAAACAGTGCAGGGTCTCTGGCTAATTTCTCTTTACTCCTCAACTCTGAATTTTTAGTTTGCATAATCAGGTCTCATAGCTTTGATCTTAATTATATTGTCTGAATGCTACTACAATATACGCAATAATTGCAGATTTTTTTTCTTATTTGAAACATTTTTTTTTCAGATTTTAGAGAGACCCAGGCAAACAGCTTCTATGTTTTCCTCCCAATGAGAGTGAGACTTTATTGCCAAATAATTAAGCTGAAAGAAAGAATGGTTTTCCTTGCTATTAAATGACAGGGGAAATGCAAGTGACAGATGAAATGGTCACAAAACTCTGCCAGTAGGATACATACAGTTGTATATTTTAATGGAAGAGTACTGCAAGTTCTCCTACTATTACTCAAATATACTATACAGTCCCACTATTTCTGTTGAAGCAATCTCTATGTTATAATTGAACTACAAATTATTATGAATAGGCAATTATTTGAATAAAGCTATATTTTATCTTTGGTCTTCCAAATCAATTAATGTAGAGTTATTGTATATAGTTAAGGATTTCCCAGGTGACCACAGTGTGCTGTTTATCACTATGAAGGAATCCTGATGACTTTCTGGAGTCATCGGACCTACTGGGTACAAATACAGAGGGTGTAGCACAGATATGGCCTTTATATCAAACATTTGTAGAAGATATCAGGCTTACTTTTATCCTACAACTTCTGTGTACATCATACTTTTTCACCAGTGACTGCCATTCACCCAGTAAGTTAGATGCTATTGCCTATATATCACACTGCATGTGGGTAGCCACATATATTTGAAAGATCACTGCAGATGTAGTCCATGAAGACTTGCGGAAACAAGATTTCTAGGTGGAAAAGAAGTACGAGTGATATAAAACAATTCTGTGGAGGTGAAGAAAAAGTTAGTTTATGCTACATGTGTTAGAAATAACAAAGTTCTGCAGCAGAGTCAAAGCATTTAATTCCCCCTGAGCTATACAGGCATCTAGAGCTCTCAATATGTCGAGTTCTGATTGTCCAAAACCCTGAGATACAATTAAATTCTCATCTCTAAAGACCTCTAAGCTTTAGTGACATGTCATAATACAGGGTGCTTTGTGGAGTATCACAAGTTCATATTTTAATAGCTGGGATTGACTGTATGCTGTGTCCTAATCTTACTTTAAATTCACTTTTTTTTTTCCTTGAGCATAAATATGCAAAATAAAGCAGAGTGGATTCAATCTATCCTAGATTACACAGGACCTTTAGGTGTTTTTAGGCTTGTCCTAAATCAATAGCTATTATCTATTTGCTTACTAATAGGTGCTAAGAACTATTATAATCTATTTTTCTTGATTCTATAAGAACCGAAAGTAAGAGAGAGGTTCTAGTTAATATTATTTGTAATATTAGAAGCTTAATAATAGCTTAATATTCAGAAAACTTTGTCTTGGTGACTTTGTTGCTCATTTAGCAAAACATTGGGGCACTCTGGAGAACTTTTATATTCTTTTTTTGAGGACTTTTTTCTTTACAGTACAAGAAAAGATTCTTTGTCAATATAGAACCACTAAAATTGCAATTTCTTAGCAAATGATGCCGAAAGAAGATCATCAAGCAAATGTATCTCCCTGGGAGATATTTTTCTGTATCAACTTCCTTTTGCATATGTTTGAAATAGACAGTTGTCTTAAATAACCAATATGCAGTGTTACTAGTGATATCACAGGAATCCACAGTACAACAGCAGTACTCATATTCATTTACTTCTTAAAAACATTAGGTCGATTTAGTTTTTATAATGATCAAGAATCTTTTCAAAATATTCTAGTGGTTTTAATGGAGTTTTGGGCATACCACTCTGAACTGCACATGTGATAACAGTGGTGTTTGGAGGGAACCTGAAAAATTGTAATCCTTATCCCTCATTTTTAATTCTACTTAAGTTTTTGTTGTGATCTTCTAAAAGTTTAAATGGAATATGACTTAAATCTGTCATGGAAAATAAATTTATAATTAGTTTACTGTATAGGCAGGGAAAATAATAAATGAAAGGCCACAGAATTGTGGCTTTTGTGATGATAGTTACTGTGATATCAGTAGTAGTTTAACTTAATTATATTTTTTTTCCTAGAAGAATCAGTATTCTTTTTTTTTTTTTTTTTTTTTTAATTTCATTGTGTCAGAGGGAAGAGTGTGAAAAAGTTGGGGCAAAAGTCTTTCTGGTGGTGGCCAGTGCCAGAACAAGGGGTAATGGGTATAAATTAAAACACAGGAAGCTTCATCTGCATATGAGAAAGAACTTCTTTACTGTGAGGGAAACAGAGCGTTGAAACAGACTGCCCGGAGATGTTGTGGAGTCTCCTTCTCTGGAGATTTGCCAAACCCGCCTGGATGCCGCCCTGTGCCCCGTGCTCTAGGCGTCCCTGCTCAAGTAGGGATTTGGACTAGATGATCTCTGGAGGTCCCTTCCAACCTCAACCATTCTGTGATACTGTGATTCCACTGCTGCTTTGGTAAAAGCATATTATATTAGTGTATTTTGCACTTAGCCCCTTTGCTCTGGTTGATACTATATTACTTTTATTGTAAATTACATTAATGAGGTCAAGAAAGAGTCTTATGTTATTGTTTGAGTGTCTCTTTTTCGATGAATTAATTTCAGTTGGAATCAATTCCAATCATTTTTGCTATTACTTGTGAGTATTTTACAGACTGCATTAATTAAGGAAATTGGTCTATAATTACTGCAGTTACCCCTATCCTACCAGGTTTCAAAATTATAGAAATAATTACCCTCCTAAGAGAGTCAGGAAACTTCTCAAATGCTGCATTATACATGCTACAATAAATGCCATGGAAGACTTGACTAAAATATTAATACATTTCAGCTGAAAAACTAATTCTTCCCTCGCAAAGAGCAAGGGAGTATTTCAGTTGAATATTCAGAAAAGTTTTTCATTTTGAAGGTCTGCATTTTGATTTCAGCTTCTAAGTTAATCAACTGACACCCTAAAATATTGTTTTTCTTAATAAAATTATAATGTTATCATTTGTTTTTTCTTCCACATATGCTTTAAGTGGTGGATGGAAATGTCTGTGGAGATATTTGGATCAAAGAGAGGAAGGCAAAAAAAGCCTTCTTAGACAAGGACATATTACTGGAAAAATAATGTGCATTAATATAGCAGCATGTATTTTGCTACATAGACTCTTTTTTTTTTTCCATATTTTTCTTTCAGGATGTCCATTCATAAGAAGCAAATTACATATAATGAAGCTACAGAAAGAAACTTGAAAGGCTTTTTCTATGTCCTATGGCTGTGCTTGCAGACGCTGGTCATCACCTTGTACCACACCTATGGTTCAGATTATGCACACCTAAGAAGCTGAAGGAAAAGGATTGCTGAAGCCGCGCAGAGTTGCAGAGATGGCTTCACTTCTGGTTGAAGTAAAGAGAAGAGAGAGAGTGAAAAGGCATCTTACTAGAAAGAGTGCCCACTCAGGATACCAAAACCAGTAGTATGGTGATCCATGCTCAGAGGTTGGCCTTTAGTGCTGTTACCGGAGTGATTATATTACTTAGATTGTATAGGCTCATCTGCTGCAATGACTTTTGTCATAAAACACAGAGATGATCCTGTAGTAGGCATTTGATTTATAATTAAATCTTCTACTTAAGTGGTTGAAAAATTGTGCAGTAGGACTATTCTACCTTTTAAATTATTCTTATCCCATTTCTTTCAATGCTAGCTGAATCTCAATGCATTTTCAGAAATATCCTAGCTCTGTTATTTTAGGACTGGCAGAAATCCTCTATCCTTACATAACTTCCTTAATTCCTGATGCACTGTAAAGGTGGTTTTTTTTTTTTTTTTTTTTTTTGCTATGACTATTATTTTTGTATTCCCATGATACTTGGTATTGGTGTTTCAACTCTAGTGGTTCCATTTTCTGAAACTGCAATAGAGTAAATTCTGCACCTAAGCAGGACAGCCCTACAGCCCTTTCAACAGCCCACTGTCTCAATGTATTTCAAGAAAAAGAAGGCTGAAAATATTTTTTACCCTGTTGTCTGAGGTTGGTGTGATGAGTGATGATTCTGAAATGAAACTGCGAGATTTTGTGCTAGTTGCAGGTGAGAAAGGGTCAAACTCTGCTTTCTTAATGCAACCTGAAGCTCCCTTTTATTTGCGTACTGCACAGTCTTACCTCATGAACCAGGATTACTGCTGAACATGAAAATTTTTTAGTATCCTGGCAAAACTTCTTTTTCTCCTGTGAACGCTTATTTTTGAGGAGTCTTTTGAGGTGAGGATCAAACATGTCTAGATATAATGATGCAAAAAAAAAAAAAAAAAAAAAAAGAGGGGTTAAAATAGGCAAAAGCTAAGTATAAGGTTGTACACTAAGAGAAATTCAACGAGAAAGAGAAGAGGAAGTTCCAATCCTCAAAAGTTAATTCCTTAACTTACAAGATATTGCAAATAAAAAGGCTGAACATGAAACTTGCCCCTTATGGACCAATGTCCCTTTTGGATAGCTTTACATAGAGTTTTATGCCTAATAAGTCATCTTACATTAGCACTCAAAGATACCAAACATATTCTCCTCTAAGAACAAATGAGCTTTTTTTCCCCATTCCATACATGTAAGGGCTCTTAGAACTGTAACTAATCAAAAGAAAATGCATACATCTTTGACATTAACTATATTTCCAGTCATAAGATAATTTTATTTAGATCTTTGGCTTTAAGAACATTCTTGGTATGATCTCAGCAAGATTAGGTGGAAACCCATATAGAGGTTTTGGAAGTTATGCAAAATTTGGATTGGACTCCTTACTGCTGAGGGCCTCTAACATCAGATATTCAAAACTTACTGAATACCAGAAAACATTGTCAGCAAGACTATTACCTTTGTAATAGCTGCATCTGTTTCTAATAAAGAAACCAGTTGCATGAGTTTGCAATAGGTGTACTTGAAGTCTGTCTGTTATACTGTTCCCTCCATAACTCTTCAGTGTTTTCCCACCTAGTTTTTGGACCCATTTTAGCTTACATATGAAGCTGCTCACTTCTGGACAATTTTGAAATCAAAAAAAGCAGGCATCCAGAGCTTACAGGACTCTAAAGTCAGATAATAAAGTTTTTTTTATGATCTTAGAATCTTCTTTTTCAACTTCTGATGCTCTTACTGGATTGCTCCATAACAATGTTTTAAATTGATCTTGATGAAAACTTTAATGGAGAATCACTACATAAACTGCTAGATATATGCTCCTGTTAGGTAGAAATGCAAAATCGCTACATAATGCATACTATAGGCTATATGTAGGATTTCTGAATGAAAATATATAACCTTTTAGAAAGTGAGAATTGGGAAGTTTAGAATTTAGAAAACTTAGATATGAGAATTTTGAAGCTGATTATCTGTTCTCATCCATTTTTATATTTGTTAGGTTTGTAGATTTTTCCTGTTTTTGTCACTTATGCGATTCATTGCTACTAACTTATTTATCATTAATATTTATTAAGAAGTGGCAAGTCTTATTTTTCCTTCTTCTTTTTTTTTTTTTTTTTAATGATTTTTAAGTGTTCCACAATGTGTTCCTGAGTGGGAATTGTACCAGCTATACTGAAGACTTTCAGCATACCCCAAGCTTTACTTTCCTGCCAGCAAGTGCTAATATGTAGGAGCTCTAAGAGTTTAATGGGTTAATGACAGAGTTTGCAGTATAGATAGGGAGTTACAGTGCATAAGCAATTGAATGCATCATTTTACATAGAATATGCTAAATTTTAAGTATAAAAATGTTAAATGAACTATTTTTAATCACCGAAAATGAAACAAAGAAAGATCTTTAAAGCTCAGAGATCAGATTCCAAGAAAATAAATCAGGGTGGAAAAATCAAACATGTTTTTGTAGTTTCTGTTCTGTGTAGGTATTGACTTGAATAACCTAAATGAAGATGGCATGATCAAATCACATTAGCAAATGTATATGCTAGTCTGAATCTTCAGCATGTCTATACTGAGGAATATAAATGTCCTCTGGGAAAAGGCAGAATTTGCAAAGGTTTCAACCTGCAATGTGTAACAGGACATAACTTTTTAATATTTCCAATTGCCTAAGATGAATTCTAATGAACACATTTTATAACCTAGATCATTAGATGAACATAAAATGTTCCTCTGGTAAGTGGTTCTGGAAGGGATTCTTAACAAATGAATCACTAAACCCTTGAAAGCTTCATCATGAATTCATTTACATGCATTTGTAACACAGCAAGCATGATTTGCTGAAATACAAACATGAAAAAGAATTCAAACAAATTAAGAAATAATTTCTTCCTTTCCATATCATTTGAGTAAAGCAACTCTTAGGCCACTTTCTGAAAGTTATGGGAAGACTTTTCCTAGAACAAGCTGGAAGGAAAAAAGGGAAGAATTTAGACATTTAGACATGACATGAAAGACATCTAGAATGTCTTTCATTATTCTACTTTCTACCAAAACATCATTGAGGTCTGAGTCTAGACCCACCTGAGAGTAAATTACAACATTACGGTTGGGACACCCACCACAGCATAACTGGAAACCTATCCTTTCCAGCTCACATGGGAATTTGATTCAAAGCAGGGTAGAAACCAAGTTATTCTCCCTCTGAATGCATTATGCTAGATGATTGAATTAGTATCTGTTGAAACAAAAAGAGTAATAAATTATATATGTCAAGTAGAATAGTTCCAAAATGAGATTACTATGAAATATTTTGGTTAGGACATTCTTGCTAAATCAGCTTGAATCCTTGTCTTCTACAGAATATGAATCTGAGTGTTACTTACAGGCCCAGATGCTCTGGCTTCAGTTTTATAGAGAGAGCTGAGGCTTGTACACCCAAAATAGAAATATTGAAACCAGGTAATCAATTAATGATTAGATCTGAGATTCTCAGTAAGCTTTTGTTGAAGTACATTTGTCCAGCTCTCCTGCTGTCTTGCCACAACGTGTGAGTGATGACAAATGGGAACAAAATACTGAAATATCTGCAAGAAAATACAAAATGTTTAGTTGTTTATGAGTTAATTGTTACCTGAATGAGGAGAGCTACTTTGAACAACAAACTTATAAAAAAAAAAAAAAAAGAGCTAAAAGCAACTAGAAATAATTTGTATCACTCATGATTCAGTTTTTAATAGTTCCTTAGGAAAATCTTGCCATGAATATATAGTATCCACAATATAGAAATGAATTATACATAGGAGGGATTGAGCAGCGTAAGGGTTCTAAAAGGAAGTTTAAAATAAGTCTTGATAGGTAAGAGAGGAAAAAGATTTCATGGCTCTTTTTAGTACCACCTAAAGAGCCGCCACTCCTACTACTCCTTTAGTAGGAGGCTTGTGACTAGCGGTGTACCCCAAGGGTCAATATTGGTTTCAGTCTTCAACTTATTCATCAGTGACCTGGATGAAGGGACAGAATGCACCCTCAGCAAGTTTGCTGTTGATACAAAACTGTGAGGGATGGCTGATACACCAAAGGATTGTGCTCTTTGTAGCTTTGTCCAGAGCTTGATCTTTGGAGCTCTGCACCATGAGAGCAGTAATTCCATGCATCAGTATAGGCTGGGAAAGCAACTCTGCTGGAAAGCAACTCTGTGGAGAAGGACCTGGGAGTCTGGTGGACAAGAAGTTAATAATGATCCAGCAATGTTCCCAGAAGGACACTGGTATCCTGGGGTTTAGGATATTAGAAAGAATGTTGCCAGGAAGCTAAGGGAAGTGATCTTCCTGCTCTATTCAGACACCCAGTGAGACCACATCTGGAGTATTGTATCCTCTTCTGGGCTCTTCAGTACAAACATAGGAAGTTCCATCTGGATATGAGGAAAATCCTCTTTACTGTTAGGGTGACACAGGCTTTAGAGTCTCTGTCCTCAGAGTTCAAAAGCACCTGGACACAATGCTCTGCAAAGTGCTGTAAGTTATCATGTGTGAGCAGAGGGGCTTGGACTCAATGGTCTCCAGAGGTCTCTTCCAACCTCAACCATCTGTGATTCCAGCTCTTTATACCTGAACAGTATTTTGATAGTGTTTTGGCAGTATTAAGATTTCATTACATTTTGAATCAGGAAGTATTTAAATTCCCTATAATTAAGAGTAGACATGAGACTAAATATCTTGTATTTCTTTAGAAAATTTATTAATGTTAATATTTTTAAAATAATTACAAGCTGAGATCATCTTATTTCTCCAAGATCCCCATAGCCAAACTTAATCTGTGTGTGTTTTTGTCTTTGTGTGTGTATTTAATGAGTAATGCTGTTTTGGAAGGAGCGTTTTTGTCATCTTTGTATATTAAGCTTGTTTATTAATGCTAAGTTGTATAAGTCACTGATAGTAAATCATTTTTAAAATTCTTCATAGTTTTGAAGAAAAGTTAAGAATAATTTAAAAATTAATTATTTTTGAGATTTTAAACTCATACACAACCATAGTCCTTTTTCACAAAATATAATATTAATCATGTAAATATAATGTACATGATTATATTATCAATATAACATTCTATAAACAAATTTTGAAACTATGGTTAGTTAGTGCATTTATATTATTGTACTCTATTGCAATATTATTATATTAAGATATTTATATTTAATGATTCAAAACTGAAAACTGTCATTCCTTTGAAGAAGATTCTGCTGTGTTGTAAGCATTTATTTATTTAAAATTACTTTTTTCAAATATCTAGGAAATTATGAACAGTGCAAAATGATTTGATTTCTTTTCCAAAACATTACTAAAATCTCAGGAGGGCTTTGGGAGGTGGAAGAGGAGAAAATGATAGAAGAAAGCTAGGAAATATATTAAGAAATGCCAGTTCTAGGCACCTAGAGAAGCTCTGGAATGAAAAAAAAAAAAATCCATCATAATGAAAATCGTATAAACAGCAAGTAATGACAGCATGGCTCCATTTTGTTTGCCTTTAATGACTTGGATCCTTAGTAAAATTTTGCTTGAAGGTATTATTACTAAATCTGTTATATCTGTCATGATACAATACCTTACCTTAAGGAGAAAAATTGTTTTTTTCCTTCCCTCATTCATTACTTATCTAAGCTTTAACCTTTCCAACATCCCCTGAGTTAAATTGCAGTACAGACTTTTCTACAATTATTTATGTACCACATTATCAAATATTGAGAATGAAATACACTTGTACTTAAATAACCCCCTAAGTCTTTTTTTTTGCCCTTTTTTTTTTTCATGTCGTGGATGCTATTTTATTCACTAATGAAGTAAAAAGCCTTCTAAACTCCATATTTTATTAATGCTTCTTTGTAAGCAAGATGCTGAACTCAATTGACAAACATGCATATGCAAAAAAAATGATAACACTAGAAATAAAGTATTATTTTATACTATCAATGTTGAGCTGAGCAGTTATGGGCACATAAAGTAGTATGTGCCCATCACTTTTTAAACTCATAAATGTATGACTAGAAAATGGCAGCTTTGGAAAGAGGAGGTATTCAGAAGAGACTGGAGTTGAAAGCTGAAGGTCAGTAGGCCACATAGTGCAGTAGGAGGAGTAAATGCCATTTAAGCTACTAATAACTTTTAACCATTTTTGTTTCAAATGTAAAACAAACATAACATTGGCTAGTAGGTAGCTTTGTTTAATCATGTAGCTTTAGAACTCCCTGTGAGGTGAATGGGTGATGGGCTCTGGATTGCAACTTTTGAAATCTCAATTCTTCGCTACCAAAACAAGCATATAATTTTGTCTTTACTTCTGCCTCTTTTCACACTACTAATCTTGCTTGCTTTTACAACAAATTTTAATGGAAAATGTTAATAAGAAAGCTTACTTTAACTTTTCATTTTTTTAGTTCCCTAATATGACAGTAATGATGTAAAATATGACATGAGAATTTTTTTTCTATTGAAAACACTACATTTTTATTTCATTTCAAATGTGGTTGTCCAAAGTGTGTTTGTAATGTACATTTCCCAAAAGAGCTGACAAATTTGAAAAGTTAAATTTCACATAAACTATATATTTTTAGCTTTTGTATGATCTATAGAAAAAAGACCACTCACACTCAGAGACATGAGATATGAATATGTAAAATCCGTATCATAGTATCTGACAACATTAAGATCAATAGACAAAGGGAATATATTAGAGAAATTTTGATTACAGTAATTTTTTTCAAATCACCAATCTATGATCAATTAAATTTGCCAATTAAAAACAAAATTAAAAAACAAAACCAAACAACAGTAAGATATTTATCAAAATTAATATTCATCAGCAATAAATTATTACTTCAAAAGTTTTGTTTTTAATTTTTAAGTCATTTTCATTTCACCATCAACTGAAGCCTAATACATATCTAATAAGATGTTTTGCTGGCTAATCTGCCTGGAAAATATGAAGTGCCTGTGGTTTGATTAGTGTTTAATTACTAATAGGGAGGTAATGAATTCTGAAACTTATTACTTAACCAATGTAAATATAATATACATTTATTATGTTATTGTAACAAAGACTACTGAATATAATTTGAGGCCTGTCAGTTGGCTGAAGACACTTAATAAACGGTCTTTCGTTATCTCCCTGATAGAGGTCTATTGTACCTGTAGCTAACAATCTGATTGTTTCATGTAGGATTCTTATGATCTTAAAGACAGAAAAGGACTTTCTTTTTTACATGATAGGCTTAAGTAAAGAAGCTAATGAGGAAGCAATATTCAGAATAAAATAGTAGATTTCCGAAGAATTTAAAATGTGAAGCACCTTCATTCTGATTTAATTGTGACTATGAGCTTAGAAGAACAATGCTGGTTTACTTTGGTTAGGGGTTTGAAACAGTGACATGTTACTGATTTCTAGGTTTATAACCCAATAGTAGTGCTGTATTCTATTTTAATAGCCAAGTAATGAAATAAACACTGTGAAAGGCTCTGTGCTTGTACTGGGGAAACAACATCCTCCAGTTCAAATTTGTGCAAAAATTCTAAGGCAGTACTTCACCCTCAGACAGCGTAGAGATAAACTAGAGAGATGTTTCAGTGTATCTGAGTAATAGTAATAGGGTGATAGACAGGAAGTACTTCTTACAAGTAGAACATCCACTTCTCTTTCAGTGCTCTGTATTCTGTAGATGTAGTAGTAGTAGTAAATATCTGTGATCTTCAATGTTAGATTGTGGAGTCATTGAAGACTGTTTTAAAGCACAGAAAAGGCATTCTCTGATTTCTTAGTAATTAATGAATCCAGGTCTTGTGTTGCGCAGATGAAACATCTTCTTTAGAAAGACACAGTGTGCAAAGACACTTCTCGTTTCTATCAGCTCTTCATTAGAACTCAAAAATTGCTCCGACCAAGAATGGTATTTCAGAATGTTTTTGTGGCTGTACACCAGAGAAAATTCATACAGCTTTGGGTTGAAAATCACAATTATCCCCTAAATTACTCCTTGTTTGCCTTTTATTATCCTTAATACTGCTGTCTAATGGCAAGTGAATCAAAAATTGTGCCTGGAAATCTACTTGATTTACTTTGTAGGCTTGTGTTTGTGTGACCACCAGAGTCACTTTAATGGCCATGAAGTAGCGTCATCCCACTGCTGCTATTTCCACATCCTTAGGAAACATGCCCAGAAAGCACACTGAGATGTTCTGAGGAACAATATAATTACACTTGTTAATGCACTTGTCATTTCAGTGACTTTCTTACCATTCAGCAGTAGCCAGTCAAGCAGACTTTTTTTTTTTTTTTTTTTTTTTTTTTTGATCTTTACTTGATCTAGACTGCAGATGTTCAGTCTTAGTAATTGCTCAGAGAGTATTATATATTTAAAAAAGGAAAAACTTGTTTTATTGGAATTGATTTTATTAGAGATGTACCTTCATTTCTGTGTCTCCTTCTACCTTCCCTCTTCTAACATGGGCACATACACATCTCTGAATGTGAAGTCCATCATTCTGGCGCAGAAGAACTGATATGAGCACAAAGAAGCCCTCCCATTTACTTTTAGTTATTCATTTGTTTGTTTGTTTGTTTATTTCTTTATTCATTTATGGTTACAATGTAGTGCTCATGCTGCTGCCTGAGGTCTTCCAATCTGAATGGTCTGGACATTCTTAACAAGCACTGAAGTACAAATGTAGACATCAACATTATCACATCTCAAATACGTTCTTTTTTTTTTTTTTTTTTTTTTTTTTTTTTTTAATAAGGAAACAATTCATAGGAAATGAATTGCTTAAATTACTAAATCTTTCCCTCAAATAGAATTATCTTCAGAGATTTTGTAATGTGTTTTGTAATGTGATATTTCTGGAATAGTGGCCATGGCTGAGACAAAAATTTGCTCCAAGTGAATTACTTTTATATATATATATATATATATATATATATAAAAAGACGTTCTATAGGTTTTTTCTTTCAATAGGCCATCATTCAGGCATTAAACATTAAAATGTCTCTGAAGCTGTTAGAACAGAGTGAAAGAGATAACCGAGCAGTCTGCGCAGTGATGTAAAGTCTCTTTCCCATTGACAGGTTTAAAACACAAGGTCCTATCAATTATTAAAACCTTGTAAAGAAAATAGCATTCAGATAATATTAAGAATATGTAAACATGGCGGGCATTTTGTGATTATTATAGACAGTTTTAATGCTGTCATTTTAAAAGAGTGCAGATTTTACTGAGATGTCATTGCTTTTGTTTAATTAATACCTTGGTTTTAAAGAATTGGATCATTCTGAAGCCATGTTATTATTCTGTGCAGCAACTTACTTGAAGCTCATTTATTTTCATGTCTGCATTTTTTTGGGAGAACGTCAGTTTTGTTTATTCAAAGTAGATAAATCTGTCATGTGGTAAATGATAAAAAGGAGATGGTCAAGTTTGTTATGTTTCTAACCCTCTGAGTCCTGTCAAAGTTACAGTAAAAAATGTGCAAATTATTTTGAAGAAAAGGAGTAATGTGTTGTTTTATTCTGCGGAACACTTATGAGTGTCATATAGAATACTATTAGTCTAAAATTAAATATGCCAGTGTACTATACAGAAATGGAATTTTTCAATATAATATTCTGTGTAAAATGAAGGATGCTATTTATCATAATAGTTGACATTTAAATAGAACTTTTGAATCTCTAAGCATTTTATTAACATTTATTAAACAAGGCACATCACATATTCTTTGAGGTAAGCAATCCTGCTTTCATTAAATTACGAAAAAATGATAACAACATAAGGACTTGATATTTAATCAGAAAATTCATCATCTGGCATCTCTTAGCTCCCTCCTATGGTTTTGTGACCACAGTCATCCATTTCTTGAAAAAAATAACGTGTGATAATAAGACAAAAGAAATTTAAGAGAAATTTAGAGTGGATTACTTGAATAACTATTGACAGTCTGCTACTGCTCTGTTAAATTATTGCTAATAATAAGTATTCAAAAACAGTATTCTTTTAGTTGAAGGAGAAATTTGAAAAATTGAAAAACAGCCTCATCATTTTTATAAATAATTTCATTCAGAAAAATACACATATAAATTAAATAAATTCTTTACTAAATAGTTCTAATGACTCCTAGATATTCCATATGCAGATTTCCAGAAGGTGATGGTGGGGCAGATGCTTCTAGAACTAATTGTTAGGGTATAATGTATTTTCTATGACTGGTTTTCTATGACTAAGTCTATAAAATCAGAAAGGAGACTGTTGAGACATCCTGTCTCTCAAGACCGGGCTTATGCTTGACCTCCTAAATACCTTTGACTTATTTAATTACAAATACAGATTTTACTAAAGGAAATGTGAATTAATTTACTGCTGAAGTCAATTATGTCATAACCTAAACAGCTTTAGAACTATGTGTATGATTGTAAGAATAATAACTAGCTGCATCTTTGTAGTTAGCTCCTGAGGTCTAAGTGGTAATGTAGGATATTGAGCCCTCAGTTCCCTTAAGAAAAGGAGCAAAATGAAGTCATTATATTTTATATTGAGGTGAGGAACATAAATTCAAATAAATTAGTATAAATGCTAATAAGTATTACCATATAGTTATTATACTTGTATGTATACTTATATACTTAAATATATATATTTACTTATATAATACCATACCATATTACTAATAAGTAATATATCATAAACTAATGTTTACCCAGAATTCACATTTTTTCAATTGACTGCTTTTTAAAAAAAGGCATAAAAAGTCTTATTTAGTGCTCAAAATAAATGACAAGAACAATAAGCAGCTAAGAATTTCTTATGCTAATAAAAATATTATTTCCTACTAATCCTAATGTTTACATGTATAGGATTATGGATAGGAGCCTCAGAAATACATTGAACAACATAGTTACTTTTAAAAAAAGTATTGCAGAGCCCTAATTATTATGGAAATAATGTGCTATCTCACTATGAACTGACAAATTGATGATACCTTTCTACAATAAAATCTGTGGCAGATTCTGAACAGAACCAATGATGCGAGGGAGCGTCCGGAGTCAGAGATGCAGTCTCACAGAGATTAAGTCAATGCTCCCTTTATTGCAGATTCCACCACACTTTTATACAGTAAACCGTAAGCCGCACCCCCGACCAATCATGATTTTACACACTCTYCTCTCAYCTCTGTCTYGCCACTGTCYTCRGGGCTGGCATCCAATCCYTTATAAGTTTACCTATAAGGTTCCGGATACAATACCTTTTATGCCTAAAAACAAGTGCGCCACAGCTACTGTCCAATTAGCTTCACGGTCACGCAGCAGCCGGACAGCTGCCTTTGTTTTTGATCCGCTGATGGAACAAGTACACTGTTGGCCTTGAAGTTGGTTATCTACTAACAAGGCATCCTGCCTGCTAATAGGCACTGTACGGCCGTCCTTGGAGAGCGCCCCAACAAACCAACTTAATCATCTACCTTGTCCCAGGTATGTATATCTACATAGTCGCAGGTAAGGCAAACTGCTACATGCTTTGAATTATCCCTCGTGAGATTTGAGAGTCTTTGGAGAAAGACTAATCTAATTCATCAGGACAAGGTCCCATTTCATCCTTCCACTGGAAATATGCCTCAGGCAATCCTTGTCAAAGTATACATTTATAGTTTAGGGAACTTACAGGAAGTGGAAAGAGTTGGCAATCCAACAAGGCATTCCTTTCTAGTTCTTTTATGCTTTATTTACCTCTCACCTTTCTTATGTAAGGAAACTTTCATGGAATTTTTCTTTCATGGAAGAGAAATATTTTGTTCATATTCAGAAATATATTTATTTACAATTGTTAAATAATCATTTACTATGTTACACCCTTGCTGTCACTCAATCTCCATATTCTTATTAGTTACATAGTTATTCTATAACTAAGAATAATTTGGAGTTTGTATTTGATTCTTTTCATTAATTATTCTTTCTTATAGCGTCATTATATGTGTGCAGTCTTTCCAAATATGATTAGTTTGTACACAGATTTCAGTAAGTTTTTTGATGACTTGGTGATTTTGTGTGAAATGATAGAAAACTAGGGGGCCTCATAGAACCCTAAGTCTTGAACAGACGAAACAGGGAGAAAATGTTTATAAAGACAAAATAACACATTTCAGGAAGAAATCATTTTTATCAGCATGAATGCAATTTTTACAATATGCATTTTACAAAAATATGTATTTTACAAAATCACTTTTAAGTGTAGAAAGACATTGTGTTCTTTGAATGTTTTTCCTTTTTTAAATAAGAGAAAAGAAAATCCAAATATCTTTGTGATTTGACTTTCCCTCAAGTTTCTTTACATGAAGAATGATAAATGTGCCTGCCTAGAATACCAGATATGAAATAAGATGTTCTACATATCATGGACCACAAGTAAGATGTGACGCTGGACAAAGTCTCCAATATAATTAACTATATATTAGCATATATCAAAAGAATGATAACAAGATGATGCTATTCACTTTAAGAAAAGTCTTTGTTTAGCATTATATTTCTAATACAGTGATGAATAAAAATCATTTAAAATGACTTTCAAAATGAGATTTTTTTACATTGTCGTGTGAGGTTTTTTCAAGGCTGTAGAATTACCCTGAAAAAACAGACAAATGTTTTCTCTTCATGAGAGTGTATTCCTAGTGCTCTTGTCTTTTTACTTGTGTTGGTTAATAAAAATATATTAAGTCTAGTTTATTAGTATATTCTGAATCATATTTCTTCAAAATGAACTGAAACAAAATATTAAGCATTTATGAACCATGTTTAATTAGCTCAAAATGTAAGGGATTTCTGAAAAAACATTGTCTTCTTGAAATGCACTTTATTAAGAAAAGATATTCTGAAAATGGTTTCTCTTTTTTGATTAAGCATTTATTAGGTGATTATTTTCTTCCTTTTTATAAAGCTGTGATTTTTTCATATTAGAATTCTTAAAGGAAGAGTCACATCTTGAGGCTTTGGTGGCATCTGACTGGCTAGAACACTTTGTCTACTGATTGTATCACTTTACCGTAAAACTTTAACCAGTTGTGTCCCCATGCAAAACATATAGATATCAAGCGTTTAAATGATTCTATTTCCATCATAAATGTTGCAATGCCTGCATCTGTGGGTTGGTTCGCCATTTATTTTTGTTATTGTGTTTAAATAGCCTCGGTATAGTTTTCAGTGGACTAGATATACATAGAAACCATAATTTCAACCACAGTGACTTTGATTTATGCGTTGTTGAAGTATGTCTTTAAATTTATGTGATTTGATGTGACTGTTTCAGGTGGACAGGCTACATCAGAGGCATATCCCTATGCCAGTGATAGTATGAAAACATACTGCACCTCTAGGACATTTTGCCTGAAACATAGACTTATCTTTTCAAATGGTCATTATAATAATTCAGGCTAGACCTAGAAGCCTCACTTTCTGTTCTTTCAAGTTACGTAGATATGCAAGTCTTCAAAGATCTAGGACTGGCCATTTCTTTCAATTGCAACTGAGGGGACAATCTGCCATGTTTCATCATTTGTTTGAAAGTAGTAGTTAAACTCTTAGCTGTTGTTTTGAGTAAGCCAGCTCTCCAGCTGTTAGAGAGCTCTCCAGCTCTCTTAGATAGGCATCTTTGTATCAGGCTGCAGAATGAAGGCTTTTCTTGATCTCACCTTAGCTTGATCTCACCTTTTTTCAGCCCAGTGATGTCATGTCTGCTGTGGGGCTGGTAAGTGATGTCCTTCAGATGTCCTCAGTCAGTGGAAGACTAATCCGCTACTGTGACTGGTGGTAGAGAGGTGTCTCCAAAATTAGTTTTAAAAATTAGTTTAAAAAAGGTCAAATTAAATCCTCAGGTAATTATACAGACTTTATCCAATTGCACTAGCTTTACCATTTTGTGGGTGGGATTTTATTGTTTTGAGTAATACATTCACTATGCCTAGTGTTTCCCTACAGCAACAGAAAACATTGCTTTTTCAAAGGAATACCAAGGATTAATTTACCCACTATAGATTTTCAAATAGATGTTTTCATAAAGGAGTTGCTTTTTTTTTTTTTTTTTTTTTTTAGTTTCATTTTTTTTTTGCCCTAGTAGGAAGAGTCTCAACTGGTGTGTTTAATCTTAGTATTGGAGATTTGCAGGTTTGCTCTCTCTCTTGCCAACATTCTGCACAGATCATGTTTGATGTTTTACTTTTGTAAAGGCATTTTTTGTCTATGCTGGAAAACAATATCCACCACAAAGGTCATGACTTTTGAAGATGCGTGAAGTGAAGTGAGTGGCACAAAACAGTAGGTTGCAAAGCATTGTACAATTCAGTGAACAACAAGGTCAATTACTGCATATCTACTTGTAGTTCAACACAGCTGGAGCGAAAAAAACATAATGCCTGACTGGCATTCTGTAGCAGTTTAATGCAGAATAATAATGGAGCTTAAGTCGTTGGTTCACCAAAAAAATATAATTCTGACTGAGCAAAACACAAAAAGAAGAGGAAAGCTGTCTGTCAGAAAATATTAGGAAAAAATAATATAGAATTGAAATGAAAGAATGTATGTGGCTTGTTTGATTATGGGTCTGACATTCCAGTTTTTCATACAGACATATATTTTTTTCTTTTTTTCTTTAAAGAAGTTGGTCGGACTGATACAGTAATTCTTTCCTATTCAAATTCTGCTAGGAGCTTTATATGAATCCAAATTACCTCTGCAGAGAATTTCCAAATTATGAACTTCTGAGTTTAGTTACACTGGCAAAAACTAGTGTAATCACTGGGTTATGATTACAAGTATTGTACTTCATTAAGAAACAGTAGGAAGCAGTAAGAATTAGCTTCCACAATGTAGTGAGAAATAAGAGGCCATCATTTAATAAGGAGGAATATAACTAGGAAGGAATAGAGCAAGTCAGAGAAACTTGGCATGCACTGATAGCTGAGCAAACTCAGTATTTCTTTAAGATCATTTTAAGATGAACTTGTCAATTAAGATAAAACGTATCCTTTCACAGACTTTGTGAATATTAAAAGCTTATGTTGATGTGCAGAATTTGTTTCTTTGTTCAAGCTGTGTTATGAGAAGAGCTGATAATATGAACCTTGATTTCCACAGGATACCACTGTGTTTATCATACTTGATATTAAAGCCAGTATATTACCTGCTTGCTATTTAGACAATCTGAAGATTATGATTTATACCTTCTTGTCGATGAGATGAATCCTTCCCCACTTTTAGTATATCATATTGTCTGAATTCATACATCCTCATTCCTTTGTAGATCTTAAACAATTTTAGTTGAAAATTAGACGCAAATAAATAAAGCAATAGAAATTTCTGGGCATGTTTTTGCTAAAATTTGCTTCTGAAACTACTTCTGTCCAACCTTCTTATATTTTTCTTGAGCTTCTCCTGGAAGAGCGACAGTGAATCACATGCATCTACCCTGAAGCTAAAGATTAATGTTCATCAGCAGGTAGCAACTGAAAGTGATAAACACACCTGCAGTGAAAGTACAGTGAAAGCTAAAGTAAAATATAGATAGGGGTTTTGTAGCCTAATTTAGATATGGGCAAATTCTATGAGCTGAATTTCCCACATTGATTGCAATAACACTCAACTCCCTCCTTGATTTGATTTTCAATTCTAGCTAAAACAGAGAGACCCAAAATACAGATAAAAAATAAGTGTGCAATAGCCTCCCAACTTTTAGATTTTTTTCCTGAGCAGGAATGAAGTGCAGACAATTATACAATATGTGAGTGAACCCATGTACAGTGCCAACTGTGGACAAAAACTCAGAAGTTTTTCTTGTGTATGCAGCCTAAAAGCTAAGGGATGATTTTCAAAATCAAGACAGACTACATCTGAATTACACTGGAACAGAGTGTGGTCACCAAAATTTCCTGATTTATTTATTAAAAATTTTCACCCTCATTCTCAGAGTGTGGGGAGACAACCAGAAACAAACCACTCTAAGTCTTCTTTCTTCCTTAAATTTCCTTAAGGACTGAGTCAACACTGTTTTGATTAAAGACTGGTATCTGACTTTTTCAAAAAGAAATCTGGAAGCCAGATTTGCATTTTATGTCTAACATAGAAGAATAGGTACTTTTCCTCAAACATACAGAATATGGAGTTTCTGTACTCAAATAAATATATTGTTTGTGTTTGGGAAATTCTTTTGTACAAGCCTTTTCACATGTTACTGGACATTAAAAGTACATTAGATGATATTATATCCATCTCAGAAACTACAATAACTGTGGATGATTCTCCTAATACTGCAGCTTTTTCTTTCCTACTTTCAAACTATGAAATCTAATTTTTGCTTGTTAGGGCTAACTTTTTTTTTTTTTAAATAAAAGTTAGTTTTCCCTGATGAACCACCACTGGGTTTTTACTCAAGGCATTAAGCTCTCATTCTTTTAGATAAGGAGTAGTCATTGTAGTAGTAATGAAAGGTTTGCTTTTCATCTGCAGATAGTAATTTGCACTTTGCTTTATGAAGTATGAGAATATTATTTTAAAACAGCAGATATTGGCCATTGTGACAAGCCTGATGCCAGATTAAATGGATAAATGGTCTAATCTAGTGTGGCAGTATTCCTAAACTGACTAAAACAAAATTAGCTTTGGTACTGTTATCAGTTTAGTTGGCTGTTGGGTCTATGACAATGCCCTGGGAAAATTATGATTGACTGCTCTCAAGGCAACAGTTCCAGTACAAACTGTAATGGACACAGAAAATAAGAGAAAAATGGATAGAATAGCATATTCTTGTAGTTGGTGAGATGGCAGTGTCAGAAAATTTTGTCCTTCCCATTCTGTCTTGCAACAAAAGTAGTTCTTCTGACAACCTGTCAAGACTACAATTTGGATTGATTCTGGCTACGCCTTCTTCTCCTAGACGGCACTCTTTTCCCTGTATAGTCAGAAAAAAAATAATAAAAAAGCATCTCTTCCTAATCAAAATATATAGATTAAGAAAAAATCAATTCAAGTTTCATTTTGCTTGATCACATCAGATGTACTGGGAGATGTAACATGGTTGTTACATGTTTTAGGTGACGATATATGTTTAAGGGCAGGAATATGAAAAAAAAAAAAAAAAAAGGAGTTAAGATGGTCAGTCCGTTGTTTGGACAACCGGATCTAGAGAAAGGGTCTCAGTAGTTTCTCAGTGCAACTGAGCTGAACTTCAATCTGAAGTGATTGAATCCTTAACAGTGTTTCATGGATCAATACACATCGTGTGATACATTTTTTTTCTTATAAGCAGATCTTTTTCTGAAACCAAGATGATTCACTTGCTTTAGAATTTGTTGTATTAACTGATTTAAATTTTTGGATATTATTCTATATGAATGTTATTAAATTTATTTTGAGAGATTAAAAATACGAAAAATACTCCGTAATACATAACATAACCTGACAGGCAAATATATATCACAGACTATCTACTGCAGACAAAACATCAAGCAAAACAGTCTGCAACCATTAAATGGTCAGCAGAGATAAGATACTGTATAATGACAGTCAAATACAGAATCACAGCATCTGCTGCCAATAGTATATCATTCCATGGTAGTCCCACTGAAACCAATTATGTGTAGAATGATGTTTTTAAATGTGGGAGAAATGCACCTAAAACATTTTTTTTTGGACAGATATATTTATACTATGTTTAATTGCAGTGAATGATTGTTAAATGACCACTCTGAAGTTGGCATGAGTTTTATGTGAGCAAAGATTAGAGATTTAACCACATATATGTAATTTTTCAATGATTGTCTCAGGGAAACCAACTGTAAAAAGCAGAGCAGAATGAGGAAGAAAATGTAATGAGTAACTATCTGTTCCTCTGCAAATAAGCAAATAGTTCCTACAACCTAATATTAAATGATTATATCAACCCTCAGGTTATAAAATAAAGGTATAGCTATTCCACATCATTCTGTCATGTCCTTTTGTGGGATTGCAAGTGCTTCTGAGGGAGAACAATAGTTCCACGGGGAATCTTTTCAAAGCATGTTGCCCTCTTGCATGTGTATTGCTAATATTTTTGAAGATGTATGGGAAAGTGCTGCATAGCAGCCGAAGCAAATTTATAGGTGAGATCAAGTTAACATGAACATCTCAGAACATTGAAGGAACACCTGGGCTTTGTGGAAAATGAGCAGTCGGCACTAGAATTTGTTGGCTATAATCTCACCATGAAGGAATGCTCTCTGTAGCGTGCTTAGAGAGCATTAGCAGAGGAAATATGGGTAACTATGCTTCAGATTGCCAGATGATAAATTTTGAACCTTTTGAAACAGTGCATTTTGAAATGCACGTAATGCTTTCAATGTGCTAAAATCATTTGGGAAAGGTAGTATACTCCAGAGTCCTTGCAGATCTTTACAGACTTCATGCCACAGCATGTCACTTAATGACTGATGGAATGAAGTGCAAACCAGAGCTGCTTTGTGGATAAGGACAATGGTGGTGGTAAAGGTCCACTCCTGAGGAGAGTGCAGGAAGGGCTGCACTTATGCCATCATTTCTGCTAACGGCTGTTTGCTTCCTCTATGAGACTCCTCTGAGATGCTGTGAGCCAGCAGCAGACATGCTGGCTGAGCAAGAAATCCCTTTCTCTTCCTAAGTACAAAAACTGCAACTGGAGGCAGACCCTTAGGTCCTGAGGACCCTTAAGGAAAGAGACCTCATTACAATTTTTCTTCTTTGGGCTTTCTCATAATTGACTGTGCAGTGGTCATTGTAATACTAAATTTGCAACTCACTTATTTTTGCATTCTAGTCCATATCTGGGTATAAAATCTCACCTATTATAGCTTTTGCACCTGCTAATTTAAAAACACAAAATTAGTTTATCTATAAACCTGCTCTTCCAAAGAGTGCAAATTCACAAAGTATGAATTGTTCAAATTTCTTCTCTTAAAAAAATCTGTTTTTGTCTTCTCCAGCACAACTTCAAAAATATTTTTCCTTTTTCTGTGAATATGAATGAAAATATGATTTTCAATGAAAATGAAAATTAAGACAGCTGTATTTTATAACTGGCTTTCCTTATCATAAAAAAAAAATGCATATCTTTCAAAGGACAAGTGCTGTACAGTATCCTCTACACGTAGCAATCATCTTCATTAAATTTACAAATTATCTTATGAGCAGTGGTGTATAAGATATGCAGCTTAATGATGTAGCAAACAGATAATTGTGTAACTCACCTAGCTATGAATTTACTGCTGGAGTTAAGTAGCTCTTGTCTTAAGACAAGACAAGCAGTTAAGTCATATTTGAAGAGATAGCAGATGCAAGATTACAAAAATAATGTATGTTAGGAAAAATACATTTAGCAGACCTGACACAATTTTTTTTTCATCTTCTCTATATACACAGACTGCATAAAAACTATTGCATCTTCAAAAATGAAAAATGCTATTTTAGATATTTTCTTGTTTTAAAAAATAAACAGTTGCAGCTTTTTCAAATCAGGGTGTCATAATACTTAAATATGTATATATATATATTTGTGTGGATGAATATGAATATGCTTGTGAATATCTCTGTGTGCATGTGTGCATATTTGTACACATATATTTTTAAACAAGCTCAAAGTGGTCTCTGGTTATTCTATCCTTAAAGTGGAATGACTTGAATATCAGGAAGCATTTTGTTCATATGTTTTTCCTAACCACAGCCATATCGATAAAAGAGGCCATTCTCTCTATAGTACAACAAGTGTCTACAAGAGTGTCTGTATGCAATATGACTCATTATCTCTGAGAACAGGTATCCAACTGTTTTCATGCATGGATAAGAAGGAAGTGCAAAGTCTTTCAAAATATTACACACAATTTGTAGCAGATCCTTCGTTTAATTCATCATGCAAGTTTACTTTCCTTCAGTTAATTTATCATGCAAGTTTACTCTTAAAAGAAAAAGGCAATTTGAAATCCCATATTAAGTGTAGTGTTTGATGGGTTGATTGTGGCCCACTTCAGCAAAAGCTTTATTTGTCTCCTTATGCACTTCAGCTATACTGGCACTGCAGTGCCACCCAGGAATACCTTAATTGGAAAGTCTCATGTGTTAGGGTTTGTGATGTTAAGTGTATTTGTCACTGATTAAAAAAGTCTGCATATTTGTGCAAGTCCATGGACGGATGATTTTATCCAAGGAAACATTCCACAGGGAAGGTAATACACAAGCATCAAACTTTCAAATACATCAGTTTCTAACAACTGAGGATAATTTAAACCTTGTTCACAAGGATATTCTATTTCAATCTCCCCCTTGCAGCACCTAAGCCTAGGCTGATAGTTTGGACAGTCGATTTGGGGAGTCATTTGGAGCTGCTGACTTTCTTTGCAAAGGGCTGTGTGCATTAGTTTCTCATAGCTAGGAGCCATTCACAATCTATGCAAATAAAATCAATGTTTGCTGGATATTTTTAAAGAAGAGTATAAGGCAAATATATGAAATTGATTATATTATTGCACATAAAAAGCTTTCTGCAAACAGATGCAGGGTTCCCCTCTGCACTGGGAATTTGTTTTACATAAGAGATGTTGTTGATGATGTTTACGCATGTACACAGGTGGGAACAAAAGCATCCAAAGTGATAAAGCTTACTATTGACAAGATTATCTTGTCTACTTGTTCTTTACGAAATAGTATATAGTCTATCAAATATCAAAATTAAAAGATATGTTCTTGTGTATGTGTCATGCAACATAGACACTAGTTTGAAGGATTAATATTTTTCTTGCTTACCTATATCCTGCAGTCATCACTCTTGCTTAATGAGCATTTCAACTCCTCTAATTTGCCCTAAAAATAGGGCGTTATCATCCATGTGAAGATGTTACTTTGTAAATTTAGATTAAAGGGGTGATTTCTTGGAGTCAGGAGATAATGTTATATGTAAATCTGTGCACTTCTGTAGGAGAAATTTTGCTCAAAATTATCTGTATCTGCAACAAGATTTGCAAGAATGGAGATTACACTTGGATGTATTTTTGTTGTTCTGAAAGACACACAAACCCTAAGTTAACTCTGAGAATCAGAAGGTGTCACTATTTTAAAACTATTTTGACACTAATGAAGCCAAGTTTCCCTTTAATTACGATACCCTAATTTCACTCAAGAGGAGTGAAATTCAGTGAATCTTTTACACTAATTGAGAGTCCATCAAGCTGACAAACAGAATGTTATTAATTTAAAGACAGTCAAAATGATCACACTTCTCAGGGATTATAATAGGGAGAAGTTGACATTGGTGACACAACACATTTCATTAATAAGCTTTCAGTGGGATGTTGGTAGCTATTCTGCCCTTAAAAAAAACACACATTAAAGAAAATCCTCAGTAATGGAATTAGACTTATGTTGTCAATAAGAACGGTTAATAAATCAACTCTTTCCATAATCCCAACTCAAACTGAATTCTATTGCCCAAATATGCAGGCTATCTTAAAAAAAAAAAAAAATTGAGGGACAATTCTGAATTGTCCTGGCCTGGCAGAGGTAAGCTTGTAGGAGGTCCAGAAACAACACCATGTTATATCTGAGATGCATCATTTTTTAAATACATTCACATTTTGTTTATATGTATTCAAATTATTTCATACATATTAGTGAATGTGTCCTGAAATTCACTGCTAATATTACTGTTTTAAATGAGAACTGCATTATTAGCTGTCCTAAGCACTCTAATTTCTCTTTCAGTTCCTAAGCCTCGAACTCTTCTGAAAAACAGGATCTCCATTTTCCATCAGTGCTTCTAAAATATTCTAAAATATCTGTCAAACTCTCCATGTCAATAATTTGCCAGATTTTGTGCCTAGCTGATTGCTTCCAATTATCATTTTATTATTTCTTCTCTCCCCCAAAATCAATAATTGAAGTGGGCTAAACCTATAGGAAGAGCTCTGGCAGCAAGAGCCATTAGAAGTAGAGCCAAAAAGGAGCCCTGTTTCTTCAAAGCAGAATGGGAAAGGAGATCTTTTTCTATCTGCCTTCTGGAGGTGGGAGGAGATGGAAGAGCAGTGATTGGGCTCTGTTTCTCCTACTGTTTCAATATGTATAATCTCTGATATCGTGATGTCCTAATTAAAATCTGTTTGGAAAAAATGCCAAATGGACACAAGCTGTTAAAGCATGTAATTGGCAATGTTTTTGCGATTGATACTGAGCCTACTGGTGAAATTTGCACTTTAGGTCTTTCTGCTGTTTTTCAGTCATTGTCACAGCCATCTGGTTTAGGTTACGTTTTTAATCCTCTTGCTCCAAGTTAATCCAAGCGAGACAGTTGTTAGGTACGCTGTTCTGAAGAGGAGAGAGACGAACAATCCAAATTGTATTTAGAATGCAATCAATATTGTACAGGAAAGTGCTTATACTTTAAATGCAATTGAAGGCGCATCTAAGCTCAAAGTGATATTTAATTTCACCATATTACATCATACTACAAATCTTTACATGATAACTCAGTGTATGCTGGAACAAAATCACCTTTTCAGGTTAGTACCTCAATGCCTTTTTAAGCAATAAACTGATATACAGCTTGAAATTAATTTGAGGTCCTTACTTAACTTTGTGTAGCCACAAGAAGACTATATGTTGCACCAGCTTTTTACTCATATGGATAAATGGAATGCTATGTTTGAAAGCATCACAAAGAAAAATAATAATATATAGGATCCTGTCTCTATTTTTTTCCTAATAAAAATGTAAGAAGACTCAGTAAATTAATTTAAAAGCCAAATCTATGTATGCTGTTATTTCTTGCAGCAGCTCTGTTTACATTTCAGGGTTTTTTTTTTCCTGTGTGAATAATCATTGTTTTTACTCAGATGAAGGTCATTTACATGGTGGCATCTTTATTAATATTGCCCTATACTTTCGATTGTAAGGATTGCTACTACTCAATAGTTATTAAACTATAATTACTTGAGATAAAATATTACAGGTCAAGCATAGGATTCTGGGTGATTTGGCAGGTGGGGAAGGAGAGGTTAGTTGACTGATTTCTCAGGATAACTTTAAGGAAAGTACTTTGTCCTTATTAAAATAATTCTTTAAATTAATTTTTGAATGATTATTTCTCCACATTTTGGAGGAGATGCACAAAATATAAATAGGATATGGCCTTTACATTTAGGATTTTTTTGTAGGAACCGTGCGAATAATACTTCAAGTGGGCAAAACAGAGAAGAACTTTGGGATTTGCATGTGACCAACAGAGATTTGTACATGTTACAGAGGAGTTATCTATTCCAGTTTTATTGAGAATATTTTATCCTTGGTCAACAGAAGCTAAGAATAACTTTACCAATAATTACTCCTCATAGCTGTTGGGGTTTGCTGTGAAAATAAGTTCAAGTATAGGACTTAAAGGGAATTATAATGTCTGTTTTAAAGAGTAATAATGTAGCTTCACAAGTAAGAATTGTATCTTTTTTTTTTTACACACAAACACACACACAGGTGCGCGCACACACACACACATACACACACACACTTCTTTTATGCTAGAAAGACTTTGCTTTGCTTCTTTTATAAAGCACCAAAACATTGTGTTCATGCCTGTTACCAAAGGAAAATTGATTCATGCAACTTGCATAACCCTCAGGTGGGCGATGGTAGCACACATGAAAACTAATGAGAAAAATAAAAATAATTATGAAAAACAAATTCAAGTTTGAGGTGCAATTGCAATTAACTAGCTTTTTTTCCCCAGACCTTAAAGAATAGCTAGAGATTTTTTTTCCATTTACTTTAAACTTACTATGGTACTGTATTTTTAAAATACTATGTTTCTTTTTACATAATTTGATATGTGGATAGATGTTTCTTTTATAATGAAATGAAGTAACTAAGTAAAGAAATAAGGATATATTTTCAAATAAAAGAACTAAGAACCAATTTTTGAATAAATAAAAGAACAAATTTTTGAGTGAATATGAAAGATGCTGTAAAACAATGCAGAATTATTTTACAAAGATATGTATAATTGCATAGTTAAATGAAAAAAAAAACCAGAAATATAAAAGAAAAAAATATTGGAATCACCTCCAGGAATTAATATACTTGTGGAATTTGAACTAAAGCCTTATTTTGTAACTGAAGTATTGTCTGATCATGTGGCTAGGCATAGGTTAAATGTAGAATTTTCATTCTTAGGAATTTCAGGAATTATTGACAAACATTCTATCCTGTGTAACTCATTTTATTTTTCATTCAAAGAGGAAAATGGCTTGGCTATCTCAAGCTGGATGTCTTTTTTCTTAGCTAGTAAGTATTTGATAAAATGCCTCCTAGCGTATTATTAGTAATTTATAGAATATTTAAAACACTAGGGAAAATTGCACAAAAATATTGGTAATTAAAATAGTAAATAAGAAGAATAATAGTACATTATATCAGCAGGAAATATTTGGTGCTCATGTCATTCTTACTGAGTTAAAGTGAACGGAAGATGATCCTTTATTTGTCTGGACTATGCACAATTCTTTTACAGTATACTTCTTCCTAACTGGTAAGGTAATTTCCTCAGCCTGGGAGGTATCTAACTGTTATATCAGAAGGAGCATCAATGTCCCTCCATCCTGTTGTCACCTTTCTTCTCCTGGGCAAAGAATACTCTACCCACTGGAAACCTGCAGGAAGATTGCAAAGGGGAAGGAGGCTGGGCATTGTCATCAGCACTTCGAGCTTGGGAACAGTTCTAACAAACTGTGAAAGACTCTTACAAAAACAGCACCTGAGCTATATGAAAAGACTTAAAATTCCGGATCTCATGGAAGGTAACGTGAAAAATATGACCAAAAGAGCTGAGCTAGAGGAAGACTATGAGATGGAGTTGATGCAATACCTGGGAATCGCTAAGGTCTTTTATGCGTACGTGCTGTATTTGTATGGGAGAAATATCTGTGTCTGTCACTTGTGTGTAAGCAGCTACAGTATCAAGGATCTGGGCAGAAATTAAAAGAGGGAAGTTATATTTAGAAGATTTAACTATGCCTCCAGCCAATCTCATCCTGGGAAATTTAGAGGAGTTGGGAGAGGGGTTGCATATTAGCCTATTATATTTATTTCTTTCTTATAGGTCTCTAGACTGTTTTTCAGTGTGAGAATCTGAATCATTTCAGAATTAACAGAACAGTAGTATAGATCTGACATTGTTTCTTAGGTTCCATGACACAGAGATCTTCAAAGGGCATTTCAGTCCACATAAGCCTTTTTTTTGACTTATTCTACAATGGAGATTCTTTCCCTGACTATAAAACAGCCTATGGGAACAGTCTTGCTTCCCTAATGTTATGCTTTGCATTTATTTTCCTTTAGTCAAATTAATCTAAATATATGTTTATATACATATGTACATATGTATATACATATGTATATGTTTATTTATATACATTTATATACATGTATATGTACATTATGTACATGTATATGTACAAATATACATATGTACATTTATATACATATGTACATATGTATATATAAATATATGGCAGGCTGCATTTTGTGCTATCACCTACTAAAACATCAAATAACACTGTTGGTCCCAAGGTTTTCAGGAGTATTTGAGTGTGCATGACAGTTTCTTTGGAGGAGATTCATTATGTTAAATAGTGCATGGGTTTTGTAGTCACAAATTTGGTGACGATGTATTTTTCTTACATTTGCTTTAAATAAGAGAGCAATTGAACCTGACTAATCAGTTCATAGTTTAAACAATAGTCTAGTTATATGAAAGTGATAGGTACGTGTACAGTGCACTGTTAGCTTGATCAAATGACACATTTTTCATCTACATGATACATTCTCATGTTGAAACTAGCAAAATTATGAGTCTGTGGCACTGCTGTAAGGCAAATCAAAAACTTCATCTTTTACTAGATAGAAATTTCCTGATTTGCAGCTTGAACTTATTCATAGTGATTCTCTCTTTGCTTGCTGTAATACCAACAGTGCCCTTTAGCTTAAATAACTCTTATTCCCTTCGAATGTTTACCGCCCCCAGTGTGTTTAGAGACAGCAATCATATTCTCTTTCAATGTTTGTTTTGTTAGGCAAAACAAGTCCTTTTCTCTGCTTGTCCCTATTCTCTACTTGTAAGATAGATTGTCATTCTCCAGCTGAGAGTCAGGGTATAATTAGCTGGAGCCTGGTGTTAATGTAGCTATGCAATTTCTGAGCCATGGCTGGTCTGTGTCTGCCCAGCAAAAAAAAAATGTGAGTGTCTATGTTTGATTATTCAGGCAGATCCTTCTGAGCCTGCATCTTGATTTGGCTTAATCTTGAATAAAGATGGGCAGGCAGAATTGCAGACCATAGGTATGAAAAAAAAAAATGGAAATGTTGGAAAGATGAGAGGGTCATATGAGGAGGGACTCTCTTACTGAGAGAATGGGCTGTCGAAACATTTGTCTAGTTTAGATAAATATTTAAAGATATTCTTACTGAATGGAATTTTGAAATTTGTTAAAATTTGTTAAGAAATTATGTGCTTTCATGTGGTTAACTTGTGCTGTGTGTGAGATTGAACAAATACAAATCTATTTCTAAAATTAATTTTATTATAATCTGAAAAGTCTGATCCAATCTTCTCACTGATCTTATTTTGAAGGGAAAGATTGCAGGTTTTGTAATACATAAAGAAGTGATGTATACTTTGAACAGCCCAAACTAAAGTATACAGAAACAAGGAGTGTGGGAATTTGCCATGCTTTTTTGGGCTTACAAAGTAGAGAGCTTAGCATAAGCACATGATGTAGTATAGCATAGGGCATAGAGCATAGGGCATGGCGCTCGGAAGATCTCGCGATGTCATGGGAGGTTAGGAGCATATTTAATACACTCAGCTTATTGATAACCCCATGCCATACAAGGCAGGAAGTAGAAATTATTTTCCTGATTGGGCAGCAGGTGAGTCTCCGCATTTTACTGGAGTATATAGGCAGACTGAACAACACAATAAACACCATTTGCTGCATCCTCATATTGGTGTCTGTGCTCAATGGCCCTGGGATGAGGACAACCCCAGGTCAGTCCAGCTAACGAACGAGGCTTGCTGACTCCCGTCGGCAACAAAGAAGCATTACTTTCAGCTGGTCATAGACCACTTTCTGCAAAAAAGAGTGCATAGCTAACACCTTAATACTGAATGGTTTATTTTTTTTTTAAATGGAAGAATTGTTATTTTTTCCTTTATGGCCACTTCTTTCCTAAAATTTAAATGTCAGTATGGAAACCCATTTTGGAGGATTCAGCTTCATGTCATATTTTACTAATATGTTGTTTATTTAGGAGATTAAAACAAAGGTAAATCATGCAAAGCTTGGTCTACAGTTTCAATTCACTTCATTGAAAAACCCTTTTTGGTGTGAAAAAGGCTTAAATCATATGTTTTGAGTCTCTCTGTTCTCACTTTGAAGCTTAGCACAGTCGAACTAATGAATAAAATGAATAATAATCTATTATCTATCTAAACTTGGTTTTCAGAAAATGTGTCATGTTAATATTCTGTGTGAACCTATTTCTGACACAGGGGATAAGATGAGCCACCATAATGAAAAAAGAAAATCCCTGTAGAGATTTCATCAGATGGGAATAACATGGGAATGTTAAGGGAGCAGTCAAGAAGGAATTAAGGAACTCTTCCCCACAATTTTATGCTTGGAAATGTCAGTTAAGTGACATCCTTCTTGTTCTGCATGTTTGAATGCCACTAAATCACTAAATATAAAGAGACTGATCATCTCAGTATTTATGTGCTAGATGTTTAAAACTCTGACATGAATATGTATTTTGTCACTAAAAAGCTTGGAGAAAATTTGAAAAGTTTCAATATATAATTTATATTTTATCCTTAATTCCTATGCAGTTAATAGCACAGACTAGAGATTCTTTACTTTGTTGTGATTCTGAGAAAGTAATTAATGATTTGTTGCACTTGCATTCTGTCACTACTCACCTGTCCAAAATTTTCAGAGTTTCCCTCTGTTATTTGGGAGCTGTTGATTTCATCTAAATGCCCATGTGAGGAAGAAAAGTAGAAGAGAAAGATAAACTTTAGGGACTGAAAAGTGTTATCAGAGTGTAACATCTTTCTCCATTAAATGCAACTGTATATTCAATTGTTAAGTCAGAGTGGTTGATGACACATAGGTTATTCCTGTACAAATTATCATGCAGTTAGCAGAGACTATTGCTTTATGAAAAGATGTTCTAATAACAGTGCATTGTCATAATGTCATTGCAAAGCTTAGAGATGGATTTGGCAGTGCAATTTCTTTTTGGAGACATATGATAATAAGAATCCTACGTGCTGTGTTGTGTGAAAAATTGCAGTAACCAAGGTCTTCAGCTGACATAGTGATGCTCACAGAAATATATCATAGATTTGTATTGAGAGAGGAATAGGAAAAAAGCTTGCTAAGATAAATGAGCGAAATTTCTGGGAAAGTCCAGATGATCATTTCTTTTTTTTTTTCTTCTTTTTATTTTTTATATCATGTGCTATTGGTATGTTAGGATTAAGGTAACTGGGGAGCAACTCCAACTTCTTTGACAGAAATTGTCATGATTTTCAAATAAACAAAAGACTTCTGTAGATCTTTCACAACAAAAATTACAAACTGTCATAAAGTCTATTAAAGAGTAAAACTATATAAAATTAACAATGAAGTCATCCTTCAACTTTTTCAGATTGGAATGTCAGCACTCAGGTTATTTTCCCTGTGATTTTAGACATCATGCTTGCAACAGAAGGGTGAAAACAAACGGCAGTAATGTTTTAAGAAGTAGATATAAAGAATTAGACTTTTCTCAATGCCTGTTAATACAGCTGTTAATTAAAAGGGGAAAAGAAAAGCTGTGTTTAGAGAAGTAATGCAAATTTTATACTGTAAGAAAAAGTAAACAAAATTTCCTGATTCATCAGAGAATCCATGTTGATATTGTAAGCATTAAAAAAAAAGAATTTCTATTTTTAAATTAACACAACTATTTTGACTTTCAATAATAACACACAGGTAGTAGTGAAAAGAAAAAAAATATGATAAACAGGTAACTTTACCTAAAGAAATGAATGATTTTGGTGAATTTATTCATATGATAAAATGAGTCAGAACCACTACATTTTAGAAGTGACTTGAGCTCTATGTTACAGAAATAGTATAGAGTTACTCTTTAAAATCTAAAAAAAAATCTCATAATTTGCAGATGGACTGCTTGTGTTACAAAAGCCAGTAACTTAGTGATTGGCAGCCAGGGCTTTGTGGACACTTTCAAATGGCATATTTCTCTGTCTGAAGTAGACATCTTTGTTCTATCATTATATTCTTCGCTGCTCTATACAATATTGTATTGGAAATTCTTTCCATGAATTTACTGAATGGCAAGAAATATATATTGTGTCTATATATTACAATAATACAGGTCTGAGTTTGTTTCTTATATTTTTAAGGCAGAAATTACAGTAGTTACTTGCATTTCTTTTTGATTTGTTTTTAACTTATTCCCATTCACATAAAGAGATACTGAAGAAAATATTTAAATAAACTTAGGCTGTACTTGAAAAAGATATCTTGGTTAAGAAAAAAATTGTTTAGGTCATTCACACCCTCTGTGGAAGGATATACATGCACAGCCTGTCCCTATGTAGTGGCTGAATTATTTAGAGCTTGCCCAGGGGAGAATTCTCACTGATTTTAATTGTGAAAATATGAGCTGTTCTTACTGAATATGTGTGAGTTGTAAGGTTTTCTTAGAGGGTTATTTGCTTAAGTGAGAGGAATCTTACTGATATCCTGTTGTATGCTCAGTAGTTTGAGAGGAGGATTATAACAAACAATCTATATACTCCAGTGAAGAATAGAGAATTCTTTAAATAACGTTGGGCTGGCTTGGCAATGACGATTGATATAATGACTTAAATGTGAACAACTATCATATATGTGTCAGGAACGATATCTTACTGTAATGGTATATTAGAAGAGAATATTTCATAAAAATATTTTAAAATATTTTAAAATACTTTAAGCAACACTTTTAATGTTTAATCAATACATTGATTAGATGATCAGAAAATCAGGCCTAGAGTATTACAGTGTTTATTCTGCAGGTAATTTTGATGAGTCATTCTACAGAACGGCTACTTGTGGGTACTAATTTAATATCTTATGACTATAATAATCATGACTAGTTCTTCATTGTTCTGCACAGATGGTATTAAGTTAAATTCAGCTGTGGAATTAACTTAGAATTAGATCTCCATCTTTGTATAAATATTTGCTTTGAGTCAGGATCATAGTTACTCTAAGATAAAAGCAGTGTAAATTTTATGCTATAGTTTGATATTTTTCCTCATAATCTATATCTGAATTCCTTACTTTTTCTCATTCTTAAATATAACATATAATATGTAGTATATAATATATATCATATCATATATTATATATTATAATATATAGTATATAATATATAGTATATACTGTATAATATATATTAGATCGTAGATCATATATACTATACTATATTATACTATGTAATACATAATATATAATATATAATAAATATACCTTTTTTAAAGGGTATCAGATTAATATAAAACAAAATAATATCAAATCTTTTGGTGGAATTTACACCTAGCTCTTCAGTGGACCAGAAAGTCCATATGTATTCAGAGTGAATTATTTACCTATAATTGAAATGTACCCACTAGCTTATATGTTAATACCTACATTTGATACATTCCATGATACAATTCATGGAATTCCCACACTTTCAGTCAAATTCTGTAACAACAATTCTTTTTTTCTAGGTTACATTCTGATTTGAATAACACAATTTTGAATACTTTAGGGATTTTTCACTTTCCTAAACATATGAGCAAAAACTTCATCTTTGGTTGGGTTATATCCTAACTTCTATAAACACTAAACCAAACCAAACCAAAACAACCTCTT
The DNA here is from genome assembly GCF_003342845.1 of Nothoprocta perdicaria. Classification (NCBI taxonomy): domain Eukaryota; kingdom Metazoa; phylum Chordata; class Aves; order Tinamiformes; family Tinamidae; genus Nothoprocta; species Nothoprocta perdicaria. Next base: position 3,243,458 of record NW_020455877.1, on the reverse strand, counting down.
TCTTCATTAGTGTCATTTTATTTGTTAAAGTCCTTCCAATTCTTAGTCAAATCCAAAAGATATTTTTAAAAAATGAGTCCAGCTCATAAACTTACATTTTTAGGGTGTGTATTTGCTGAAAGTGTAGCTTTCTCGATTGTCTCAGCTGTTTATTTTTGCCCTTAGGAAGCTATGCTGGTAAACATAAATTGTCAATAGACTGGCTACACTGATACCATCTGTTAGGATTGCTTTCTGCCTGCTAAGAAGTTTCATGGACCTATTCTGCAATTCTCAGGTGCTAAATAATAATGGGTTTGCTGTAAATGGACAGTGAGCCAAATAATGCAAGTGTTATCTTCTTATTTAGTGTTCTTTAATAATATCTTTGCGAGAACGGGGAGGTATGGTATATAGGTCACCATTCTCTAGATGATACATTTTTAAAGTGATGTGCCAACAAATAAAGATTTCAACAAAAACCTTACCTCTGATTGTCAACAACACAGCTTCCATTACATCAATTTTCTGAGAAATCGGTCACCTAAACACTTCTCAGGGTGTTAAAATTCCTGGGTAGTATGCATGGGAAATAAATGAAAATAAATGAAAAGATAAGTCACAAATACAAAGCTTTTGTATGAATATGCTAAAAAGACTGCCATCTTTATAAAGCCTAGAAGTCTACTCTGGATGCATCAGAATATATGAGAGACTTTAGAAATGTTCCAGGTCAGGAGAAAAAAAATAAATAATAGTGTGTTATGATGCAAGTTAGAGATTCATTTTCACCTATTCAATGATAACTTTCCTATAATGTTAAAAGTATAGTCAAACCTCAGCTGCAGGTAGACTTCCAATATAAAAAAATACAGCTAAACATATTTCTAGGACTGTATTTTGCTGCTGCTGGAGGTTTTTAGAAGGATCAGTTATGAGTGCCTTATGGAGGAATCCTTGACTTGTGTTCTTTCTACAATTCTAATAATCTACTTCCCAAATATCTCCAATTCATCTCTAGCAATTCTCATTGTACCTTCTGCTCCTGAGACTCTTTTTGACTGGATTCTATTAATGTAGTCAAAGATATATAGAGAAAAATCAATTCAAGAAATTGAAAGAACAAGAAACATCTATTTTGCTGTGTTCGGTTAGGCCTTTGGATGGACTGCTGTGTGCTGTTGGAAGTCACATACATTGAAAAATAAAATACTAAGCTAGTAGTGTTCAGTGGAAGCATGTTGTCTTCACTGCTGGAAATGATCAAATGCCTGTAATGGTGGCATATCTTTTTTTTTCCCTTCAGAACAAAATTGAGAAAAGCCACTCCGCTAGATGGCTAAAATTACTCAAACATTCTAGCTGTATTATGGGTGTCAGCAGAGATCTGATTCTTTATCTGGGACTAAAAGCCTTAGAAAAGTAAAACATGCTATAAAAATGCCTTTTTCTCACTCATACATTCTATTCAACTGTATTCAAAAGCTCTTCCTATGACTGCTGTTTTGAAATGATGAATAGAATAAAGTTTACCACAAGGTCAACTTTCCATCTTACTGAGCCACTAGACAACTCCCTCTAGTCTTTCATTGAATGGTCTTTCACAGTATTTTTTTTTTTCCAGAAAGGAGCTATAGTTAGGCTGCATCAAATTGTGTAGAGTGGAGGCCACAGTATATACAAAATTTGCCTAAAAAGGTTTTGGGTTTCAAAATAGGAAGAAGGTTTGAGGGGAAATGACAGAGAAGAAATAAAATTGATCTTTTCTTATTTAAAACATAAGGGGAAATTCTGTTTTTCAGTAACATAAAAATGTGGCACACCTAAGAGATTTCTACACTAAATGAATTTTGCCAGTTGCTCAAAGCTTCAGCTTTAAAAGTACTATATTGAGCTCAGCTGAATATCCAAAAAGCTTAACATCTTCTTGACATGATTAGATTTCCTTAATCCTAGACTCTTCTCTGGAGTGTATATGAAGCTAGACTACATAAATTCTCTGACATTGTTCTTAAAATTGTAACTGTTTTTTAATTTCTAAACAGTATAAAACACCATGAAGTGCTAACCTGTTTTTTTTTCTTCCTTTAAAAAATGGCTAGAATCTAGGTACAATTTCATTTTACTCATATACTGAAGAAGTTTGTAACAGAAAAAGAACAATGGAATTTTCCTAAATGAAAATGGACAGAAGCCCTGGTGATGAAGGACACAAAAAATGGCTAAGCTACTGAATACCTTCTTCAACTCTGTTTTCACCAGTAAGGTCTGCTCTCAAGAATCCCTGTCCCTGAGACCAGAGGGTATGTCTGGAGTAAGGAAGACTTACCTTTGGTAAGGAAAACTTACCTTTTACTTGTAGGATCAAGCTGGCAATCACTTAAGCAAATAGGGCATACACAAGTTAATAAGCCCTGGTGAGATGTATCCACAAGTGGGATGCACCCACAGGTGCTGAGGGGGTTGTCCAATGTGCTTGGGAAACCATTCTTGAAAGGTTTTTGAAAAGTCTTTGAAAAGTCATGATGATCAGCAGAAGTGCCAGAGGACTGGAAGAAAGTAAATATCACTTCTATCTTTAAGAAGAGCAAGAAGTAGTTCCCAAGCAGCCTCAACATCATCACTGGTGAGGTGATGAAACAAATAGACTGGGATACTACTTCCAGACATTTGAAGGACGGGAACATTTATAGGAGCAATCAGTATATATTTATGAAGGGGAAATAATAGTCAATATCCTTCAAACCAACAGCCTTCTATGATGAGATGACTGACTTGGTGGATGAAGAGAGAGCACTGGATATTGTTTATCTTGACTTTAGTAAGGCTACTGACACTCTCCCCTAACATCCTCATAGGCAAGATGAGGATGTGAAGGCTAAATTTTATGGTATGTTAAAAACTGGCTGAGCTGCTACAATCAAAGAATTATGATCAGTAGCACAACATCTGAGTAGAGACTGGTCCCCAGTGGTGCATCCCAGGGAAGGATACTGGAGTTAATTCTATTTAATATCCTCATTAGTGACCTGGACACTAACGTATGTCTCATCATTAAAAACTTATTGTTGGGACAGAACGCATCCTCAGTCACTTTACAGATGATACAAAACTGGCAGGAATTGATACACCATACGGTTACACTGAAATTCAGAGCGACCTCAGAAAGCTGGCAAAACAGATAGGGAGGAAGGTCATGCAATACAACAAACGGAAGTGCAGAGTCCTTCACCTAGGGAGGAATAATCCCCGTAATCCCCCGTAAACTGGGAGATGATTTGCTGGAAAGTAGCTTTCCAGAGATGCACCTGGGAGTCCTGGTATGGTAAGAGACTGTTTTGGATTGTGTTTGTCTCAATAATTTTGCCATACAATTTACAAGTTCCTGGCCAAAATATCCTATCTGGAAAGACTGGGATATCAGCTCCAGGTGTTTATCTCCATACAATTAATGACTTCTTGGCCTTGGCATCCTGTGTCTGGGAAAACTGGAATACCAGCTCGAGGTATGTTATCTGTACACAATTTACAACTTTCTGAATCAACTCAAGACCCCAACCATACTCAGCAGTGCCTGCTGAGCAGCACTGGCAGTTGAGTCGGGGGGAAGAGGAGCACCAAAGCAAAAAACTTCAAGAAAGTGGGCAGCCTCTTAAGGAACTGGGACAATAAAAGGACTATGTATTGTTCCTTTGAGAGAAGCTTCTTCTCAGCTCTCTTCCAAGAGATCATCGCCTGCACCAAGGAAGAGCCGAGGAAACGTAGCTGGATTGGTGGTAGTGACGGTAACTTGTTGCATCTTTCCTTCCTGCTTGCTTATCTTTCTTCTTCTTTTTTTTTTTTTTTTTTTTCCTTTTTTAACTTTTCTCCTCTTCTTCTCTCTATCTATGTCCTATCACCATTATGAGATTAGAGTTTATAAGGTTATAGCATATGACCTTGTTTGTGCCTTAATCTCATTCTTGGGATCGTGTTGAAACCTCCTCTGTCAGTGGATTGGGACAGATACACAATAAGTTGAACATGAGTTCATGAAGTATGTTGCATGCAGGTCAAGGAAGGTGATTTTTTCCCTCTATTTATCCTTGGAAAGTGCATATCAGGAATGCTTTGTCCAGTTCTGGTCTCCTTGCTACAAGAGAGTCATGGAGCTACCTGAGTGAGTTTAGAAAAAGGTCACAATGATGTTTAAGGGATATCTCTTGGAATATCTCTCATGTGAGAGACTGAGAAGGTTGAGACTGCTTAGTCCAGAGAAGCCTCAGGAGGATCTTATCAGTACATATTAATATGTGATACATGTGAATACAAAGATGGAGCCGAATTCTTCTTGGTGGTGCCCAGTGACAGAGCAACAGGCTCAAACTGAAATACAGGCAATTCAGCTTGAACATAACAAAAACTTACTGTGAGGCTAGCTGAACACTGGAAGAGGTTGCCCAGAACAGCTGTGGAGTCTCCATTACAGGAGCTATTCTGAGAACTTCAAATTGCTTAGTGGTTATCACATTCAGAATTGTGAAAGCCGTTCCTACTTTCCTGTGCTTTTATAATAATCTAATTTAGCTTTAATCTCTATGATATCATATCTGTATGATTATACTTTATGGTATACATCTCAGTGAGAAACAACATTTTACTATCATTTGAATGTTTTATTAGGAAGGCAAAATATTGAAAGTATTAAGCATAAATGCACGTGTAAGTATACCACAGACAAGAAAATAGCATGTTGAAGTTTTTACCTCTGTGGAAAACATTATATTTATAAATAAGTGCAGTAGAACTCTTTTTCAGATATACTGCACTTGAGCATATCATACATTTTCATTACAAATGTATATAAATTTTGAATAAGTGATTAAATTTTCAGTTTTATCAGTACTGTGAAAGTTAAAATGACATTCTGCCAACATCAACATTTGATACCTTATGCCTTTAAATTCTAAAAATCTACTGCAAATATTGACTGGTCTCTTAAAACTAAATATATTTAGTTTTGCAGGTTGTTTTCAAGTCTGTTTTTTGGTCATAGCAATTAGTGTTTGACAAGTGCCAAATACAAAATAAAATTTACAAGTTTGATGGAAAATATATTCTTTTTGCAAGCATATCAGCAAGTTTCAGTTCTGTCAGACAGGACTTATTGGTTAAATATTTTATATGGGAATAAGTGACAACACTTCTATTCTTAATCTAAAGGCCCCGAAAGGCTTAGCAGAGGACTTAACTTTTCTTCTACATATATTGCTGATTCTGAGCTAAAAAATGGGTTAGTCATTGGAGCAGATATATGGCTATACTGTTTGTAAACATCTCATTAAAATGAACTACAGTAACCATTTATGGCATTATATAACTGAGTCTTTTAAAATCCAAATGAGTTTTGGAAAGAAAAAAGAAATTGGATAAATATTATTGCCTTTTCCTGGTAATAGTAACTGGTACTTATTTCCTGTCACTTGTATCAGCATATCATGCAAATGTCCAAAGTGTGTAAGGACTGCCATTTCTGCACACTGTATACTAAAATAAATCAGATCTTTTTATGTTTTTTTTTGTTGTTGTTGACAATTGAATTAAAATATTGACGGTATTACATTTATCTGAATCATGATAAAGTAAAACTCTTGTTCAAACTAAATGTCTCCCTTATCTTTAAGAATAATGAAATTGCTTTTTCCTGATCTCCTGTTTCTCTGAAAGCTTCTGATGCATCCAGATCTGTCTTTATCACTGATGTGATCATCTTGATCACATACATTCTTCTTTGTGTAATGTGTAAGACAATGCTGTCTGTAATAGTAACCTATTGGTGCAAACAACATTTTTTAAAGGAATTATGTATTAGCAATCATCAAATTAGTAATTTAGGATGCTACATTCTTCTGTGAAAATTTATCCAATGTGTAGCAAGGATAAATTAAGAACATCAGAAGAAAAAGACTTCATATTTCACTTTCATATTTCACACTGTCTTTCCATTTATACATCCTGACTTCCTTGCCTTTTGCAAGGAAGTGACATGACAGTACTAATTAAAATGAAGATTAGATATTTGAAGATCTAGTCTTTTTCCCCCAACAAGAGGAATTAGTCCGAAAAAAAAAAAAAAAAAGGAGCATTAAATGGCATACAGAATCCAGCTATTCCCAACTCTCTTGTTTTCTTTTTGACATTCAGCTTAGGATAAAGAAAAGAATTAATTTTACTGTGAAGTAATCTGATGTGGAAGTCATTCAGAGTTGTCCTAGCTGTTGTGCTGACCTCACCAAAATTGCTGTCACCTGCTAAAAAATGCATAACTCAGTCACATATTTATAATATCTTCAGATTCCAGAGGTGATTTGTAAATAGCAGCAGTTCAGTTCAGCATAAATTAGTAGAACTCAGGTAGATTATTGCATCTAAGAAATACAAACTGCACAAGTGAGCTTAAAGCATAGATTTGCAATTTTAATTTTAAAGACCATTGGATTGGTTTCCTTAGAACTATGGACAGCAGTCTGATGCTGCAAACTATTAAATAAATGATAATAAAACTATGGTGCAAAGTATACCAGATTGGTGTCTGAACTGAATCTAGCTCTTTGTGAGATCTTACTAGCTAGTCCTCTTTGACAGGTATTGAGGAGCAGTTCTGTAAAAAAATTAAAACCTCTGTCACTTCTCCATTTACCAGTGCTTCCTCTAAAGGCCCTTAATCATGAACGTTTGACCCTTGAAGTATTTCGTCATGTCTGGACACTGGCAATTGGAGTCAAGAATTCGTTGACTTAATTTCCTTCAATTTTCACTTTCCCAATGAAACTACAAATATTACTTTTTCCCAAAGGTTCTTAGCATTCTAAAAAAAAAAAAAAAAAAAAAACTCTCTGATGAATATGTCACCATTGCCACAGATCTTTGCTCTCACTATTTCTCTATAACTTATTATACTATTTGTTAAACAGGAAGGTGATGTGCAGCAGAGATGGCAATGGTTTGCCTACACCAACTGGTATCTTCCAGAGGAAGAGGAGTTTGCTTCTTTGCTGAAAGAAATCAGCATACAGAGCCCAAAGAAGATCCTAGAGAGGTCACGGGATTATCAAAAAAGGATGTGAGACTCTCAAAAGCTGGAGAGACATTTTTGAGATATTCGGAGAAAAGATGCAGCAACACTACCCAGCTATGTGACTAGAGCCTCTTCCTTCTGGGTACCTGGGTTTATTGCAGCTCAGATAGCCCGTGAAGTTGGTGGACTGAGAAAAAAAGATTGAGCTAAATGTTTGCAAAGAAGCAGGGCAAAGTGATAGATTGTCTTACAGATGCTTAAATTTCCATTCTCTTTTAGTCAGCAAGTCTGCCTTTTTAGAGATTTCATTGTTTTATCCTGAGATTAGAGATTAAAATTGAAATTTTCTGGTGTTAGATTTCTTTGAGAGGATACTTCTTTTAAGGAAAGAGGTGGATAGATCTCATTGAAACCTTTGACATATTGTCAAATGGCAAATGATAATTGGCATTAATTTTACTAAACTTGTATAGGACTGAAAGCATTTGCCAGAGCCATTTACAGAAAGCTGAATGTGAAACCTAGTAACACATATCTGATAACTTTGTATAAAAGACAAATCAATAGAGCAAGAAAGATGGTGGTGTGGCCTAGAAAGGTTAAAAAAATCAAATGTAGAGATTGGTGGAATCATTAATCTTCTCTATTTCAATAAGCAAATAAGTGAAAAAAAGAGATGTAGCTTCTCACCAACTGAATCTCCAAATTTCCAGAATGTTTTCCTATCATAAGACTAAGGTACAAAAAGACAGAAGGGTAACAGGACAAAACATGTGAACTTTCAAAATATCACACAGCAATTTCACATTCTTATGACCGCAATACAGAATATCTCACTTCACCTTGTATTTATTCCATCACCTTCATATATGTTTTTCTACTTTAATTATACTGTGCAGGAAAGGATTTTTTTTTTTTTGCTAATTTTCTATCTAATTCACCATAGGTGAATTATATGTAAATTATTTATATGTAAATAAAGCAACTGCTGGATTATAAGTAAGTGTTATGAGTTGTGTGTTTTTGTACATGTATTTTGTGCATAGGACTGGTTTTACAGTAGTTGTTTATAGGTATGCTTAGTGTTGCAGACGAAGAAAGACAAAATTTTGGTGAAATATCTCAGGCTTACTGGAGACTCTTGAAGGTCTGTAATCTGACTAATAACATTGTTGGAGGCATGCCCTGTATTATGAGGCAAGAAAGTATAGCCTCATTTACACATTTCCCTCATTTACACAATGAATTCATACACTTACCTTGAATTTTAGCATAAAGGTGAAAGAAAGAGTAGTAAGAATGTCTAATTCAGTACAGTATCCTTAGCATTCCTTCATATGTACAAGAGATGGTACAAGAGATGTATTGACTTGGGTATGTACACTACTACAATGAAAATGGTAATTGTCAATTAATGTTAATGAATTTCTATCATTATTATGCTAATTAATTCTTCCCAGTTCCAAACTTTCTAGATAGTCTTTTGGTTTGAATGCTCTGAGGCCCAATTTCTGTTCGATAATTATATTTTTTTTTACAGGTAAGACTTCCATAACTTCCATAAAAAAATACACCACATATTTCTTTCTTTAAGGAAAAACAAAAACAAAAACAAAAAATGCATGAAAATAATTTAAATGCAGGCATTACTGTAAGTTAGTGTGTCTTGAATTTAAGATCTCCTGTTATTTAAGAGTTTTTCAATATTACTGCTTTGTCATTCTTCCTATTGTCCCTTAGAATAAAACAGTGGCTTAATGCAGTGGTTTAGATTGTTTTTGAAAAACAACTAATTTACATCAGTCAATATACTTTTTATAAAACAAAAGGATTGAATTTGAACAGTGCAACTCAGAAACAACTCCATTAATACTAAAAAGAACTTGATCTAAACCTAAATTAATGTGGAAATGCACAAGAGATGATTTTTAGATTATTCAATTATGTACTAATAATTATTAGGCAATCTTTTCTAAATTCAGAATAGGTGTTACAAAATGTTTTATTGAATTACTATACCAATCTTTTCTAGAGTGCTTTTAACCAACATCTAGAAAATAAGCAACTTTGAAGGAGAGAAGGAAAGAAAGACAGAAAGCAAGAGAAGGCAAAAGAAGGCAAGAGAAGGAAGGAAAGAGAAAAGAAGGAAGGAGGGAGGGAGGGAGGAAGGAAGGGAGGGAGGGAGGGAAGAAAGGAAGGGAGGAAGGAAGGGAGGGAGGAAGGAAGGGAGGGAGGGAGGAAAGGAGGCAGGGAGGGAGGAAAGGAGGCAGGGAGGGAGGGAGGAAGGAAGGGAGAAAAGAAGGAGGGAAGAAAGGACAGGAGGAAGGAAGGAAGGAAGGAAGGAAGGAAGGAAGGAAGGAAGGAAGGAAGGAAGGAAGGAAGGAAGGAAGGAAGGAAGGAAGGAAGGGGGGAGAGAGAGAGAAACTGCTGAGTACAGTGTTATAGAAAGAATGGCATAAAATTCCACTGTTTAGACTGTCGAATCTCCAACACAATGAAGTTTATTTTATTACTGTTTTATTATTAAAACAGTAGGAACACACTGAAGAATTGTAACATTATTACATTCCTAAGGTTCCTATTCCAGCTGAAATTTAACTGAAGAGCTTGAATATTGTGAGCATCAGTAAAATATGTTACATATAAAATATGTATGGAAATGTAAATATGGTACATATAAAATATGTATGGAAATGTGGCATCTAGGTGTGAGGTAGGCATTTATTTAATCATCTAAAATATGTTCATTTTAAGATCATTTTAAGATTCAAAATAGCTGCTCTTTTCAGGAATTATGCCCTCTTTTCCCACTACTCTGCCATCATTTTATTGTGGCTCGCAGAAAAAGACTGATCATCTCCATATATGCTATCTTGTGTCAAATTCTGTTTAAATAATGTAGTGTTTTCAAAAGTTGCTAGGTGCATCATGCACAGAGAGCATATTATAGCATTTTAAAAATTATTACAGAAAGAGTATTCAATTAATTCCTTGAAAATAAAGAAGTCACATAAATTTTCATAAATGCTGAGTATCTGTTGGTGAAAATCAAATATCATCACAGTATGTGAGGTATGACACTCATACTACCCTTTTATCCTTCAATGTTTAAGTATTTTAAGTAATAAAAAATATTGCGAAGTGCTTTTTAAATGTGAATAGCAATAAACAATCTACATTGAACCATATAAAATAAATGTAGGTTATATCATAGAATAAGTAATGGACTACAATCAGTGTTTCTACACTACAATCCTACAATCAGTGTTCCACCATCAATGTTCCTACAAAACCTACAATCAGTGTTCCTTTTCTGTTTTGTGATTTACAAAGAAAAATGTAATCCAGTATGATGATTTCTTAACAAGAACAATATGAGTAAAAAAAGAGACTTGTCCATGATCATACAGGAAAGCAGAACTTCAGAACTTCACTGTGGCAATGGTAAGGGCTCAGTTAAAATCAGTATCAAGGCTATGAGATTGTGAAAGAATTGCTTCAGAAAGGGGAAATTAGAGAAAAAAATCAGGATCTAACAGAAGTTATGGCATTACAGAGGTTTGCTAGGGATGAGAGACAGTTACCTCTTTCAGGATGGCTGGTATGTACAGAATCTACTTTCTCCACGACTGCCTTGGCAACACAATCTGCCCTCCTAGGACACACTAATGAGATTAATGAAGAGTAGAGCAGAATGGAGACACCATGACCAAACTTTGTTTGGATTCCCTGTGGAGGTGATAACCTGATGGTGCCATGCAGCTGATGAGTGAATGGAGGGTGGAGCAGAGGGAAGACACCGTGGCCAAACTCTTTTACACTCCCTGCAGAAGTGACAATCTGGTCATACCATGCAGCTGATTAGCCACACAGTATGGTAAGATGTCTGGTGCTGGGCCAGCAATGATGGCAGATCAATCCCTTCTGATAGACTTTGATCAAACTTCTTCTCATTCTAATCTCATTATAATACCAACGCACAACCCCATCCTAGAAGTCACCCGCTTCCAAGGAATGACCCTCCTCCCTGAACATGCTCTCTACATTTTCAGTTAACATTGGACACTTTTTAAACTAAACAATAGTGGAAGTATGTATGACTAGAGTCACTCAAGTTCAACCTAAATGTAGAAGAAAATATGTAAAAGATGAACTGAGGAGGGTAGTAGGTATTCCTACTTACTAGGAATAAGTATCCCTACTAGTAACTATTACTAGTCTAAGTAAGTACTAAGTAGTACTAAGTACTTACTAGTCTAGTAAGCATTCCGACTTACTAGAAAGAAAGAAGGGAAGAAGGAAAAGGGGAAGAAAGGAAGGAGAAACAGAAGAAGGAAAGAAGGAAGGAAGGAAGGAGGAATGAAGGAAGGAGGAATGAAAGGAGAGAGGGAAGACTCCATCATAACTCCTGGTTCAGTGGACAGGCTGAACCCCTTTCCTCTCTTCTGGTCAGGACACCGCCTGAGGACACTCCTATCTTCTGGGATGAGTGATGATTGCGCATTTGTGCATTAGGCACTAGCTAAGAATCCCACACTGTAGTAGAGAATTTCCTATACTGACATTTGAAACCTGTTTTCTAAATGTTGCATTTGAATAAATCATGCTGTTTGTGAACTCGAATATTTATTTTGAAGGCAATCAGAACAACAGAGAAGAGGTTATTCATGAAAAGCCAACAGCCAGTATTCCAGAGCTGGGCCTATAGTTCATCATACTATTTGTGAACTTGACTACTTGTTTTGAAGGCGATCAGACCTACGGCCGATAGACTGTGAATCCAGTACTGCTAGTGTTGGGCCTATAGTTATCACAGTATTTGGTATCTCTATTAAGAGATGAGCCCAGCCAACCCCCAATGCCTCTAATCTTTGAGGATCAGCTGTAACCCAAGGGGATTTATCTCTTACCAAATTTCCCCCTCCCACATGTATACCAGCCATATACCAGTCATATACCTGTCAGCCATATACCATACTTGTACATACCAGACATCCTGGAAGAGGTAACTGCGACATAGATAAACAACATGAAATAAAATGAAGAACCTCCCAAAGCCATTTCTCCCTAAATATCCTTGCTGGAAAATCATATTCCAGTTACATCTCAACTACACGGCAAGCAAATTCTATTTTTCTTTTCCCTAAAAATTTCTTACAGAAATTTTTTTTTTTGGTCTATACACCTTCCTTCAACAAGATCAGTAAGATACATTATGTGCATTATGTGCAGCATTTTTTTCCAGAGCCTCATAGATGACTCAGAAAAATCCTTGAATTTTAACAATAATGAACAACCTAGAATAGACTTTTCCTTGACTTCTGATGTTTTCACTGTTTTTTGGTCCTCTCACTCTGTAAGATTCTCTGCAGATAATTGTAGAACAATTCCTAAAATTACTTTCTGGCTTATTCTTATTTGTAATAACATTTCCTAAAGGCAAAAAATAAGCACATTTTTGTAGCTCTTCAACTACAAAGGTGCTGGAGATTTTCTATGAAATTTTCTGTCCAGTCAAATTTTACCTTCTAAGGTAAAATGGCTTCTATCTGCCCACTTTCCCTCAATGTCTCTCCTTTCTTTCCCTGTGCTGCTTCCCTTCTCCAAAAACAGGCTAAAAGAAATACTCTACAATCAAATAAAACACAAAATTAGTATTCTTTATAATTGCTAATAAAAATATTGAAACAATTAACATGTGCAAGAAACAACTACTAAGTTGAGTGTGAGTTTGACACATGACACATTGACAACTATAAACTGTCATTAATCTTTTCTTGTACCTTAAAGAATTTACAGCTATTGATGATTGTAAGAATTGGTAAGCCCAATAAAAACTTATCACTTGTGCTCTGTGGGAGAAGATCACACTTACACATACACATACACTTACACTTACACATATTAAGTGTAAGAAATACTGTACCAGCTTAAATCAAAGATCCAGTTCAGCTGGTATGCTACCTTCAACATTAAGCATTAGCAGATACTCAGGGCTATAAAAAATAAGGGGGGAAAAAAGGGAAAAAAAAAAAAAGGTTTCTTTCAGCTTCAAGAGACTCTGATTTTTCTTTACTATGAGAAGTTAGGAAATCAATCTTCAGAAAATCTTAAGAATTTCTTCCAAATTCTTGTCCAGCATTTCCTTGAATTTACTTGGACTTTGCAAGCAGAGCATAGTTTAGCAAGATCCTTGTGTTGTTGTTGTATGAAGAATGTCCTCTTTCTCTTTGTTTTGAACTCCTCTCTTACTGGTATTAGATGATGTCCTCTTGGTCTTGTATTGGAACATACCATGATGGGTCAGTCATTATTATTTCTAAGCTGGAAACACCTTCACCACTAAGTTTTACTATGTCTGAAGGCCTTTTTTTTCCTTTTATCATTTTTATTTCCCTTTTTGAGTGATTTCTAACTAGTTCTCCAGTATCTTTTTGCAGATGGCAAAGAATAAACTGCACACTACATTCGAAATAGGAGCAAAGCATGGATTAGGAGAGTGGGATGATGAAGGATTATGAAGATTTATCTTTTGGCTCCTAATTCCTTTCCTAAGGGGTAAAAACAAGCAAACAAAGGAATAGATAAAAAACAAATGTTAAAAACTAGTCCCTATCACTGAGTTGACAATTTCATGGAAATGTTTGTTTTCCCCTCAAGAACTTATGCTTGGCTAATAATGGTCATTTCAAGTGTCTGTCATGAAGATTATGCGTGAAGCTATGATTATTCCATATCTGTCACTTTACATTTTTCTACATTGAACTTCATGCGGCATTTTACTGACTCATTGCTGAGTCGGTAAATCCTCTAAAGTGTTTCCACAGGTCTTCAAAGATTGTAATTATCTTCGCCTCTATAGAAGGTACACTCACCATTCGTTTGTCTGACTTGGCTTTGCATTCTGTTTTGCTACATTATTCATGAATATGTTGATTAGTACATGTCCCAGCACAGACCTCCACAAAGCTTCCCTAGTGACCTTTCTATCAGTAGGGAATCTGAAAATGTACTCATCCTGCCTGATTCCTGCCTTTTTTTTTTTTTTCCCCCAAGTTATTTAACTATAGAAAGACCTTCACTCATCTAATATGATGTATCATGCTCTTATGCTATGGCTGATTAGTTTCCATCACCAAAAGTCTTCTGGACATCTAAGCAATTTATATTGTCCAGCTTGCCTTTATCCTTGTGCCATTAAAGTTTAAACCTGCACAATAGCCTTAGGTAAATGATCAAGAATACAAATACCTGTAAAGAAATAGATGGGTATCCTGTATTTTCAAGAAAATTAATAAGAAGGAAGTTATATCAAAGGCTGTAAAAGAAGCTCTGCAATTTGAGGAAATAAGGAACGTCAGGGAAGCGTTTCAGAAATAGTTTTTTTTTTTTTAAGTATACTAAGATATTGTAAGTGCTTTAATAAAGAGTTTGCAGCAATGAATTGATTGTCGTAAGTGTTGAAGACTGCTTTTTTTTCTGTTTTAGCTATTATATCTTGAGTACTTCATCCCCATGACAAGTATTTTACAAATATATTATTCTGTCATTGCAAACTGGATTTGTGGGCTGAAGTGATAGCACATCTGGTAGCTGTTCTGGGAATCTGGAATAGCTGATGACATGCAGGGACATAACAGCATTTGGTTTCTTTTGATTTTTCTCACTTTGGTATTGATTGATTAAAATGTAACAGAACTCAATGAATACGTGATCCCTTGGGAACTATATCTTTTGAAAGAAATCTTTCCTGCAGGTGAGATAGAGAGGAAGAGGACTTGAAAACACCTATGACATTTACAGAAACAGTTATCACTGAAATAAGAATTGGCCTCATAACTGTCTAATTTATTCTTTGTATATCACCCCATGCATTTCAAATATGTGTAAAACAAACAATTACTGACACAAAAAAAAACAATAAAACACCTCTAAGAGATATTTTTAATTCTTCTGCAGTTCATCTTATTGTTAATACTGACTAAATCTTTACCTTTATCTTATTGTACTGAAGTATAATTACAAAATAAGCTCAGCTTGGATTGCTTTAATCTCCCTGATAAAGCATGGCAGATGTAAGTATGAAAACTGGGAGATCAGTGCTTTGAATTAACAAAGGTTCTACAACCTGGGATAACCTATATCAGTGTTGTATGACTTCTGTGTCTCATGCAACCAAAAATGATAATTTGTTGCTGAATTTGTACATACTCTGTCTCCTACCTTTTGAGAGTGATGTTGTGTCTCATAGAGGTCACCTATTTTTATGAAATGAAATTCTGATTTTTTTTTTTAAACTGGGAGTGTTTTTTTTTTTTTTTNTTTTTTTTTTTTTTTCTTTTCACAGCATTTCCTATTACAAAAGTGTTCCTTAGAATATAAATTGCGTTTGTAGATGGTGAGGAAAAATTATGAAATGACCACCTAGTGTTCTCTGGCTATTTTGTCTTTCAGATAAAAAAAAAAAGTTTTGCCACTTGCTTCAGATGAAATAGCCTTTCTCTAGTGCATTAAAAGCCTTTTTCGAAAAGTTTCATAGTCATTGAGAAAGTAACAGTGATTCCACAAAAGAGGACTTTTTTCTTATTTCATTTACTACTACAAATAAGTGTGGAAGAATTGCTTGAAACTTAGAGAAAAAATAGGGCCTAGCAGAAGTTTCGGCATTACAGAAACTTGCTTGGGGTGATACACAGTTGCCATTTCCAGCATGGTTGGTATGCAGGAGCTCTGCTCCTCCATATCTCCCTAGGCAACCCAATCTGTCCTCCCAGCTGCAGAGGGTGCAAAGGAGGGTGGAATGGACCGTGGACCAACTCTGCTGTACTCCCTGTGCTGTGCCGCTGATCAGCTGCACAGTAGCTGCCCAGTGGGAGAGTAGCAAATCGCTCCTTTTGAATGAACTTTGCTTGAACTTTGCTCTTTACAAGCTCATTACAATGATAATGCATACTTCCATCCCAAAAGCTAGCCTTCTCCAAGGTATGACCACTCCTCACTGAGCATGCTCTCTAGATTTTCAATTGACTGTACCTTTAAATTAAAGAAAGAATCTTTTTCACCAATGAACAAGAAGTATGACTATAGTCATTCAAGCTCCACCTGAATGTAAAGAAATGGGTATAAAAGCTGAACAAAAAAGGAAAGAGGAGGAGGGAAGAATGCAATACAACTCCTCGGTCAGGAGACAGGCTGAATCCTTTTTCTCCCCTTGGGTCAGGACGCAGCCTAAGGAGACTCAGAAATGAGAGGGAAGGTTCCATCATAAATTTTGAATCAGTTGATGGGCTGATCCCCCTTTCCTCCCCTCAAGCTGGGATGCCATCCGAGGAGACTCCTTGAGACTGAGAGACCTCTCCCATCTTCTGGGGTGGGTGAGGACTGCACATTTGTACATCAGAACTAGCTAAATATCCCACATTGTAGTAGAGAATTTCCTGTACTGACATCCAAAACCTGCTTTGTAAATGGTGTATTTGAATAAATCATGCTATTCTGTTAGAAGGCCATCAGACCTACAGTTGATAGAATATTCATGAATCCAACAATGCTAGAATAGGGCTTATAGTTGATCACACTATTAGGAGATTCAATTTGCTCTTCAGAAGACGACTGGACCCTGCCATCGAGCCAATTCCTAATCCACCTCACCATCCACTCATCTATCCCACACTTCTGAACCTTGCTCAGGAGAACATTGAGAGGGACGATGTCAAAAGCTTGGCTGAAGTCAGAAGAACAAAAAGAAGATCTGTGTGCTGAATCAAACTTAAATATATTTCTAGATCAGTTTCTGAGCCCTTAGCTCAGAAAATAGAATAATTTATCTTCAAATCAAAACAAAAAATCAATGTTAAGATGTTGAAAGGCATAACCATTGCTGTAGGCAGAGCTAACACTGAAAATTATGACTAAGAGCAATGCCGCATATGGTTGTGTGATTAAAAACTTATTTATGATTTTTTTAGAGTAGTCTTGGGGGTACCCTCTGCAAACATATTTAATATCTCCTTTGAATAATGATTGCTCATTGTATGGGGTATTGTGTTCTGCAGCTGCAGTGTGAACTATCAACATTCCTTCACTTGGTGGTGGTGTTCCTTGTGGACCAAGAAAGGTCATCATTTTATCCATTAAGCCATCAATATTTTTCTTCTAATACTAGATGAAGAGTTCTAACTTGAATCATGGGTTCAGTAAACTTTGTCATAGTATGTATTGGTTTTCAGTGCTCTAAATGTCAGTACACAATGACAGAGCATCAAATATGTTGAATCATATCACTGAAAGCCAGGAGACAGAGCAATTTTCAGCTTTCTAAGTCCAATTTACGGTTATAAATGGAAAGCTCAGCTTGAGCCCTACTTAACTGAACAGTGAATGCTAGCATGAGGTTAGATTTTTATATGAGTCTGCTTGTTTATCTCTAATTATATGCTAATCAAATTGATTTCTCATTTAAACTCAAACCAGACTGTTTCTATGTAATATTCAGCTTCACATTGAAACAAGAAAGCAGCTTTATACTCACCACATCAGCATGGTTTAATTGCACATGTAGACAAAGAAAATGAAGATGGATCCAGTTTCATCGTCCTTAAAATGTGGCAGTATGCAATGCACATTTATTTTGAACTGACATATTTACAGTGCAGCATCCAAATATTTGTGAAGACATTGCCAAGCTATTTGGTTCATATTATTTTCTAAATTATGGAAAAGCTTGTTCTCTCTTTCTTTCTCTTTTAGAAATATTGACACTAATTGCATTGTGTGTTATAGAGAAGAAGAATCAAATTGCTATAGTGTCTCTTTCAAAGAAAAAAGAAGAGAAATATTCCAAATTAAATATAAAAAACACAAAGTTATTTCCTACTTCAAGTCCCCAAACAAATCATCCTATGGAAAATATACAATATGAAATTAGAAATATTATTCAGCTAGAAATATAGTTCAGTTGTGGACACTGGATACAAATTTTCGAGAAGAGGAAGTACCTTTTTACTCCTCCTATTGTAATCATGAAGGCTTGAATCACACACTTGAATCAGTGAAATTAAAATATATTTTTCTTAATTAAGGCTTTTAATAAGGAAACCCAATAGTCTCTACCTTCATGACTGTAGATACATCCACGTGCTTTATTGAGTCCACTGCAGTCCAAACAGTTGTATGAGTCAGTCTTTTTAAGATGATTTATGAAAATCTTTCTAAACATGTCTGCTTGGACCCAATCTCTTTGCAAGTCTTTTCACACCAGCCATGCTGGAATTATCTCAATATTATTAAAAAGTAATAATAAAGAAATCACATTGCTAAACCCACAAAATCTAGATCTGTTTGAATCTTTTAGGTAGATTCTTTAGTTAGATAGTGTTTGTTAATACAATGATTATCTTAACATTTTAAAAGCAATGCTACATTCACTGTACTGAGTTTTGTTGAAATCCTCTGAAAAATTGGATATATGAAAATGTCTTTTTGGTCACAGTCTAATGCAGAGAACATTTGTGGGATGCTTTTCAGACCTTTATCATGTTCTTGAAGTGTATTGACCAAATGCAGCATTTTAGAATTGCTGTTCAAGAAGTCAAGCCAAAAACCTTCTATTTTATATATAGTAGTGCCCTACTAGAGATTTTGAAAGCGCTCACAGATGTTGGACTCTAATCCAAAGCAATCACAGTGAAAAAGAAAAAAAAATCTCGAGGGTCAATTTTAATGGAGAAAATACTTTTCATTGTTCTGAAATTGAATGTTATGCTTACATTTACATTCACAAGGTTGAGACCCTTATGAGTAAAGATCGACTTCCTTCTCCTGTTTTGCAAGAAGACCGTGTAAGACCATTCCAAATCCTCTCAACTGTTTGTACTGAGTCACCCAGCTATTTGGAAGGCTGTCCTTGGATCTTTAAGTTGGAACCTTCCTTCAGGAAGGATATTCAGAGTTTTGATATACAAATGGACTACTTTCCTGTTACTGATCTTTGAGATGCATCACCTATATGTACATTCATAACCCACTCTCTTTTCTTCTTTTGCAGAGCTCAAAGAATGAGTTTTTTTTTTTAGTAATTTGCAGTTAAGAAGAATTGAGAAAGAAGAAATGCTCCACTGCAATTCATTTAGAATTAATTTCTTCCTGTTATATGTACATCTAAGACAGAAAAAAAATCTCCAGCTATTGTGATTACGTATAACCACAGTGAACGTGTAATAATTCTAAATAAGGCACTGCAGAAGACATCCACAGATAAATAATCCTTTTGTTTTCTGGATATTATGGAGGTGCTACTTATCATTTAGATAGAAGACAGAGTCTTGTCATATGAAATAAGATTTTCATATGTAAAGATTTTAAGAAATGTACAGAGCAGGACTGGTGAATTTTATAAATTTAGAAATGTGTTTCTGGCTTTTCCTCCTGAATACAATAAAAACTGAGATTCTTAATACTGTAAAATCTGAGCCATTTATAAATAATTCAGCTGGAGTATAAAACATTTTCCTCCAGAGTAGGAAAGACTTTATGAAAGTTAATCACTCTGTCAAGTGAGAAAGATTCAGTGCTTGGACAATAAAAC
Organism: Nothoprocta perdicaria; assembly: GCF_003342845.1. Taxonomy (NCBI): domain Eukaryota; kingdom Metazoa; phylum Chordata; class Aves; order Tinamiformes; family Tinamidae; genus Nothoprocta; species Nothoprocta perdicaria. The sequence goes on along the minus strand of NW_020455877.1, from coordinate 3,223,836 downwards.
TCCAAGTTATCTCTGTTGTATCTTGAGCCACAAACATACTGAGGTATCTTTTATTAATATAGAACTGATGGACTTTTATTGAACTCTGTGAGAGTTCACCTAGAAACAATATCAGCATCTCATTATCCTTTTTTGAGGTTACTCCACAATTTTATTATGTAAGGTGGTTAAAATTCCCAAAAGCCCTCTGAGAAAAATCTGTCATTTGAAGCTGTTGTATTCAAAAGGTTAATGCACTCATCTTTTGAGCTATATGCTAGATAATCTTTTTTTTTTTTTTTTTCTCATACTGCCTAAATCCATCTGTCAGAAGAGAAGTACTGATGGCAAAGCTTCTTCATATACACAATATCCTCAGACATGATCATCACCAATTGCCAGATAAAGCTAGCTCATACACTTAGCTATGTTTCTTTTCCCTCCTAAATCAAATCTGAACAGTAGCATGGATAACTTTCAAAGCATTGACCTACATTCCCTCTGCGATCAGAGAATGAGGAAAATTTAAGAATTATATCACAAAACATATAAATATTTCAGAAAATGAAAGTTTAAAGCAAGTTTTTAACTTTACTGGAAATCTTGAATGATGAATGCAACAAATAATACTAACAGTACTATCTAAATGATATATAAGTACTATCTAAATGATATATATAAATATTCTATCCAGGACAATAACCATGAAAGTAGCACAAGATGACAGCTCAGCACCAATAGGAGTCAGAATAGAGGAATATGGTTCAAACATTAAGACCATCTTTTGTTATCTAAACATGAAATTTAATGTTATCTAAACATAAATTAATTAATCTAATTCAAATGTAGCAAGCATATAAAACGTATCTGTAGCATATCTGCAGTAAAGGTGAATTTGACCTTTTCAGATTGTCCAAAATTTTATCAGTCCTTTGTATTTCTTGCTACAGACATTGTCTTAGATGTTGCTGCTTCCTTTGATTATCTCTTCCTTAGCATTACTACTTGATAAAGTTTATGCTAACATGTTTATTAAGACTTCCTCTATGTAGCATTGTGATATATTTTAGATGGTTTCAGTTGATCTTAGTTTGCAGAAAAGATGATAGATTGTACAGTGAGCCTTTGATTTAGCTAGTTTAAGAGAAAGTCCTTCTCTCCAGATTTCTATTGGCACTGTCATTAGGATTTATCCTATGTGGATTTGAGTGAGCTCTGAACCACTTCCAAGTGAAAAACCCTGCCTCTGTAATAGTGTGGTACTAATGGTGGGTAAATGCAGGTCTGAAGCACCATAGCAAAAATACTAAAACCCAAACATTTATTTTGTCGTTCAGGTAAGAAAGAACCTAAGAGATGGGAGAGACTTTGTAAATGTCTTGTGGAAGGAAAATGAGAACAGAATCACTGTAAGTTTTGAATGCTAAAAAGCTTCATCTGATTGCATTTATTGCCTGCATTTTGGTTGTTTGGGATATAACCTATTAATGATGCTGCCACTTTTAATGGATAGTCTAAATAGGCCAGGTCAGTTGTCCTTTATTTGCTTCAAATAGATTACATCAAATATTCTGAATATTATAGTGGCAACATTCAGTAAAATGTGCACTTGAGCTTCTTAATGTTCCTAAACAAACAACAATTCTGCAATATGTGCTGGAAAAGGAGAGATGAGTTTTAGCAAATCCTGTTAAATAATGAGTTCAATGTGGTTCTTAGAAAGGATTCTGAAAGAAACTTCTCTTGTCATTTTGATTTTGTATTCGGCAAAAAGTCTTCATCTCATCAACTTCAGCTCCTTTGCCTTACCATTTGAGTTAATTTCCAGCATCTTCAGTTCTCTTCTGTTTAAGCTGATGCAAAACCATTTGTTGCTACTTCAGCCTTGAACTAATCTGCAGCATTTTATCTTGTCTGAACACATTCATTTCATTTATTTGCTTGTCTGAACACATTCTTCTTCTCTATTAGTTTCGGCAAGAGTAGGGTCTCGCTGATCAGGACCTTCTCTTGTGGACTCTTTTTTCTGTTGTATCTCCAATCTCAGGACAGGAATGGCTTGTTCAATCTCTATCTTGGTAAGAAAACAGAGAGAGTGTGCGTGGGAAAAAAATCATGTCGGAATCATGGGGAAATAGCATGAAAAAAAGTAAAAACTATCAGAAAAACATCAAATAAACTAGAGGAATGTCATGTGACCGGAGGACACAGGAGAGAGCTTCTGTTTACAGTTTGATAAGACTAGGTGAAAAGTTATTGTGTAATTTGTTTTACAAAGTTATAATAGAAAGAAAAAAGGTGACTAGTAAGATGTTCTTGGGTGAAATGAGCATATATGAAAATTTTCAGCAAAAAAAAAGTAAGAACTTTGTGGATAATACAAAAATATATATCGTGAGCTGTTTCCATGCATAGTAGAGAAAAGGAGATGAAGTGACGTGGAAATTATAAATTTATTCTTTCATTTATTTTATGCTGGTGATTAAGCTGAACAAATGTCAAGACTTAATTAAAGTTCATATCTGAAAAGCACTGAGGTCTATTAAAAAGGCCTATGATTCCACATTTAAAAAATGAAATGTTGCGTTCCAGATGAACAAGCATCTAGCGAAGCTCTGTCTTTCTGACAAGTATTTGAGCACATGAAGAAGAAGAAATAACCTGAGACAACTTTGTAATGAAAGAAATGAACAATTTAGCAATAAACAAGTTATAAGAAAGAGGAAAAAAAGAAGGGTGAAAAAGCAGTGCAAATAAAGACCAAAAGACCTGTGAGTTTATCTCTGTAACTTGCAAAGGACATTTCTCTATCTTTCAGTGTTGTTAAATATTAAAGAAATATTACCCAATAAAGAAATCTATACATAAACAGTAAATTGACAGGGTTCTGATTTGTGTATTTTATCGGTACTAATTAAGTTAAACGCCCACAACAATTGACAAGCTGATTTCAAGTGCACATCCCCAGGTGTTGTACTGGGAATTTACTAGAAAAATATTAGTAATGCAGATGATATTGAGATATATAAAATATATGACTGTTATACATATTTTAGAATATTCTCTGATTTCAATTTTTACAAAAAATGTTAAAATGAATTTGATGATTTGAAAGAAGAAAAGGCAAAATCATTGATAGAAATTATTTAAACTTTTAGTTTTGTTCTTCATAAAACTGGTAAGTCAATCTTCAAGTACCTTTGTGTCTATCTTTTGTAGCAATCCAAACATATCCTTATATGTTCAGCTTTAAATAAGCAAGACTCATCTTGCCTTCAATGGCTACAGCCTAGTAAACAGGTTTACAGATATTTTGTATGAGACAATATTTTCTGTATTGATTAGATCCTCTTTGGAACCTGTCTAGGTTTACTGTTGGGTTTTGATGACATCTAAGTAAGGATTTTTGGGCTAATATAGTGGGGTCCAGGGATAGGATGAGAGGCAAACAAACTGAAACAAAACTGAGACACAGGAAGATTCATCTGAATAAGAGGCAAAACTTCTTTATTGTGAGGATGTGTTCAGAGTACTGGAACAGTTTTCCTAGAGAGGTCGTATCCTTCCTTGGCAATATTCAGAACCCACTTTGACACAGTCCAGGGCAACATGCTCTAGATGACCTGGCTTGGGCAGGAAGGTTGGACTAGATAATCTCAAGAGATACCATCTAACCTCAGCCACTATGTGTCATTCTGTGTGACAAAGAATGACATTAATCAGTCATCTACAGAAGAATATATATCTTCTGAATTTCATAAATATGCACTTAACAGTTAAGTGCTACCAACATTTTTTCATCTTTCAATGATTTCCAACTAATGAAACAGAGGGGTAGAGAGTGGAGATATCCAAGGAGTGACAGTCTTAAGAGGGAAACAATATCTTTGCCTAAGCACGGTTCAAGCCTAGAAGTTAAAAGATATTATCCTTTTTCTGGCTTTGACACTGATCTCCTATGATCGCTTGTAATTGTTTTACTTCCATGTACTTAAGTTTTGCAAAATATAAAATGGTTCAGGGTCTATCTTGTGCTGGAGCTCTCATCCATTCTCACAGTTTTGAATCATATTAGCAAAGTTAAGTCATGATTAGGGATGAATTTTACCATTTAACTGCTAGTGGAAAAAGCAGTGGGGAAACCACTTGTGATTGACTACAGCCCTTAGGTTGCTTTAGTTTTCTTACAGAGACTAGTTTGTATATATAATTTCTCCTTCCACATGTATATTTCTGCACACTTAGAAGGAGTAAAAATAATCTTGTCCATTTCTGTTGCAGTTTGAACTGAGAGAGATGGGAAAGATATCAAATATTATAGGATTGGCATAGGTGGTAACTATAAGCCTGGCATTGGCAGTATCAGATTTATGAACAGTCTGTTGAATGTAAGTGTGATTGTCTGCCAAAGAGCAAATCGAGTTCACAGATAGTATGATTTATTCAAATGCAACATTTACAAAGTAGGTCTCAGGTGTCAGTTCAGGAAATTCTCTACTACAGCACAGGATTTTTAACCAGCTCTGATGTGTGAAGATGCAACCACCACTCACCTCAGAGATGGGAGATGGCTCTAGGTCTCGAGTAGTCTCCTCAGGCAGCATCCCAACCTGAGGGGAGGCAAAGCGGATCAACCCGTTGAGCAATCCCAGAAGTTATGATAGAATCTTTCCTCCTCCTTGAAAATCTAGAAAATCTTGAAAATTTTGAAAATCTAGAGAACATGCTCAGTGAGGAGTGATCATATTGTGGAGGCACATAACTTTTAGGACAGAGGTGTGCATAGGCATTATAATAAGCTTGTAATGAGCAAAGTTCAAGCAAAGTTCATTCAAAAGGAGCGATTTGCCACCCTTGCTGGCTCAGCACTGGACATCATATCGTATACCTCCCACTGGGCAGCTACTGTGTGGTTGATCAGCAGCACAGCACAGGGAGCACAGCAGGGCTGGCCCATGGTGTCTTTTCTCTGCTCCATCCTTCTTTGCTCCTGTCTGCATCTGCTGGGAGGGCAGATTTTGTTGCCTAGCGAGATATGGAGGAGCAGAGCATACCAACCATGCTGGAAGTGGCAACTGTGTGTCACCCCAAGCAAGCTTCTGTAATGCCAAAGCTTCTGCTAGGCCCTAGTTTTTCTCTAAGTTCTCTCTCCAAGATATTATTCCACAGTGTCAGACCTTGATTTCAATGTATCAATATCAAATGCACCTAAAATATAGTAGCGTAACTAAAACAACAATCATGGCCTTACCTATTATAAGCAGTGTCAACCTAATATTCTTTATTTTTTTAAAGGCCCGTCTGCTTGAAAAGCAGGAAGCAGCAAAGAGTAATAACATATTCCAGAAGCTTTCCAGTAACCACAAAAGTTAAGCTGATCAAGATAGTCTTTGAATTGCCTCTTTTGTCCTTGCAAAATGTGGGTGCCCTGATTGCCTGCTGATTCTTTGGTATCCTCTAGGTTTCTTTATGCAGGCAATTTCTGGAAATAATCCATCATGACAGAGCAGAAAATCCTTCCTGAGACTGATGATAGACCACATGCCAAACTCTATGTGATATACTGATTCTTACCTAAAGAATTTTCCTCCATCTAGAAATAGTTTTATGCCTCTAACACTTTTGCAATTCCTTTATATGGAAAGCTTCAGGGAGAGTGCTTATAGTAGGAATTACTATCTTTTTAGGAATATATGTATTTACAGAAGAAAGCAATGCAACATTAAGTAAGTTTAAATTAGGCTGAAGTATTTCAAAGCATTTTATGTCATATCACAGAACCAAAAGAAAGTACCAGATGCTTCATTTGAATGCAGCAGCCAGCAAAAGGAGGAGGACCAGGTAAGAGTATCTACAAGTTTGGTTATTTACTTAGCTAGACATGTATAACTTTTGCTAAAACTAGACTAAGAAAAAGATCTTCGTGAATATATTTAGCTGATGGATTCTCCTGAACTGCTATTTTCAGAAAATAAAAATATTCTTGTCTCAGTCACTTTTGTTTTTCTTAAACAGAAATATAATTTCTTGATAGACTTTCTTGACTTTCCTTAAAATTGGGTGTCTCTCATGGAAATAAATTAGGAATTATTTGATTTTTTTAGCTTTTATTATTTTGTTCATTATAATTTCTCCTATGGTACAATCATCCTCTTCTATAGTCATAGTAATGAAATATAAATATACTTAAGTCTTCTGTCATGAGCTGATGACTAATAAAATCAATATCTATTTGACAAAGTAAATACAGACCTTTCCCTCTTCTACTACCCATTTCTGAACTATCCAGACATATTTTAAAACCTAGTGTATACATTCAGCTCTTCACCTTGCTTGCTTTCATCTGACAAAATTATCTATATTACAGAAACACTTGGAGGATGGTGCTGTCAACAAAATTTTATTTAGTAATATTTTCACTTCTCTTTTTGTATTGTAACACTGTTAACATAGTCATCTGTCTTTCCTTAATTGCAGGTGCACATTTTTTCTAGTCTCTTTTTTTTCTTTTTTTTTTTTTTTTTTAATGTATTATGCAGTACAATTTTGTCTTCTTTTTAGTCTACTATCAGACTCCTCCATTTAATACACATACTCTGGATGGTTTCCCAGAGGAGTAGCATCTAAAATTATAGTTACAAACAACAATTTTGGTGTAAACTCCCTGACTTTTTTTATGCCTAATAAGGTCAGTGTTTCTCTATTCAATACTGAACCCATTTGTGATTTGTATTTCTGAAGCCAGCCCATTAGCTCTTTTACCCTCTCAAAAACCTCTGCAGCATTCAGTATCCAGTAATATGACAATTTCAAGATTTTTAGCATTGTAGGTTTGTATGTCTTTGATTATTTTTTCTTATTTTTTTATTTAAGCACTTGGCTCATTTCCAGTCTTGAGTCAGGAGGCTGTTTGAAAGCTACTCTGTGGTTAACAAACTTCTTCAGGTAGTAACAGTTCTCTGAAAGCGCTTTCTTGCTTGGTGGCATATCACTGAGGAAGACAAAAGAGGTAATATTTGGTGCTGTCCAATATATTTTTTCCTCATTGACCTTAGAAATAAATATAATGCAGTATGTAATTTCTCTGTGTTGTTTTTTAAATTTGGTTATAAAATGTGCAGTAGCATAATCACTTTTCTCCTCTTTCAGTTCAAATGGCTTTTGTATTTATAATTTATTATTTATACTATCTTATAATTCCTCTCTGTTGATGGTTTTGTTTCGTTTTTCTAGACATGAAAGTGTGGAGATAATGGACATAAATAGTCCTCTACAGAATGGACATACATAGTCCTCTACAGTTAAAAATATTAGAGGTCTCTTCTACTTTTGGTAGGCAAACAGAGGAACCAAGCAGAATGAGAATATGTATCTCCAGCTGCTAAAGTTACTTAAGCTAATTTATAAATGTTTTCCTTTTAAATTCAACAACAATTATAATCATAAAAGCCTCATATATTTGACCTCATGAATCACAGCAGACAAAACTGGTGAGGGAATTGTTTTCTTGTTTTCTCATGTGGTTCATAATTTCACTGTACTAGATTGGAATCTGTGCTAAACTCTTATGGATAACTCATGTAACACTGATTTTGGATAACAGCCTAGGTTCCTCAAGTTACTGTGTAATTAGACTTCTGCATTTTGGACTGTCTGGATTTTTTTTTTTTCCTTTTTGATCCAAAAGCCAAATATTTATTTTAGAAGATGATATAACATACTGCATAAGTGTCACCAGTGTATAGAACATAATTTATGTCTAAATGTGATAAGCTGATGACCTTCAAGATCATTGAGTTAACCATAAGTCATTCACTTTCATTGTCTTTTATTCACATTCATTTAGAGCAGAAGATTTAAAGGTAAAATTATATGGGTATATTTATGTATATGAAATGTTTATAAGGACACAGAAATCTGCAGTCATTGAAGTCTCACACTAAATAGAAGCTTATTTCTATGCTTGTTAAATGACACATGATCAGTTAATTAATTATCAACATCAAATCATTATCATTTCATACAATATCAACTTATAGATTTGACAATGATTAGGTACATGTCAAATTGCTTTTAAAGAAAGCAATCTTTCACGATATACAGAACACAATATTTTCCAACAAATTTTAATTCTTCAACTTACTTCCATTATTCCCACGACTCTTCTCACAAAAAATATAAGGCTAAAATCAAACATTTTAAAGGTAATTATGTATCAGAATGTAATTTTGGTGTTTGGACTACATAATCTCCACAAATTTTCCAACCTCAAGAATTCCATGATTATAGATAACATGGAGTAAAGAACAATTTTTTTAAAGTTTTTGTTCAATTTTCATTTGCATTCCTAATAGTTACTATCAAAAAAGTAATATTTAGCTCAAAGACTAGATTTGCTTCCATAAGAAAAAGTAAGGTTCAAAAAAAAAGGGGTATCAATTTTAACTTCCATCCAGCTAAGGACAATACTTTAGAAACACTCAGCACAAAATGTATTATTGTACTCAGACCAAATAATATGAAAATACAGAAATACTCATTGAAGAACTGGGAATGGGAAAAATGGGAGAAAAAAAGTCATGTAATTATGTTAATAAAAATATGCAGATATATGTGTGTTTACAAGTTAAATTACGGTGACTAGATGGTAGTTAGAAATAACAAATATACTATAGCAGGTCAGCAATAAAGTGCAGTAAAAACTGTATGTTTCCCAAAGTATGGTATATCAGCAATATGTAGCATTTTGTAGACAAGCAGGAGGCCAGATATATAGATGACTATGACCTGAAGTGTTTAAAATGCAATTTCCATATAACCCAACATGATTAGTTCTACACACAAAGATATAACTGCAATTTTTACTATTTCTCCCTGAATATGAGCAGAATATTTAGCATTAATACTCACAAATACGAGGTGATTTACCCTGAAAAATGATCCTTAAAATCCCAACACAGAGTCCTCTTGTCTGTTCATATAGTCCTTGGATATTCATAACATAATAGCAGCAGAAACCTATCTAGACTTCTTATTTTTGCCACCTGCTGAATTACATCTGAATGTTCTCATCAGTCACCCCAATGTTTTGCACTGGAGTCCTTTATTAGACTTCTCAGCAAAAGCTCCTCTCTATTTTTCATTACAGAGGAATTTCTTATCTCTCCTTGGCTTTCTGCTTGAGCCTGTCCTTGCCTATATATTTCTAGCCTTGGTAACATTGTAGCACGTACTAATAAAGCTTTTCTGATGATTTCTGAAGTCCTTTTCTCTCACAGAAGAAGAAAGCAGGTAAAGTTTCTTCATGCTTTTAGCCTTTTCAAAACTTCTCAATTTGAACTGTTTACTCATTTGTTGGAAGGAGATGGAACTGAACTTTCTGCTTTTTTTTTCTTTCTTTTCTCTTTTCTTTTTCTTTTTTTTTTTCTCATTTCAGCCTCCTCTAAACAAGACTTTCCTATATTTAGATGTTCAGACAAAAGCCAAGGTATGAGCCTGTCAGAAGACACATCTGCATCTCCTCCTCCCAGGAGGTAAGGATACCTCTGTACCTTTCTATTTCCTTTCTCCCTTTATAGATTTCAGATGATTCCCTAATAATTCCCGAGTGTCTCATAGCTGGTCTTTCTGGTGGATTTAAACTCAGTTTGGCTAGCCTGCCATAATAGAAAAGTACCTGAGCTGCTTTTAAACTAGTTATCGAAGTACCGATAAGATGATAGAACACTATTGACTATTTTATTTCTCAAGATAAGATATTCAGTCAATAAGATATTCAGTTGGATCAGTGAATGTTGTAACTCAATCAGTAAAATGCATAAGTTTTCAAATATTAAAATAAACAATCCTGAAAGCATACCTGCTGACTTGTAAAATATGCAGCTTAATCAGTAGATCATACAATACAGTTTGATGGCTAAAATATACTGGAGCATTAGGAAGAAAAAATACTTAATTTCTTCCATTCATATTTAAGGAAATGAAGCAGTCATATTAAAAACTTTGATGCATCATTCTGTAATAGACTCAAAGTCTTTAATGTAGTCGAAATGCTAAGAGTGAGTGGGTAATTCTTTTTCTAAAAAGAATATAGAAAATAGCAAATGCTATGAAAAAGCAGTCAAAATAAAAATTGTTTGCTAAGAGAAAAAGAAGATAGTTTGCTTCAACTTATATTTGTATTGTTTTATATTAAGTTCTCAAGGCCCAATGAACCTCAGACTAAAGAGTAATTTAACAAAACTGGAATAAATTTTCCTGTTTTCCAGGAAAGTCTTCTAAATTCAAAATACCTGTTTAATGCATCTCTACTTTAAAATATATTTTTCTGCTTTCTTCAAACACTTTGTTCTGAGAAATAGATGCCTTTAGCCACAATGGTTTTGGCTTTTACATCTTTCATTCTCTTGAACTATTTACACTTAATATAATGAAGTTTATATATGTGGCCGTGATATGGAAGCACATGATACCACACAGAATTTGATAGTGTAGAAATAAATGAACAAAAGCTGATAGCACACTAAAAAAAAAAAAAAAAAAAAAAAAAAAAAGAAAGTTTCTATAAATATACTTTTCCCCAGCTCTGCTTTTGTCTAACAATAGAAAATGTAGTCTCTGCCCCAAAGTGCATACTTTCTGAATAGGTAGTATGCCATCAAAGAAGGTGGGGGAGCAGAGAAGAGATAAATATAATGACTGACAGCTAGTAGTATAGTTGCTTTTCCAAAATGCTACATCAGGTGATGAAAGAGCTCAGTTTCTACCTATTAGAGGACACAATGATTGGAAGCAAGGTATAGCTGAATGAGGAGTTTAAATTTGTTTAGATTAGGCAACAATTTGTTTTTTGTTAGAAATAGGTAAAGGCTGGTCTTTGAAGCAGGCTCACTGGAGAGGGAAGAAGGCTTATTTCTAGGGACATAAAGTAGGACTGGGAGAGACCAAGAGGGTGTTTATGAGAAAGATCAGTAGGGCTTTAGGAGGCTTCATGGAGCCTTTGCATGTTCTCTTTTTTTGATTTATTCCTACTCTATATATGTGGCAGCCCTACAGGATTTCCATGTTAACTGTCATCCCCATTTTTTTTTAACAGTGTTTTCTCTGTTCAGGCTTCTCTTGTAAGAAGTAGCCCTTTCTCCTACACTGAGTCTGTTCATCTTCCTGTGTTTCACACACAGCTGAGAAGGGAAATGGAACACATTCAGGACTGAGACCTTCTCCTGCTTCAAAAAGAACCATAGAAGGCCATCCTTGGCTCTCTAAAGGATGGAAAGAGGAGTAATTCTGCCTTTCAGGGTTGACTAGTTAGCTATGAAAGAGAAAATATTAGATTTCTTCATCTTGACCTTTTTATTTTTCTGACACATAATGTTAATTATAGATGTACTATGCTGTCTCTATGCTTTCTAGACATAGGAGACTCTTTTTCAGAAGTTATACACACCTGGAAACTTCAACACCAAAAAAACTTTCCAAAAACATTTGAAGTATACCATTCCAGATTCAAAATCTTTCAAAAGAAATAGAGTTCAAGGTGCTTTCCACAGTATGTAAATATTTTATGACTGTCTTTTTAACTCATGAATCAGGAAGGATTCTTTTAACAGTATTAATGTGGTTATGGCCCTAAGATGATGCATATATCTCTTGCTAATGGATAACTTTATAGCCTGATTTGCCTGTTGTTAGCTTTGCTTGAATAATAGAAGCATTTTTCTAGATTGTAATGCTGGCTATCACCCCACAGAAACCTACCTTGGCAGTCTGCCATCTGCTTTCCTTCCTCCATACTGTGGTGACACACAATTTCTTTGAAGTAAACAAGCCTCATGCAGTTAGGTTTCAATATCACTAGTTCTAATTATTTGTCTTGTTTACATCTATTCTTATCCAATGGTAAATTGCTATCCTGACTGCAAGCAGATATTTTTTTCAGATACAATATCTTTTTTGATTAACAGGAAAGAAAAAAAAATCTAAGAATATTTCAGTGCATTCCTTATAAAAGCTGTATTGTTAACAAGCAAGCTTAAGGAAAAAACAGATAAAAATAAATCATGACCTTTGATTGTCAACTAAATTGCATGATATATAGTTTCAAAAGCCCTTTCTAAGTGTTAAAAAATGCTACTATTCCAGAAAGAAGAAACAGAATCACCATTTTTCTCTTTATTCCATGGCACCACACAGTGTTAGCTGATATGGATATTTATCACTAGCTATTGTTTATAATTATCTGTTACCTATGTACTAGTGCTATTAGTATCTATTTTGCAGGCTTTTCAAAACAGTCAACCAGCATTAAATAGTTCTTTGATTTCTAATTCTGTTTCAGAGAATCCTCCACATTGTTTTCTTGTGTCATAAGATATAATTCCCCTGATTTCAATAAACAATAAGGACTTATATTTTCTGAGTATTTCTCCAAGAAAAATAAATGGGAAATAAATCTATACCATATTACAGTCTAATTTCAATATATAAGCACGTACAAAACACTCTGAACTAAACCATTATTCAGATAGATCAACATTCAGAAGGCTTTTCCTAAATAATTATATGTTTATAAATTTCATACTATAGTTTGCCCAAGTCAGCTGAATAAATTCTCAGTGTGTCATGCTTCTTTTTTCTAGTCTTTCCTTTCCTATATGTTATGATATTTCCTGTATCGTATGCATACGATGCAAGTAAATAAATTAGTCAAGCCAAAATAACATTTAGATTATTCAATTTGTTAGAAATACATGGAGATTTTATGTAACAGTTTTTCTAAAATAAGGTTTTTAAACATCTCTAACACCAAATTACTTAAATGAATTAAGAATTTTTTCATTCCTTAAAAGAGCAAATGGTGCCCAATACAAATGATGATTTTTGTCCCATTCATACTTCCTAGCACTACATGATAGAGGTGCATCTCTTGGGTTAGGGAGGTTACTGCAAAAGGTCAATTTCACTTTTTGTTTTACCACTATTATAAGCAAGGTGGATCACTGTGCTATATGACCTCTTGGAAAACTTGAGTTGTGAATTGCTGGTATGGATTAGAAATGCTTGGCTAGGAAGGTTTCTATCTCTGCAAAAACTTCCCTCAGAAGTGAGTCATGAAAAAGAAAGTGTGTCAGGTGTTGATCTTACCTTTTTCTTTTATCTCCCCAGAGAACAGAATAAAAAGCTGATAGCTGATAGAAAAAACTTACCTTAAAAAAACAGTCTTCAGCCCGCTCAAATGCCATCCAAAAGCATCTGTTACCGACACCAGTCGAATGTCTATTCAAGTAACTGCCTTTACATCAATGCAATAACTATTTTAGATTTTTTTTTTTTCTGAGGATGTGAAGAAAATGAACGTTCCACTTCAGCTGCTTCCGATTTCTTTATGACATAACATAAATTCACAAATATTATTCAAATGACTTTGAGCTAACATGCAAGGCATTAAGTATTTCATTATGGGTATAATCTATTGTGCTAAGTGACACCAAGTACTTTATTATCAATCTATTACTTAACTAGAATATCTTCATAGATTCATAGAATTTCTGAAACAGATGTATTTTCCAAAAATATTATTTGATACTTACTTTTTTTCCCCCTGCTACTTGCTAATGTTATTTTTCTTGACTTAGAGAGACACCGATGATACTAAAGGCCATGTAATATCTGTTATCCTCTGCTTTTGTTGATGTGTACTTATGTGTACCATGATAAAATTTTCAGTTAATGGTTCAATATATTCTCAAAATTTTGTTCCCTTTTCCCAAATTTCTCATCGAGAGTATATTGATAGATACTTTAATTAGTTTAGATAATAAGATGATACTCAGAAATATTTGTCTTTGCATTAGTTCCAGAAGAGGTCTTGCATATTATGTATTGCTAATAATTTCCAGGGCTGTAGACTTCCACTAACATCTCAAAGCAGTTTGCAAATGTTAATTTACCCTTTAAAATAGTACTTCAAATTGTTATATATAAATATTTGGTTGACCTGTAAAGCACACTGAAAATTCAGAAAATATGAAAGATGGATTATTACAGCTTCTGACTTTCTTATTTCAATTCTAATCTTACATATTTTGATTTACTAGATATTTTGTTATCTAAGTTTACCAAGGTTACTGAGGAAATCAACAGCTGAATTGGATCTAGATCCTTGGAATTTTTTTTCCGTTCTATTTAAATTTAAACTTTAAACTTTATTTTCAACAGTGAGCTCATGCTTGCTTTTGGGATAAAGATTTTTTCTAAACAAAACAATAACAACTAGATTTTATTTAATTAGAAAATAAGTTATTTTGGTTAGAGAACTTATCAAATTCCTACAGGTAGAAGGAAAAAAAATATTTAAATGTTCTGTTCTTGACTTCAGAAAGCATATTTACCATCTTGATTAAAGAAAATGTAAGTGTTCAGAATACTGAATTGATTGAAGACTGGGAATTTTCACATGCAGCTGCTTAAAATAACATATAATAGGAGTTGTCAATGCCTGTACATGAAGATTATAAGAGCATTTTTAGGTTTTACAATTACTTTAGAGTTGAGTTTCAGAAAGCATGTTTTAGAAAAGAGGTGTATAAGTAGGAGTCATATTTATTAAAATTAGAATTATTTATAGGTAGATATTGTCATTTACTGAGTACAATCTTGCTCTACTTTCTGAAAAAATATATAAATACATATATAACAATGCATATAAATAGTGTGAGTGAGCATTAATTTTTCATTTAAGAAAACAGATAATGAGTTTAAAATTGTTGATCTGAAGAAGATATTTCACTTTTGTCTGTTTTGTAACATGCTTTTCTGGAACCTGGAGGTTGATTGGTAGGAAAGTTCCTTTGACAGTTTATATCTTGTTGGACTTCATATTAATATGCTTTTTAAATATTGACGTTTCTCTACACTTTTTTGAATGAATGCTGAATGAATGCTTCTGAAATGTCACGGCTCCTACAATATATTATGCTTTATCAGATTTCTCTTTTTTTGGTAGCTATTAAATCCATTTTATGTTGAATCACTCTGTTTTACTTTCATTCTCAAAAAATGGTGACTATAGTATTGTCATATCTCTTGTACTTAGAGTAGATAAATATTTTCTGGCATAATAATATAGCTTCTTTCATTATCTACTTTTTTTTTTTAGTCCCTCACCCTCAAGGGGAACCAGTTTTCTGTGAAGGAAATATAGTTCTTAGATCTCTTTTATACTTCATAATATTAAAACATCTCTAGGTTAGATATATGCATATTCATAATTTTTAATATATATGTAGTTATAAAATGTAAATTACAATTTTTATTTTTTAAACAGATTATTTACTTAACTTTCATGTTTCCAGCTTTCACATTCTTATTAAATTATCAGATGAGATGCAAAGTGCTAATGAGCTACTTCTATGTTTTTACATGGTTTTACAGTGGCTACAGTAATAGAAAATTTTGAACTGGATGCCAGTTGGGAGACCTCATGTGTCTACCTGCACAACTGGAAAATAGTATATAATTGCAACAACTGGAATTATAGAATAGAATACAATATCATTCTGCATAAAAAGAAGGAAGACAATAATATGGAAAACATTAAGATGACAGTATATAAAAACATACAGTTTCATATGAAATAATGCATGTTGTACCATTTACGTAATCTCAAAACAACATTTTATTGTTACAAGGAATTCGGAATGACCAATAAAAGTGATCAGTGGTATTGAAAATCTCTTACATAGAGACATAGAATCTGTCTTGCTCGTTTAAAGCTGAGCATATAAGAATGTGTTTGGAATACTACAAAAGATAGACACAAAGGTGCTTGAAGATTGACTTACCAGTTTTATGAGGAACAAAACTAAATGTTTAAATAATTTCTATCAATGATTCTGTCTTTTCTTTTATATCTTTTCCTGCAGTTCTATTTATGTAGTGCCTAAACTTTCACAGTGGTTGGTGGATATATAATCATTACAATTGGGGAGGCCAGAGAATGTTTTACCTTATCTTGAAGCATATGCAGAATGGTATGCAGATTCCTAAGCACAACTGTCCCATAGGATTTTGCCTGAACAGAAGGGAATAGAGTAGATCTTCTTCATGTCTTGCATCAAATCTATAAATCCTGTGCAACTCCAACAAACAATGCAGGATATTTAAAATCACGTGGTTAAGTAAGTCACATGCCAAGTGCTTGATCAAATGAAGAGGTCTCCAAGGTCCACTGATGGCATTGTGCAGCTCTTCATGGAAGGTAAAATATCTAGCACGTATTTAGGTAATTCTATATAAGAATGCATAACTTGAATCCCATCCTATAGCCCTTTTCCTTCAGGGTACGATACCTTGTCATGTGATTACTATACCTAACAGACAAAGAGATTTGAAAGTTGAGAAGGTGGACTGTGACGATGCTTCTGTATTTTCTATTCTATTTCTATTGCAATTTGGGTGGTGCTTTTGCTTTATACCCAATGATGAAAAATGGAAACAACTGAGCTGTATTTAACTAAAAACATAACTTATCTCTTCCCAGGTAAAAACAAACAATTAAAGAAAAAAACAGGATGAACAAATGATAGAGCCACAGGGTAGACTTTGCTCATGTATTGCAGTATAAGTCAGTATTCTAATACCAAAGTCTTCCATGAATTCTCTTTTATCTTCAATTGAATTTTTTTTTTCTTCAGTGCGTGCTGTTCTTCTGCATTATTTCTTCAGCGTCTTTCTGATATTACATAGGAAAAGCTATCTAGACTTTTGCAAGAATTTAAAGAGGGCTTAAGAGTATGACTATATATAAAAAAATACTATTTAAGAAATATATTCATAACTGTGAAATCAAAAATATTTAATTACAAGTTTGCTTGAAACATTATTATCAATTTATTGATCCACTTCACAGAATTCTTTTAGTATTATTTTCTATGACAGGTGCATTTCTATGTGAAATACTAAAAACACTTATTCATTCAAAATAGATGCAGTTTTCAGTGACCTCTTCATTAACACTAGTGATCAAATAAATTATAAATTCCTCTGTACTTGGACTGTTTTCTAGCTAAGTAAAATGGAGAAGTTGAAGTCTAATTTTTCAAAAAATCAATATGTTTTATGAAACACTTGATAAAACTGAGTAACAGTAATTACTGCTGAGGTAGCTGATGTGGAAGACACAAATTTATTTTCAGTTATCTGTTGGTTAAAAGATATCCTTCCAGAGGATAGTTTGAATAACATGTAAAACTATTTTAACACTTAAATAAAAGTGTCACCCCACAAAAATATATTACTCTCAGTGAAAGCTTTCAGGAACAAGCAGTAACTTTCAAAGAAAAAACAGGACAGTTAGTAGTCCTTGTCTAAGAACTGGTAGCCTCTGATAGACTGCTCTAATAAAGCCTAAAAATGCCACAATCATTCGGAAACATTCAGAAAATTGCCTTGCAACAATTGTTCTAACTTTCTAGAAATCCTCACCTTGCTAGAAATACCAGCTGTTACCAATACCACAGCCTTAAAAAATATTTTTTCCTCTTTTATCTCTTTCTTATTTTTAATATCAAAAACTCATACCATATTATGAATTTGCCATCAAAACTCATATTCTCTATGCAATAGTATTATACTAATGTTAAGGCTAGAATAGGAGCCATATTAAAGTAGTTACAACTCCCCTTTGCCTTATTTCAGGCTATCACAAGTGACATATTAAGAGTTACTGTAGGATCAGTTGCCTTTAATGCATGATAGCATTAAAATCATTAACCTAAACTGGTAACAGCTGGTTGCTAATTATGTATTTGGTGATAACTAACTGCTGTGCATAAAAGTAGTTCCTGAGGTCAAGCTGCTTGTGTTTTAGGGCAAGTGATGAGTCTCTGTTGCCTTCTACCTACAATTAAGTTATATGTCTAATAGTAGTTGCAGTGGTATGGTAGCAGGAAATGCTGGTAGGGTGTGGAGATTATGCCCTAATTTACAGAGGTGGGGAGAGTAAGGGAGTTATGGACTTGAAATTGCTACCTTAGCTGATGAGATATGGTTTGGTGTAAGAATATGGGAGTAGCTGCAGGGTATATGTCAACTCTTATGTGCTATCTCTGTGCAGTTCTGAGAACTGATTTGTATCACTGGTTTCCCTGGTTGTTCCTAGGGATGTATTTGCAATCCAATATTTGCAGGTCTTGTTAGCACACCTGAACTGCAGTGCTCTGCAAGTAAAAAAAGAAAGAAACAAAAAAACCTTACAAGTCTCAATTTATCTTTTCTCTTTCAGTTAAAGTCTGAGCTTTTTTTATTTTAAAGTTAGCTTTGAAAATAAAATTGGATGTTTCGGATTTAATCTGGGTACTTATGCAACATTAGGATATGTAAAGAAGTTTTATCACTTTTCTTACCAGCAGTCTTTATGCTTGCTTCGAAAATCCTCTGTTGATAAAGCTGCAGTAAAGTGTTTATTTGATATTTTGCATTTTATTTATAAAAAGGCAATATAAATGTGGGTATTAATTTGCAGTGCCTAGCAATTATCTTTGACAGTCTTTCAATTAAAACTTTTATTGAAGGAATGTTTCTTCCAACAGCATGATTTGTAGGAGTAATCAGGTATAGTATATACGTTTTGGTATCTTTTAAGTACAGAAACAGGTAGAAATCTGTTTTCCAGTTCTTGATATTATGTGAGTATTATTCTTCATAAGATTCTTATTCAAAGTAAAAGTAAGAAAAATATGTGTGTTGAAATAATTTATCTTTTTCTATTTAGCTTTGTCTAAATTTCATTTTTTTTTATAAGATTATTTGTAAAAAAAAAAGTGCTAAGCCTAGTTAAAGGATACAATTTGTTGTGCTAAGTGTAGGAAGACTTTTGTATAATTACAATTCCTTACTTTGCAACATTAAACGTTGTCAATATTTGTACTTTAACGTCAAATACTTTACCAACCTTTTTTTATTTCTTTGGCCAGGGGTGCAGGAAAGCTGGTAATTTATTCATTATTTGGCAAACTGAAGATATTATTTTTGCAAAATATATCAGCTGGGTGAAAAACTTAGATTTTAACTAAACAGTGCATATTGATTATGCTCAAATGTTTATTTTTCATTATTTGTTTTTGCCTGTGATTGTGTTAAACAGTTCCACTGGGAGGGAGGGAAAAGTAGTCAAGGATGGCACAGTGATTTGATAAATGTTCTGTTCTAAACCTGTGCTTCAAGCTTCAGTGATATATTAAGAGTCTGCACCTCTCTTGACAGCAAACTCTGACTGTGTCCTGAGGTGTGTGCAGGAGATGTCTATCTTCTGGAGCAGTTATAAAATGCAAGACAGGAACAAATCCCTCCTTGCATATTATTAAATAAGAATAAAATTACTTGGAGGCTGTGTATTATAGAAAGATATTATATGAGGGTCATATATTCCTGAACAGAAAGAAAAGCACTCAGACTATGTTCTCTCTGTTTTACTCAGACTGCTTAAAGAATGAGTCAAAAAGAGCAAGGGATTTATCCACGTTTCCTCAGAGTTCTCCTGGAAGTAAAGTAACAAATTAATGACCAAGAGCTCTATCATCTTTGTTTAAAAAAAAAACAACAACAGCAACAAAAATCTTAATGTCCTGTGAAGATTCCAGCATTAGACTGGAGGACAAGCAAAAGTATAGCATAAACATAATTCTTTCTCTATATGCGGTAAAACTTTAGGTTGATTGCACACATGAAGAGGATCATTGTTCTTGCTTTATGTTTTTTAATTGGCTCTACTTTGGGAGAAATCTGGGTAAAGGTCATATTGCAGCATTTAAAAAATGTGTGTGTGTGTGTGTGCTATATGCATATTTAAGGCTAGTGTCAAATGCTTATGGTCTTTTTCAGGAAATCATAGTGTGAGTTAGTCATCTTAAAATCCTTACTAAAGTTTGCAACTTTATTTTAGATATTATTTACCTGTTTCCCATATTTCATCAACAGTATAACAAGATTTTTCTTCTTAATTTTCAATAATTGTGAATGAATTGCTACTACTTATCTGTGCAGTAAATATTTTCTTCACCAAAGTCTATATATGTGCTAAAATGCTTCAAATTCCATCTCCATTTTTGACACAAAAAAAATTACATGCATACTCATTGAAGTTCTAGAAATATGATCCATGTAACTTCTCTAGCATGGAGAAGGTATATATTTTGATTTGTATCAAGGAGAGTCGCTGTAGTATTACTACAAATCCAACAACAAAAACCTCCAGAAAGCGTCAGCTGAAAGTAGAGATTCTCTCTACGTGTAAGTGTATTTAGATTGAGAGATTTTATTTGGGTTTGCTGGTAGATTGCTCCTGGATCCAATATGCAGTTTACTATCCCTAAGACCAGTCAAGATATGAAAGAATCATTAAAAAAGGCTATGCCACTAATCTTTTTTGGTCATTCGCTGTAGGAAACTTGTTTCTATTCTTTTTTTGTGTGTGTGTTGCAGATTAAGGTCATCATTGATTCTAGCTTCTGCTATTAACAATTTAGCTGCATTTTGATAGAGTAATGTTTTCACTGTAATTTTGATTAAAAATATATATATATATGATGCTGTACCCTTATCATGCCACTAGCATAATAACGTAGAAACAAAATTCTCCTTTCATTCTCTTATGGAGCTTTTTTCTTTTATTAGAAGACAACTCTATTAATCATAACTTTGACAGTTTAATGCTTAGTTTGTAGCATTAAAATGTAATTCATAAAAACTTGTTCCAGGCAATGTGAGTCAGGCAATAAAATATTTATTACTGTTTTCAGCACTTCTGCCTGAAAACTAAATTTAAGAGTATTAAACCTTGTGGGTTCTTTTTTTTTGTTTGCTTGTTTTTCCTCCTCTTAACGTTACAGGAGTGTGATGTGTCAGTCCTTCAACCAGTCATTCATTTGTCATCTAGATCTTAATGGAACTATCCAGCCGAAGTATCTACCCCTGCTTTAATCCAATAACAGATGCAAACTGAGGTTTAGAGTCATAATAGTTGTTTGTGTTAAAATTATGGTTTCAAAGCTGCATGTCACTGTTGACTATGGATTCCTGATTTGATGCCTCTTCCTAAGATGGTGTATGCTGTTTTCTGTCTACAGTGATATAGTGATAACTGATGTATTTGAAAACTCAAAATTTTATGTCACTTAATTGGAGGTCAATCCAATACTCAATACCTTTCCCTTTCCCTAATCAATAATACCAAATAAATTCAAGAAAGCTGCATATTATTTCTAGTATAATGCAGTGTTAAGTATAACAGACAGTTATCTAACATCACTAAAGATAATGGAGAGTCTACTTCTCCAATGATTTAGATTCTACCTTTCATTGCTATCTGTCTCTGCTTATTTTTGTCCCTTAATGCCCAATCCAAATCTCCTTTCCTTCAATTAATGTAGCAGCAGCACCTATTACTTCTAGCCTATACACAGTTTCAATATGATTACTATATCTTAGAAATGACCTTTTTACATAGCTGGAGAAAACTATCACATTTTGATTCCATCTGCATATTTAAACCACTGTTGATTCTCTTGCTCTTAGATATGCTGTCCCCAAAGCAGCACAACACAGCAGAAGAGGACTGTTATCTATTATACTGGAGAGATATAATTGGAGAGATATGTAAGGCCTACAGTAGTGAAATCCCTTCTCTCACAATTTAGAATGCTTTACTATAGAAATTGAGATTCTAAAATGGCATTTGAAACCTATCTTTAATGTAAACTTCATATAATAGCAGAAATGTACATTGTATAGATTATAAGTCCTTCTTTGCTTAAGGTTGTTCTAAAGCAGAAATACAGTATGCATAAGAGCTATGAATATTTGTGCACATAAGCAAGGGGCATTCAGTACATATAGAACAAAACATTTTTTATGAAGGCAACATAACCAATGCTTCTAATTTCTTTTAAATGTACTTACCAGTTCCCCAAATCTCATCCCTTAACAGATTTAAAGAATCCTTTTAGTTAAAAGGGAACTCAAGAGACCACCAATACAACCTCTTGTCTGAAGTATAATCAATAGCGAATTTGGACAATGTTACTTAGGGTTTTGTTCCGTTCAAGTCTTGAACATCTTCAAAGTCTGAGATCTGCAGCCTATTTCAGGAACACTTTCCAGTGCTTAATCAGTGTCTAATGAGTACTGAGGTAACAGTCACTTCCCTCAGTCTATTGGCTCCTGTTGATAGATTCATTACTGCTAGGGCTTGTTGCAAGCTCGTGTTAAATGACTCAATTTTGGTTTTCATGAAGCTCCTGTAAGGTCTCCAAGAACTTTGTGCCAAGACACAGGGTTCAAAAAGGAGTGAAATCATCAGTGATGGAAAAATTATTTTAGTTTGAGATTTCTTGAAAGTTCTTGATGCCTCAAAGGCCATTGAATCAAAATGAATGCATGTGGGGGTCATCATGCATCATGGGTATCCTCTTGTCCACCAGAATCCTTTAGTGCTATTTAGGAGAGCTGTTCTGCAACAAGCAAGTGAGCAGTCTGAGCAATGAGATTGTTCCTTTCCTTGATCAGTACTTTGTATGATGAATTTCACAGAACAGTTGAAATTGGAAGGGACCCCTAGAGATCCTCTAGTCCAACTCCACTGCTCCAGCAGGGACACCTAGAGTACAGGGTGGCATCCAGGTGGGTTTAGAAGATCTCCAGAGATGGAGAATCCACAATCTCCCTGGGCTGCCTGTTCCAAGGCTCTGTCACCCTCACAGGAAAGAAGTTCTTTGTTACATGCAGATGGAGTTTCCTGTGTTTCAACTTGTATTCACTGGCCCTTGTCCTATCACTGGCGACCACTGAGAAGAGTTTGGCCTCATCCTCCCTACATTCATCCTTTAGGTATTTATGCGTATTTGTCATATCACCTCTCAACCCTCTCTTCTCCAGAGAAAACAGGTCTAGCTCACCTAGTCTTTCTTCATAAGATGGATGCTCCAGTCCCTTAATCATCTTTGTTGCTCTCAGCTCTCTAGAAGCAGACCCTCTCTAGAAGCTTCACATCCTTCTTGTTCTGGGGAGCCCAGAACTGCACACAATGCTCCAGGTGCAGCCTTACTACAGCTGAGTAGAGGGGTAGGATCTCCTCCTTTGACCTGCTGGCAACACTCCTCCTGATGCAGGCCAGGATCCCTTCTTCTCTAGATCACTGATAAAAATATTGAAGAGAATATGTCCAGGAGATGTTGCTTAAGAAACTCTACTTGTATAGTATACTCTCTGAGTATAATATGAATTGCTGCCTTTTGATGTGTTTGTGTGGCATTTTGGCTGGCTAAGTTAGGATGCTAGGATGTAGGATGCTAGGACTTCTCTGTCTCTGGCTGGGTTAGTCTGATCTGCTTCCTCAGCTCAGGAAGCTTCCTTCTGTTTTCACTCATGCATCTGTTTTCACTCATTTCACTGTTCCTTCTGCTTTTACTCATTTGCAACTCTAGCTGCATGTTTCTTCTCTCCTCCTGATTATTTTTTCTTTTTTATTTACAATGAGAAACTGAAGTCAGGGTAAGACAAATTCTGTGAATTCAAAACACTCAATTGAAAGGAATATAGAGTTTTAAGTCCCCTTTAGGATGTGAGATATAATAAAAAGAAGGAATGTATGGAGCGGATATTTTTTTTTTCCTCTCAGGTAAATCACTTGATTCTGTTACCTCTTTAGAAATTTACATGTGCTTTTATCCTGTTAGCCTCTCTCTGTTAGCATATCTCACATCGCTGGCTTCCAGTAGACTCTGACTCAAAAAATAAAATCTATGTTCCTTCCCTTACCACCTGTTACTTGATCTACCTTAGTCTTCCAGATTAAATGCATAAAACAAAATAGAAGTGTTTCAAGATAGAGATAAATAAACTTTTTCTTCTTTTGTTACATGAAATATATTACTCACTTGTAGGGTGGGTATCTTTATGAAAATGAGAAAATTTCCTTGATAAACATGAGACTAAACCTAGTAATCCCTTAAATATTTCTCTTGGTAGAGGGAGATTTTAAAGGACACTAAAGTACCAGTTATAGCCAGTACTGCAGAAAATTTTCTCAGAGAGGAAGGAGGAAAGGGAGGAGTGCTGTTATTGCTTTTCGCATGGAGTGCATCTTTTTCTTTTTCTTTTCATCTCTTCATTTATAGTTCCAGACATAAATCCACCTGTCTATGCTCTTGCAGACATCCTTCTCTTTCCAACAATATAGTAGAAGAGAAGACCATTTTGATAGTAAGATGCTCCTTTTGATGCATTGAGTGTTTTTACATAGTTTGTATTATTTAGATACTAGAATACCTGACAGTTTTTAAATAATAAAAGTAGTAAGTCTGAATAATTTTTGGCAATATCTAGTGTAAAGATTATATGTATACAATATTAATTTAGCAATGATACTCTAGTTCAAAATTGCATAAATAAAAATCACTATTTTTGTTGAGACTTCCACAAGATATAGAAAGGAAGTTCAATAACATTTTTAATTTTTCATTTTGTCAGTGGAAGTAAATCAAATATTGAAGGCATGACTGCACAGTGTAAATTGTGAATAGCTTTTGAAATTTGTGAAATCCCTGTTAAGACATCAGTGCTATGCTCCTGTATGACTGGTTACTCCTATTTGTCTCAAGGCTACTTATTTCAGGGGAAAAGAAATTAAAAAGTGCTCAGTTTTCAAAATTTCTTCTTATTTCTTCTTAATTTTGTGAGCTTTCAGAACAACTACATTGGGAGCTTTCAGAACAACTACATTGGCAATGCTATATATGCATCAGCAAAAGAGGACTAAATCCACTAAGTTTTATCCTCAGGATTCACCCAAAACTAAAACTGATATGGATTTTGGAGACACAAAGAAATAATATTATATTTTTATATCTTAGTTGGATTAGAATTAAACCTGCAATTACTGTTTCTGTAAGAAACAGACAAGTCTTGGAATTGCTGGGGTTTTTTTGTGTGTTCTTAGAGCGCCAAATAGTTGACCTGAAGATGCTGTATATTATTCAGACACATCAAAATTGGTATTTTTTTTTCTTGGAGAGCTCATTATCTAAAATAAAAACAGGATAATAACCGTTTATGAACTTGTCAGATCATGTACACTGTATTATAATGAGAGGATAATAGGATAGGAAAGAATATAATGCTAAATAGCAGCTGACATACTTCCTGTCTGAGCTCCTTTATGTGTATGACTCTCTTAGATGATACTTTCCCTAGCTGCAAGGTAGATACATGTATATATCTACATATCTACACATGTATATTTGCGGATTAGTAAATCCGAATTATGAGAATGAGAATGTATTAGTCTTGATATATCTGTGTATTTATGAAGTCTGTGGCAAAGATAAAACCTGAATTGCCAGATAGATGATATTTTAAGTCACTGAGTAACTTCATTTAAATATTCAGTAAATTAAAGTATACAGACCTGTAAGTACTTAATCAAATAGATTTCAAATGTTCAGGTTTCTGATTCAAATAGGAAGGTTTCTATGGGTCTTCTTAAATAAAAGACCTTGAGTTGTAGACATTTCTTCTGATCTCTCCATAACCTGTCTATCTTTGGAGGACAGTATGAAGATTCTTGCCTAAGAAGATGCCCTAAAACAGTAAAGGTTGATTAAGACTTGAGTGGAAAGTCTATGAAAAAAAAACCCTTATTTTAAGTAAAAATAGCAGAGTAATCATTTTATAGAGTGGATTTATTTGGATTTCTGTAAATCATTTTATGGAATGTAAATTAATGCAGAATTTTAGATTCAGTATGTGCTCATTGAATTCTAATGAGTTATAAAAATTCTTGCAATGAGACTCATTTACAGATCTCAGTTCAGTGCATTTCTAACTGTTCACATAATAGAATGTATTATACATGGCTGTTCAGATATAAAGGCAGTAACACTGAGCACAGATTATAGCTCTACTGGGTAAAGTCAGAGAGTATAGGAAAGAAAATGAGGAGATGCACTCTGCCAGTTCTGCATGGCTGAAATTAAAGTAAATAATGCTATTGATTTTACTAGGAGATTGCCTGGCTTCAGCCTTTTCTAGCCCTATGAAAAATAGGACATTCTATTACGAATAAGAAAAGTTCAAACTGCAGGCCAAGTCATGATGGTCCTTAATATACCAATTCCCCAGCTACCCAAGTCACATAGTTGTTTTGGATGGACTGCAGAGAGGCTTGTGAATCAGCTAACAGTACTTTCCTCTGAAATCTTTCTCATTAGAAATTAACTGAATACTAGGCAACTATATCCTCATAAAACACTTTAAATGTCAAAGCATAAAGGAAGGACTGTGTCACATGTATGTGAACATGTAAAAAAGCTTTTACAATTTCTTACCAGTCACTGAAGAGGTTATACACCTTTCAGGCAGTAAGAAAAAAAAAAAAAAAAGCATTCTTTTCTGCCACACTAATGCTAAAATTGCTGTAACCTGTATCATTCTTTTCTCAAGGAATTTTGCTTTGAAAAATACAAAGAAATACTTTTTGGCGGATAGGGAGGGAATAGCTAATTTGATCAATTTTAAGTCAGTAACTCATCCTATGACTTTGAGCACATACATAGTATCATAGAAATCATGCTTAGGGTTGGAAGGGACCTCAGAGGTCATCTAGTCCAACCCCCCGTTCACGCAGGGTCACCCAGAGCACGTGGCACAGGGCTGCATCCAAGCGGGTTTTGAAGGTCTCCAAAGAAGGAGACTCCACAACCTCTTTGGGCAGCTTGTTCCAGTGCTCTGTCACCCTCACAGTCAAGAAATGTTTCCTTAAGTTCCTGTGGAACTTTTGGTGCCTCAGCTTGTGGCCGTTTCCTCTAGGCCTATCACTGTCCACTACTGAAAAGAGGCCGCCCCCCTCCTCCTCACTGCCTCCCTTGAGGTATTTATAGACACTGATCAGGTCCCCCCTCAGCCTCCTCTTCTCCAGGCTGAACAGGCCCAGCTCCCTCAGCCTTTGCTCATAGGGCAGATATTCCAGGCCCCTGATCATCCTTGTAGCCCTGCGCTGGATTCTCTCCAGCAGCTCCACATCCCTCTTGTCCTGGGAGCCCAGAACTGGACACAGTACTCCAGATGTGGCCTTACCAGGGCTGTGTATAGAGGGTCGATCTTTTCTTTGCAATAGAAATCTATTATTTTATATACTGTTGCAGTTTGATGTAGGAGGTGGGAAGGGGACAAATTTGGTATTTGAGAGATGAATCCCCTTGCATTCCAGACAATTGTCAAAGGTGGGGGTGGCTGGACCCCCTCTTAATAGGGATAATACTGTGCCAGCTATATGCCTGACTCTGGCAGTGTTGGATTCACCCACAGTCTGTCAACTGTAAGTCCAATCGCCTTCCTAGGAGTGAGCTGAGTTTCCCAGTAGTGTGATCATCTATTAGCTCGATTCTGGCAATATTGGATTAACCCACAGTTGGCTGACCATTGGTCCAATTGCCTTCAAGAAAAGTGGTCAGGTTCATGAATAGCGCAATTTATTCAAATGCAACATTTAGAAAACAGGTGTCGGATGTCAGTATAGGAAATTCTCTGTAGTGTGAGGCCCTTAGCTAGTGCGAGAGAGTTACCAGTTTCAGGATGGTTGGTATCTGTGGAATCCACTTCTCCATAAGCAACACAATCTGTCCTCCTAACCTATACTAATAGGAGTGAATGGAGCGGAGTGAAGACACTGCAGCCAGACTCTATTGTACTCCCTGCAGAGGGGGCAGCCTGGTGGTGCACAGTGTACATTACAATGTACAAACGCACAATCATCACCCACCCAGAATATGGGAGAGGGCTCTCAATCTTGAGGAGTCTCCTCCGGTGGTGTCCTGACCCGAGGTGGAGGGAAGGGGTTCAGCCTGTCGGCTGATCCAGAAGTTACAATGGAGTCCTCCCTCTCTCCTCTTCCTTCTTTCCTTCCTATTTCTTCCTTATTCTTTTTTTCTTCCCAGTTCTTTCTTATTTTTTACCCCTACTTAATTTGCCTTTTATACATTTTCTTTTATATCCATGTGGAGCTTGAGTGACTCTAGTCATATTTACTTTAGTTATTAATCTAGAGAGCATGCTCAGTGAGGAGCAATTGTTTATTGGTATTACAATGGAATCAGAAGGAGAAGAAGCCTGAGCAAAATTTAGCAGAAGGAACTGATCTGCTACCATCCTTCACCTATCAGCCATGTGGCACCACCAGGCTGCCACCTCTGAAGGGAGTGCAATAGAGTTTGGCTGCGGTGTCTTCACTCTGCTCTACCCTCCAGTCGCTCCTATTAGTATGGGCTAGAAGGACAGATTGTGTTGCCTATGGAGAAGTGGATCTGAAGAAGTGGAGAAAATTTGTTGGTCAGTATTCTTGGATATGTTATATACCTATACTATAGGGATATACTATTCCTATATATATATCCCTATGACTACCTGTATCCACCATAAATAAACTTATGGGCGAATGTGTAGCCATATTGTGTATGTATATATATGAAATACAGTACACTGATTATTAGCTCTCTTTCTGTTTTATTTCCAGGTCATCTGGACTGTGAAGTGCACTTAAAGTGTGTCCTAGTTATTAATTTTGGGCTAATTCACATTCTGCTTCCTATCTTATCTAAGAGAATAGACTATGCTTCACGCAATTTGGATTTGTTTAGAAAAAAAAGTCAGAATGATATCCCTTTAATCTTTTTCTAAAAATCCACCTTTCTAACAGCTAACAACAGCTTATTTTTCTCTGTACTTTATTTTGAAATTTTGATGCCTAATAAGATTCACTTGTCATAATAGATACATTCCTAGAGGCATTCCAAAATGAAGATCTTGATTATGCTTGTTGTCCCCATGTTCCTTTCCGGCAATGACCATCTTTTGAAAATATAGCATCATTTTTGACAGGTACTCCACTACAAATTTTTCTAGATCTCTCTACATTTCTCTCCCTTTTAATATTAAGTAGCTAAGTATCCATAGTGTTGCAACTGATACACAGCTAGGGAATCAGAAGTTGCTGTGATTAAGCCATTTAGAAGACTGAGAAATCAGGCCAATTTTAAGTTATGAGATAAATTTAAGTTCACTGACTAGCAACATCCTTACTGCTAGTGGTAGGTTCTCATTATCGTTTTAATCAGTTCTTATTATTGGTTTGATTTACTATCATTACATATGCAGAACTGTTAGCCTTTCTAGTAAAAGTCTAAGTTAGCTGTGAGCATGCGATACCATGGAGCCAATGTAGTGAGCACTGATGTCCACAGTCTTCAGCACTTTGATAAAAGAAGTCATAACAGAAGTGAATTTTTATTTCTTTGATTTCCTTACTTTTGCCTGATGCTTTTATGCTATTTTCCCCTGCTCTGAAAAAGAGGGACTCTCCTCTGCTCTCAGTAGTGGCTCATCTTTTCCTTTTTCTTGCCTATCACTCTATTCATGTGTTTGGGAAAGTGTCCTGTATTTGCAAAGTATTTTCAGTCTTTCAGATTTACTTTGTCTCTCTATTACATCTCTCTCTCTCTCTTTTTTTTTTTTTTTTTTTTTTTTTAACTACAACTATAACTTTGTCCTTTGTCCTTTTGGTGAACGCATTCACATACTTTAGCATTCACATACTTTGGCATTCACATACTTCGGCAAAATTTCATCTAGCTATGCCATCAGAGTTTACAAAATACATGCCCTCATTATATATCTGAAAACTGATGGCTTTCATATCATTCTATATCTTCAGCAGAGCTTTCAGTGTTCTGAATTCAGAATGGATAGGCTTGATGCCTTTCCTCAGGTGCCTAAATTCAGCAAGGAAAGAAGCTTCCTCCTTCTTTAGTACATCTGACTGGCAAACTCAAGGATGTTTTGTGCTTAAGAATCAGGGACTATACCTGAAAACATCTAGATTTCACTTGAAACTGCAATGAATGTATGTCTAAGGCAGGCACTCATTCCCCACATTTATGCTCTTGTGAATGAAGCCTAGGCCTGGAAACTAAAATAGATGCTCCAATTCTATCCACATGGTTCCATGAGCATGGTGGGAGCTTCGGGAAGTGGATGCAGTTTACTTTGCTGTATCTTTACTTTTACAGTTTACTTCTGCTGCTTCCAGACACCAGAAAGGGCAAAGCTGCACACTGGACTCTCCTCTGCTACCTCAGTATCCCTTACCTTTGTTCCCAGGTCCTTTTGATCAGATAATAAGGAATGCTTACACTTGGTCTTGTGAGCAAGTGCTCAGATGGCCTCCTTATGCCCTTATCCGATATCCAGCCCAGGCATCCTTCAGGAAGAATCCAAAAGCTTTTTGGAAGCACCTGATTTAAATATTTATTGATAGTGTTACTCAACATTTAAATAATTATTATGTGAATTATACAGAACTTCACTAAGAATGACCTGTGGGATCAGCATTTCTTGACAGTTAATGGCTATCTGGAGGAGTTTGCCCCTTAAGAAAATTTTAATCCCAGAGACCATTATTTATAAACTGTACACAATTAAGAATATACAAAGTACTATTTTCCTACATCTGCTGCATCTTGTTCTCTCTATGTGATGCTGTTTAAGTAATTTTCAAGAAGTTAATGACTGATATTATAACAATAGAAAATCAGGGCTTCATTTTTAACATCCCATTATCCTTATAATAAAATTTAAAGTTCATTTTCCTTTCCTCTTTCTTCTTTTAATAAAATCTCTGTCAATTACTAATTGCAAAGCTCAGATAATTGGTATTTTAGGCACTATCACTATTTCGTATATTTATGTTGTTTTTTAATGCTAAAATGGTTGAATAGGCAAGGCTTCTTGTTTCTTTTTAAAAGCTGTCTTAAAAAAAGCTTTCCAGTTTTCCTATAGTATGTCTTGGCACAGCTCCATACCACAGGAAAAAAAAAAGATCTGTTTTAAATTAAGCCTTCTGCAGAATGTTTGTTTAGGCATCTTAGGTATCACTTGTGTACCAATTAATATTTTTTTCTTCCTGATTAAGTGATTAAAGACTACTGTATTCTTATGGTGATGCCTTCAGTATGTTTTTTTTTTTTTAGCTTATCTATAGGAGGGTGCTAAACTCACATGTAGTTTTGCTATGAGGTGATGCCTATTTCTTAGTCAGTTTTTCATTTTGGAAATGTTAAATATTTCAATTTTCCTTAAATTCTGCCTTAGATTCACGATACTAACCAAAGGTGGTATGAATGTTGCCCTTGCTGAAATTAACTCATCTTGTCAAAGCCATGGTGTCAGTGTGACCATACGGATTTACCATAGTAGTATTTTTGCTAATCCAATCTTGGAAACTTCTTGGCAGCATTTTTATAACTGTATATAACTGAAGTTTTTGTTATATAAAAACTCTGGAGATTTAGATTTGACAAATTAATAGAAATCATGAAATTTCTTCAGTAATTTAGAAAATATCTGCAGCATATTTTTTTAATAATGAAAAAGACTACAACTTATTATTCTGAGGATTGTTTCAAAGACAGAGATCTGTCAAATACACACCAGCAAATATTCTCAGTGCATTATTTGGTTACTTTTGTAAATTGGCTACGGTTTTGTCTTTAGTGTTTCAGTTCAGCAGTCTCGTAAAATTAGTCAGAATTTGTTTGAGCACACCAGAGCAACCAATATACTTCACTACACTTTTTTAAACAGATCTACTCCATTTCATTTCCCCTTACTTAGTGATTTATTTGATGTCTATATTTGCAGATCATTACTGACTAGAAAAAAACTATTGGTAGTTAAGAATAATCCATTGCATAGTGACAGGAAGATGAATTTTACTATTTCTCAGTCTTCTTGCAGACATATTCTTTTACTCTCCAAGAAAATGTACTTCTCTTTGGATAAAGTGAAATATTAACATTTCCTTAAAGGAAAATTAGGATGACTAGCATTGAAATTCCCATTACCAAAAAAAAGATTTTTTTTTTTTAATTTGAAATATTTATTACCTATTGGAAATAACTACTTATCTGAAATAATTTAAACACAATGGAAATGTGTTTGAATTTTTAACTTGTGGTAGAATAAAATATATCACAAGCTTAATATTTAAAACATTATATGCATATTGAATGAGTGGTACTGTGAAGCTAGTCTGAATATGAGCGAAAATTTAACTATTGAGTGGATCATGGCAATAAATAAATATAATATTAAGGCAATAAATATATATAATATTGGATCATTTAGAGAATAAAAAGATTAACTTAAGATTTCAATCAAAGATTTATTGTGGACTGATTTATTGTTGTTCAACCTGTTCATTAATGACCTGGATGAGGGCACGAAGTGCACCCTAAGCAAGTTTGCAGATGATACCAAGCTGGGTTGAGTAGCCGACACTCCAGAGGACTGTGCTACCATTCAGAGGAACCTGGACAGGCTGGTGAGTTGGGCAGAGAGGAACCTCATGAGGTTCAACAAGGACAAGTGCAGGGTCCTGCACCTGGGGAGGAATAACCCCAGGCCCCAGTACAGATTAGGGGTTGACCTGCTGGAGAGCAGCTCCACGGAGAGGGAACTGGGAGTCCTGGTTGACACCAAGTTAACCATGAATCAGCAGTGCGCCCTCATGGCCAAGAAGGCCAATGGGATCCTGGCCTGCATTAGGAGGAGTGTTGTCCACAGGTCAAGGGAGGAGATCCTGCCCCTTTACTCAGCTCTCGTGAGGCCGCATTTGGAGTATTATGTGCAGTTCTGGGCTCCCCAGTATAAGAGAGACATGGAGCTTCTGGAGAGCACCCAGCGGAGGACAACAAAGATGATTAAGGGACTGAGACATCTCTCATATAAGGACAGACTGAGTGAGTTGGGCCTCTTTAGCTTGGAGAAGGCTGAGAGGGGATCTGATTAATATGTATATAAGTTCATGAAGGGTGAATGTTGGGAGGAAGGGGCCAAGCTCTTCTCAGTGGTGGCCAGTGACACGACAAAGGATAATGTGTGCAAACTGCAACACAGGAAATTCCATCTCCATGTGAGAGGAACTGCTTTCCTGTGAGGGTGACAGAGCAGTGGAACAGGCTGCCCAGTTTGGTTGTGGAGTCGCCTTCGAAACTTGCCTGGATGCCACCCTGTGCCACATGCTCTAGGTATCCCTGCTTGAGCGGGAAGGTTGGACTAGATGATCTATAGAGGTTCCCTTCCAACCTTAAACATTCTGTGATTTCTGTTCTGTGAAAGGCTGTTTGCTTCATTAAGTAGCTACTGTATCTAAACTCAGACAGTTAAACTGACTACATGGATAATATATGTCCTTTACAATTACAGATAGGCCAGATATGAAAGAATGCATTTTGTTTTACTGGTGTCTCTTCAACTATGCAGGAAGTCTGATATAAGCAGGAACATCCATCTAATATGTTAAATTGCAGTGCTGTTCTGTCTCTCAACAACTAATTAATTCAATTGGAACACATAGATTTTTCATCAGTCTTTAATTTGCTTAATTTCAGTGAGTTGTTTTCTTAGAAATTCTCCTGTCTCTCAGCCTTACGAATATAACATTGATGCCTTGTGCTATTCTTTCTGTGTCATTTCCATTTCAATATAGATTTTATAGTTCATTACCTGTCAATCAGTTTTAAATGGTGCAGTGTTCGTTTTATTGTTCTGTAAAACAGTTGTGTGCTTTTTTCAGTGCCTTACTTTTATTTTAGTCTGAGCTCTATTTATTTCTCTAAGCACTGAAGTTCTCTATAGCTACGTTTATTTTAATGCATATTTATTTTAGCAAATGCAATATCTTGTTTCATATTGAATTCATTTGGAATGTTTATTCAACCAAGTGAATTTTTACTCAACAACACTCTGAAAGTTCCTTATCTGTAACCAGCAATTCTTTCCACTATATTTCTATTTGTTATAGAGGTTGAAGGGTTACTTTTTCAGTCCTCATCATATTTTTCCTAAGATTTAAACAACAAACGAACACAGAAATAGACTTCCATAGGAACAGCTTCTACTCTTGGCTCTTTTGAACATGTGGGGGCTTATCCTACCTTGCAGAGAGGCTTCTTTACTTTTCTGACAGTGAACAGATAAAGTAACTATAGGTTTTTCTCAGTAAAATATTCCCTTGATGGCATGTTCTGCTGCCACTAGGCTGTTCACTTTGGTCTCTACTGTATGCCATTATGCTGTGAAGCATTATATGGAAATTGTGTAGAGAGCCAAATAATACTGCTTATTTCTACCAGTGCATGAAATCTAAATATTCATATTTCTGTTTGTCATTTTTATTACTAGTAACTTTCGAAGTCTGATGAGCTATTAACAAGAAGAGATGGTGGATAATGCAAACAGTATTCAAATTAGGAGAATCATGAAATTGCTTTGAATAAATTCATGCCAGTAATTCATGTCAATAGTCAAGACCTATATTCAGCCTTTGTTAAGTAGACTGCTAGATACCATCAGTGTGACTAAAAACTCTACAGACATATATATTCTGGTGGTGATATTTTGTTATTTCATTTCTGTCTCAGGTCAAATATGCAATCTATATTGTCCAGCTTAAAACTAACATTTTTTAATATAATTGTTGCCTCCTTTTTTTTTTTTTCCAGAAGCACTGTCTCCTCTCAAAGCTGTAAGTTGAGGACAAAAGTGACTGAATTGCTTGGAGAAGGGGGTCGCGCAGATGATTTTGGGGGCAGTAAGAAGTGCATATCAGCTGCTGCAGGATGTGTCAGTTCTTGGCTCATTGAAATGTGCACATTAGGCAAAGATGGATGGTAACAATATGGTTACCTCCATATTGTATTGTAGCATAACAGTTATTTTTTTTCCACCAATAAGTGACTTGATACAGCTTAATTTGCTATCAGCTTTTATATGCACTAGCAGTACACGAGTGCCTTCAGCGTTGAGGAAGCATATTTATGACTTTTTAAAATATTCATTAATCATACTACTTAATTATTTTTATGAAAGTAAATTTTAGAGTAGAAATATTAAGATATTTACTTTTATGATTTATGCTCATAAGAGTGGACTTTTTTTTTCCATTCAGTATTGCTACATTCATTGCCCATTCCTGGAACCTGTCACATCTATCATAATTCTCCAAAGTAGACTCTGGTGTAGAATATTATGCAGACATTTGCTTAACATTAAGCATGAACTGACATATAGAATACAGTGCTTTTTGCGGTTAATGTAAAATGTATGCTGCTTATTTTCTTTGTTGAAACAAGCTCATAATTCTTAATATCTAATTAAGAAATTTAATAATTTAAAAGCTTCTAATTCAACAGCATTGTATGAAAGCTATATTTATCCAAATGTTTTCTGTACCTCAAGGATTTCATGAGTTTCTAATGGTATCCAATTTGTTTTTTCGTTGTAAGAAAAAGAAAAAAGCATTATTGAGTTTTCTTCTCTGATGAACAGAAAAGATGAATAAAAGCTTTTGCACTATCAGGAAGTCTCGTGCAATACGAAGGGACTTAAGTGGAACAGTTGGTGTAGAAAAACTGGTATTCTATAAAATAAGCATTCTAAGGGATCAGCATTTGGCACTGAACTGAATCTGGTCTTAGGAACACATTGAGGGGTATTTCAGAAGTGTATCTTTCAGACTAGTTTCTAGAAGGAATCTAGTTTGTGCATTCCAATATCATTTCCAATGAAAACGAAATTATTCTAAATGGAAAATTTGCTTCATAGGCACACTACTCATCTGAAATGTAGGCTCTCTCAAAGTGCAACCATTGAAATCACTCTACTGTACAACAATGGAAAAGAAGGAATTTATTATTGTGGCTTCTCTTCCACTACACGTTCTGACAAAAAGATGGCAAAATATCTATTTCTTTTGATTTTGCTGATAAATAAAGGGAAGCATATGATGCAATACATAGGTTACCTGTTAGGGTCCAGGATTGCTTCAGTATACCACATAGATTAAAAGCACAACTGAAATAAAATTCAGATCTGTAGTCATCTTGTGTAATAGTTCAGAGGAACTGATAGCATGAATGAACTTAATGTGTAATTAATCTGTAAATTTATTCCTACTTAGAATACCTAAAGGGAAGTAAATAATACACTGTTTTAATGAGGATTTTTTTTATAACATTGCAGACTACATAAATATCATTCTTGAAATTAATTTTAAGAGAAGGATCTTAGATGAAAGTAACAAATTATAAAAGACAAGAAAATAGACTTTAAATGTATGCTTTTATCAATGTATCAAAAACTGAAGAAAAGTAGGTAAAAAGAAATTAAAATGAAATATAAATAGTAATAAATACCATAGAACTGTGAGAACACTGGATACTGAATTTTAATGGTATTAATGCCTGTAAGAATGCTTTAAAAATATTATTTCTTAATCTTTTTTTTTTTTAAATTTTTCAACTTTAAATCTCCAAATTTATTCGCAAAGGTTTTGTAGAAGCATGTAGAAAACATGATCCAGGTAACACCTAGAAGCTTAGTAACCTACATATACTTTAATTTAGAAACACATCAGGATCTTTTCGTCTTCTCCAGCTCCTCATCTGAGAGTTTAGAATAAGATCCAGTTCACTAGAAATCAATGGATATTTAGACACATTAGAGCAAATATTTCATGTTATGTATTTGTCAATATCATTAAGATAGTTCAAATGGGGTCATTTAAACCCCTAATTCAAAGCTTTGCCTTACAAGGGAAGGCCTGAAAACAGTATTCAGCTCTACTCTTTCATCATCACTGTGCACATTCAGAATGGCACTGATATATTTCAATGTGTTTCTAGCTTCCAGCTTGAAGGAAGTCTTTCTTTTGACTGTGGAAGGTCAATCTGCCCACGTTGACTTCTGTTAGGGCACTGTGTCCTCACGTATTGTCTCTACTCACAATGCTCCATCACAGAGTTCTGCTACCATTTTATGTCCTGCTGCAACAGAGAATGCAACAGAGAATGCTCCAATCTTAATTCAAGATGACCACATATATGTCCCTATAGGCTTTAGTTCTAGTATATAATGAGTCTTTTCTAGGCAGACATTTACAGGAGGAGCTGAGATGCAGGACGTTATGGCTGATTTCATGTACATCACTTTCTGTAAGGACAAGTCAGCCATTAGCATGTTTTCAAAGGTTTTACCTGTGGAGTTCTCTGACTTCTACCTCTCTCCCAAACCTCGCTCTGCCTTAGTAAATGCAACCCTCTATGCATTAGGTTGTATGTACTTATTGTGCTTTTACACTGTCAGTAGAGCCTTTAAGAGTACTCCATCATTTCCTGTCAAGGCTGAAAGACCTCAGTGTCAGCACTGTCAGAAAGAAAAAAATTCTGGCTATTATAATATGTAAAAAAGAATTATATAAAACTGCCACTAGAAAAGCTACTCTTTTTTTTTTTTTTTTTTATAAGGACCCATTTGACTAATTCAAGCAACAGCAGTGGTGTTCCCATGGAGTGCCCCACACTTGACATTTGCAGAGTGGCTACCTGGAGCTCCATTCACGCTTCTACTAGGCATTATGCACTTGCTGAAGCATCCAATGATCATCCAGCCTTTGGGAGAATTATCCTTTAATCTTTATTTACTCTAAGGATCCTCCTCCAGTAATTA
Organism: Nothoprocta perdicaria; assembly: GCF_003342845.1. Taxonomy (NCBI): domain Eukaryota; kingdom Metazoa; phylum Chordata; class Aves; order Tinamiformes; family Tinamidae; genus Nothoprocta; species Nothoprocta perdicaria. The sequence continues at coordinate 3,186,243 of NW_020455877.1, read as the reverse complement.
CTAGTTGCTGCTCTCTTCAGTCACCCACAGTGTGAATGAACATACAGACAATTACTTAAAAGACATTTACAGTCCTCCCTCCTCTCTCTCTCTGTCTCTGTCTGTCTGACATAATTTATTCTATTCCTTAGGAGGAACTAAGAGGAATGAGCAGACTATGAGCTTTCTTCGTGGCTAAAACCTGAGGAGAGGACAGAGAACAGTAGGGAGGACAAACTGCTAATATAGATATTTTCTAACAATACTACTGTATAAATACAAGCACTGAGACTATGACATATATAACTCATCTCAACGAAGGAAAGTTACAGCTTGGAATCAAGCTGTTCTAGTCACAAGACAATTGATACATTCTTTCTCTGAAGAAATGACTTTGTCCTGTAAAGAGCTCTTGAGAGTCTCATATAACAACTGAGATGTATTTCTTTTGACCTTGTCCCATAAATATTTCTTTAGACTATTTTTGTTCTACTGATTCAATTTGCATTTTCTAAATCAGATCAACAGATCCATCTTGTATGCTATATATGAGGAGATAGAACTCCTTTCCATTTGTATTAGTATTTTCAGGGCAATTTTGAGGGGCAAATAGAAACACAGATGACTTACAGAGATAAAATGTAATTGATAGTCAATAGTCAGGGGAAAAAAAAAAAAAGCCAAAGAAATGAGCCTGGAGTTCATTCTGAATGAGAATATGGATAAAACTATGTTCATGCTTCCAGTGAAATTATCAGTCTTATGAATTTGTTGCTGAAAGTATGACATGGGTTGACATGGATGGAGTCATGTCATACTTCCTCCTCCCTTGTAGGTCAGCATGGAGTCATTTTTATAAGCTTCCTTACACAGTCTGCTTTCTTATCATTCTTGAATGACTTATAGTTCTAAGTTTCAGTCTACCTGATCTGTTTTACATATGTTGGACACTTTTTTGTTGTTCTTTTTCTTATTCCTATTAGGAGGTTTGGCTAGCTCACAAGCTCATGGTTCTTTAGTGACCAGTAACTTTTGTTTGTAGCCCCAGGATCTCTGGTACAATGCTGTGTATGTATTTTCAAGGACACTGCTCTCATCTTGTGCTTTTCTTTTTCTTTTTTTTTCTATTCTTTTTTTTTTTTTTTTTATGCCACGTGTTTATTCTAGATTTATGAATGTCTCACTCTGAAAAAATAAGTACAAGTACTTACATTTGTTTTTACTCTCTATTAGTTACAAAAATAGGTCAACATCATTAAAACAATACATGTTAAACTACAGAAACACACAAAGCTAAACAAAAGCAAACACAAGTTAGATAATTGTCACTTGCTTGTTTAAAAAACCTTGCTTGTCTGGAAATCCAGACAAAGACTGACAAGTCCTGAGGCTTTGCACTGCTGAGTGAGCTAATACAGAATCTGTTGCCTGCATCCAGCAATGACAATACCATATTTACAAGACTATGCACACAGAGTGGTCTCAGAAAGTGCATGAACTAGATTTCTTTTAGGAGACACTAAATTGACATACTGAATGAAGTCGTATTTCAGAAGCACATAGATTGAATGTACATGTACCTGGCTAGATTAGCTCAGCAGTAAATCCTGCTGAAATATGTATTGTGTGGATGTCAGGTCCTTAGTATCATTTTGTTCCATACGTCTGCTGCAGTTGCACAATATTAGCTGCTAATGTCAGCACAGCCTGAGGTGTTTACTATGAACCTCTCCTCACTTTTCTTTGATGGACTTGTATATACTGGTTTCTCTTTTTCTCAGTCTTCATTCCAGGAGTTAATCCCATCAGATCATGCTTAATTATTCTCAGGGAACAGGTCATCTCTCCCTCCCTACCAGCTACACAACTTGCAGGCCTTTGATATAAAATATAGCATGCTATAAATAGCATAAAGTTAAATAATTAACAGATGAAGGAAAAAAAGATACTATCTATCATAAAGAGATATTTATAGGAGATCAAAATATGAACATTGTAAGTTGCTTGACTATACTCTTGTGTTTTAGGAAGTGACACAAATGTCCTAACATAAATTACAGGTTTTGGATAAGATGGAAGGCTTGGGTCAAATGTCAATAGTAATTGGCTTTTATACAATATGTATTTATTTATATATAAATATTTATTTGCTATGTGTGCTTTCACTTTAATGCATAATTTATAACTACAAAATCATGTGGATCAAAGCTCGAAAAATATTTCGAATCTGCAAACCATTTTTTTTCTACATAGAATAGAAATTTGCTTTCATTACCACCAATCTTATTGTGTGGGAGGAAGTTAATATGGAATGCCAGTGTTATGATTCTACAGATCTGGCCTATGGCAGTCTGTATGTATACATTCTTTATAATATGCCAAAATTTACAGAAGAAATAGCATAATTACTTGAACATGTGGGTTGTTTGCAGTCTTACCTCTATCACCTCTGTAAGTGTCCTTGCAAAAAGTACTTGGACTGTATTCACAGTGTTCTCATTTTTTTGCCTGACTCATACTCAGTCATTGCCTTTTTTATAACAGATGGCTGTTATAAAATAGATGCTAATTAGTCTATTGTATTTTCCAGCTAACCTGAAGTACATGCAATATTTTGAGAGCTGATTACTCTATGTGGTTTTAAATGCCAGCAGATACTCACTAAAAGTCTTTTGTAATGAACCTTTTCTAAACAATAAAATCATGATTAACTCTGGTATCGTAAGCGCATGATACCAGAAAGAGAGTAATTAAAAGCATTAGGGCATTTTAAAGGACAAATTTACATGTTTTAACAATCTTTTGCTGTGGGGCCACTTCAAATGAAACTTGGAAATGCTTGCCGGCATCCAAGGAAAGCTGCTAATATGATGGACCTGTGGAATTTCCCTCCTGAATGATTTATCAAGATGTGAAGTATGAAGGAGAAAACATGGTGAAGAACTAGTCACTGTGAATAAAACGTAGAATGAGAAAAACAGGAGAAAATATCCGACAATTGTATGTCAGATAGGAGTCATGCTTACATCTATGCATGCATAGTGTGCATTTGGTATAAAAGGAATTTATTGAAATGAAGGAACAATATTTCTGTTTAGATGAGACATTAGTCAAAAAATCAGATTTGCATCCACACCTCATTAAATAAACATATTTTGGAATCATGTCAGAAATAATTAAATGTCTAAGCACAGTGAAGCATCAAAATATACTTATTTAAATGTGTTGTTTATGAGGAAATATATGCTCCTATCCATGGAGAAGTGAGGCTGTAAAAGATGTATTGAATGTGTTGTTCTACTCCTGCAAGTCCTTTGTTCCTAGTTCATATTTGGTTATATTACATAATGGCATCAGTATAATCTCTGTCGTACCCTTGTTCCTTCTCTATGATGAGAAAATGACAGAATAAGCACTACACTATGCATGATTTTAGCAGAACTAAATGAATGCCTGCTTTGTATAAAATGGTGCTTTATCTTCTGTACTTTTCTATTTTCTGTGAGTCTGCATAGCAAGAAGAGAGGTGCTACATGCTTGTTCATGCACCTGTTTGTACTTGGGGTTGGATCCTATCATGGTGACAGTTGGGTCCATCCCACCCCAGCGCTATCTAACCCTCAATAAAGTCTTCCTGAGCCCTATGACTCTTTCTTTTGCTAATGGCAGATGGTGCACATACTAGCAGAAGCCTGATGCACTAACACATCAAAATGGATTTCTTGTACCAGGACAAGAAGGACAACCCAGAACAGGAAGTATAATAGAAGAAGACTACGTCACATGCCCAGTCATTAGGATGTTCACTTGGACTATGATATAGTTAGAATCATAGAATCATAGAATGTCGAAGGTTGGAAGGGACCTCAGAGGTCATCGAGTCCAACCCCCCTGCTCACACAGGGTCACCTAGAGCACGTGGCACAGGGCTGCATCCAAGCGGGTTTTAAAGATCTCCAAAGAAGGAGACTCCACAACCTCTCTGGGCAGCCTGTTCCAGTGCTTTGTCACCCTCACAGTGAAGAAATGCTTCCTTAAGTTCCTGTGGAACTTCCGATGCTTCAGTTTGAAGCCATTTCCTAGTCCTAAAGCCATTTCCTCTAGTCCTAGTTGCTAATCAAGGACATTCAAATTTTATATCAGAAGAGTAATCATGCATCTTATCTCTCTCTTTCTCTTCTTTCCAGCTTTTCCCCTCCCAAAAGCATTGTTAAAGTGTGAGAACTTTTCTAGCCAATTCTACCTAGTCCATCAGAGTCAAAGAGTTTTTCTTCAGGTGTAGGAGATAACAAATATTGGTATGTATTGGGTAGTGACGAAATTGCAGGAAGTGAGGAAAGCTGGGAAGTAATTGCAACTCACACCTTAACTGTAGATACCTGTGATTTTGAGTATTGATGAGCTTTTACAGAAATGATAGGTTCATTCCAAGAAGGTAAACAGTAATGCTAGTATCTTGAGCAACCTTGATCCTTATGTAACACCTCCTACAAAAAATTTTCTTTCTCTGCTCTTTCTGACTGTGCTAGAAAGTCTTTCTGAAAAAAGAATATTGGATTTGGGGAGATAGGTCTAAAATACATATTTAAGATCAACTCACATTTGGGCTGAGTGTACTGGTCAGATTTTATCTTTCAGAGAAAAAGAGGATGAGGAAACTAGTTCTGAGGGTTAAAAAGATTGGACTACAGGGAATGAATAAATTGGAGGTTGATATGGAGTGAAGTGATTTAAAACTTTGCTTTATTCCTTCAGCACTGCAGGGAGAGTCAGATAATTGTCAATTTCATGGATGGCTTCTATTCTTCGAAATTTTAGCACTTAAATGTCATGTTTATTATTTGCTTGTTAGATATAAATATGGTGGCTTGTGGCTAGAGTCAGTTTTTTTTTTCTTGGCATGTTTAGACTCAGAGGTTATTTCAGTATGAGGCTTGTTATAGACATTGCTCACCACAGGAAGTCATTTATAAGGAGAAAGGTCACAGGTAGAAGAAATTAGGAAAGCATTTGTATGAAAGGAACATTATTTCTCTGTGTGCACTATTCAGATTTTTTTCTCACCTCTTTATTTAACAGTATTTATTATATTTCATGAGATATCTGGCAAATATTTTAATCCAACACATAAAGAATACTTCATTATGCTGTGAATAAGCCAGATTCTCAAATGAAGATATTTAAAGTTAAGCTTATAAATCCATATTTAGGCATGAAGATTGCAACGGCCTCATTTTTAGAGGTGCTGAAATCAGTCTAAACTTCTCTTTCTAGTTTGAATCACAGCTCAGTAATTCAAAAGAGGCCATTTTATTTTGTGTTTCTCTAGGTATATGTAAGGTGAAACAAAGCTGTGACAGAGTAGTGCATGGCACCTCTATCTAGGTTTAGTTTAGTCATCTGAGTAGATGACTATCTGAGGATTTCTGAGATTTTTTTTAATGAAATCTCCAGAAAGTGATAAAATTGCTTATACTGTAGAAGCTCACAAGATCATGATTTTCTAAAAAGAACACAGCAGTACTGTAGGAAAAACTTCCATTGCTGAAACTGAACATAATAAATGTAATTAAAAGTATATATATTGATGATATAAAATGATAACACATTATTAATAGCAGATAGACACTAAGCGAAGTTAAACACCATGATAGCATGATTCCCATTAAATCCATGGAATGACCACAATGCTGTTCAATTAATGTCTATGAATGTCAATATATACGTGAAAAAAAAATGATCAAATTCTTCAGAAATTTAAACATTAACCTACAAGTTAGTGAAGTAGCTAGTCTTATTGGCAGATGATCTAAGCATTTTTTTTTACTGCTTTAACTGTATTTGGTCAGGACAATGATTATTAGTGAATTGATAACATTGGTTATAGGTGCTTTTGCTATGTATATTATTACAGTGGATAATATATAAAGAATATCCATATTACCATTTGACAAATCACACCATTTAATTCTACACTAGTCTCTTGTTCTTGCCACTGAATTTCATATGCTTCAAAACCCCAACCAGTACTGACTTTATACTCAAGTATAGAATATTATTTCGCACACTTTGACGTTGTTCCCCGGCCTTGGCAGTGTAGAGTCCATATATAAATATATATATATCTAAATAAATCATCCTAAACTCTGCTCTAATAAGGATTTTATTTTATTTTATTTTATTTTATTTTATTTTATTTTATTTTATTTTATTTTATTTTATTTTATTTTATTTTATTTTATTTTATTTTATTTTATTTTATTTTATTTTATTTATTTTTTTTCAGATCTACCTTAGGATCGGTACATTTGCATTGTACAAGGGATTTCTTTTAATTTACCACAAAAAGTCCATGTGACTAGCTTAAATGACAGTCACCATGATTAGAGAGATTTTACTTGTGATATTCTATTTCCTTTCCATCATGGCAGATTTATCCAGGAGTTCTGGGCTATTTAGACATTATATGTCCAAAAATGTCATGATTTCTGCACACACTGACTTGGTGTCTCTGGCATGTTTATCACTTTTATGTATAGGTGAAGTCCAATTCTACTTATCTCTTAACTCTCCTAAATATTACAGAAGCCTGATTGCTGCCATATTGTTGATGCAGAATAGATATCTCAGACAGAAACCTGATATAGCTGTTATCATGATAAATTCCCTCTAGAACTAAAAGTGCAATGCATTCGACTGGAAAGGACTTTACGGACCATTTAGTCTAATCCTTTCTTTGAAAGGCATCTATGCAGCAATAGCACATAATTTCTGGAAAGATCTGGCAATGAAAAACAAAACGAGACAGAGAAACAGAATACAATACTTGCAGTTTGATGGAAACATCATTAATCAGTCAGTAAGAGTAAGCGATGGAAAAATGGCAAACTTAAAATACCAGATAAGGTCTCTCTCACTCACAGGAAGCAATATATATACGAGTCACTGATGGTGAAAGCTCTGTGCCTCTAAAACAACTGTAACGTGGTCAGCAGATGCTCTGGTATTAACCAATGGGCTTCCATTAAAGAGCAGTGAACCATCCATACTCAAATGTAACAGGGAAAGAGACTAAGTCTGCTAAATGGACTAAAAGAAAACATAAAATCTAACTTTGTTATTTTTTTTCCTATAGGAAATTTGTTCCTTAGAGTGTACTATCTTAAAGTACATTACTAATCACAAAACACTGTGATTCCTCTAAATGGCAGGCTTAGGCCTATTGGCTGGATCTTTGGTGAAGTACCATTAAAAGGAGTGTATGTTTCTGTAGTATTTTTGCAGAAACCTGGTAGAAAGGATTAATTGCTAGCTATATATTGTCAATTATTACAATACAAATATCTACAATAGTTTATGTTGCACATTATGGTGTACAGTTGTATAGCTTATTATTTATGTTTTCAATTAAACAGCAATAAGAAATTGATATACATAGTTTAATAAAACAAATAATCTCTGGAAATTACATGCATCCAACAATCTTGTTAACACAGAGACCTGTGTTAGCAAACATTTCATTATGTCTTAGCTGCACTTGTATGAGACGCGGGCAAACAGAAAACTATAAAAAATCTCTAATATGACATCTGGTGTAAGTTTTTTAAACAAAATTCAGGTAAATCTTTTAACGCTTGTACATCTGTGGTTTTTCTCTAGCAAAAATTTATTTACCTCCAAATAATTGGTTGTTCTTTGATGAGAAAACACATTTGGTAAGTTTTACAGAACAGCTTCTATGATTGTGCACATATCTTCACCAAGTTATTTCATTTTTAAAGAGGATTTCCATAAGCATTCTTGAATGTTTGTAAAAAAATAAAATATCTTTTTTTTTTTTTTTTTTTTTTAAATAAGGTTCTGAAAATACAAATGCCTATCTATTAACTTCAAAAGCTTTGGATCAGGGCAAAGGTGTAGGAAGTGTATACTAAATAACATTTGCATTTTCTTTCTTCAGGCAAAGAATTGTTATCATAAGTGTGCAAAAGCACGAAGAACAGGCTTTTTAAAGTTGGCTAAAATGTATTCCACTTGCCTGTGTCTTTTGAAATTACAAATCGGATCCATTAAGGTAACAGTAAAAGCTTTAATCAAGATCAATATCGTCTGAAGTGTGTAGTGAGAAATGATTCATCTGCTGAAGAACTATCAATCCAAACTGATGAATGAAATGGAATATATAGTGTACTGATTGTACTGATAGAACCAGGACATTGATATGAAGGGTGATATTCTGGCTTCATTGTTGTTAAGAGCAGATTCCTCTTGATTTCACTGAGATGAAATTGTAGTCTGTTTTCTCTGATGTCACGAAAAAAGATCTGTCAGTGCCAGAAATTCTTCAGTACCTGTCCATGGTTTTAACAGCAAGTTCAGTCAATCTCGGATGTTGACAGTTATTGGAACATTTTTCTAAAGATTCTGAATTTCTTTGTCGCAACATAGTATTCATTTTCTAGCTGTTGAAACAGAATTATAATAATATTTCACATTTTAATAATATTTCAAGAAGAAAGAAATTGGCTCTGCAATATCTATCTGAAAGAATGGTTGCAGGCCCAACTTCCAAGAGGGTGGTGAAATTTATGTAGGGGCAATAAAAGGAAGAAGCAAGGGGAAATTTAATGCAGTCTTGTATGGTTGTTGGAATACATTTGCTGTATATATTTGCTAAGACTTTCAAATCGAGACAGGAACTGTAGTTCTATACTTTTGAGGTGTTACGTTTTTAAAAGGTACAGCTGAAAAAGACATGTTTGTATTTTATTTAAGTAACTGATTTATTAAGCACAGTCTTGAATAGAACAGCACTATTTGAGTGAAATGCCACCATGAAACCTGTGAATTCAAATTTCCAGTTGGTGGGATATTTTCGAGTTGCATAAATACATCTTGATATACATTGATTTTCTTGGCAGAGTCTATCTAAAGCAATAAAAAAATATGCCTCTTTCTTCTCCTTCTTTTAATGTATTGATTGCTTCAAACACAGATATTCCGGTGTCACATTATTGGTGCAAAAATAATATACTATAAACTGTAAATACATCTTTTTAAGAAAAGCATCTTCCTTCTTCCAGTAATGCTTTTACCATTATGGCACACACACAATACTATTTTATAATTTTTAGGTTCATCAGACTAGCTGAAGAAATAAAAACTTGACTGTCAATTCTACCTGATGAGTAATAGAGGGTGAATATTGCTTAAGCCTAAAATTTTATCTATGTGGGAAAAATATCTATTATTGGCTTTAATTAGAATATTAAAGCATGTAGTTTCTACATACAAGTTTCATAGTAATTGAGAAGTAAGCACAAACATGCTTCTGAACAGAACACATTCAGAAGTTATGATTTTGTCTACATTTTTTTAAATATTCTGTATAGAAATTGGTAAAACAATAACTTTTAGTTTAGTATTTAGTATTGTAATAATGTAAAGCCAAGATAAATATACCCTAATTTGAATGCTATTATTAAGTAACATTGGGAGAATAATGTAAAGGAATAACATAAATAAAGAAAATAACATTTCTTAAAATTTACAATGTTCAACAAGGTATAAAATTTATAAGAATATATTCATATATATGTGAATGCATATTAACATATATGAAGTGTATAAGTCTGGCAATTTATATTTAAAGGCTTCCTATTTATGATGTGATTAGATCAATCAAGCTTTCTTCAATAGACATTTTTACAGGAAATATCAATTCATTTTGATTAATTTAGTATAACAATATACCTGAAGACTGGTGTGTAGACTCACCTACTATTTTTACATTTATTATGTTGGTTTTTCAAATTCTACATTTGTATAATGGATATATTCATACCTACAGTGAATCAGAACAGTGCTTTATTTCTCAAGCCTCTTTCCTGAGACCACTGCATGCCTGTAATGTGTCAATATTTAAACTGCTAGACCATGCGCTGGAAAATCTTGGAAATAATGAAATAATTCCTGATATTTTCTCACAGGTATCTGTGAAAGAATTCCTTGAAAAGGGGGAACCTAGAGAAAAACTAGGGCCTAGCAGAAGTTTCGGCATTTCAAAGCTTGCTTGGGGTGAATTCCAAAGCTTGCTTGGGGCAACACAGTTGCCACTTCCAGCATGGTTGGTATGCTCTGCTCCTCCATATCTCGCTAGGCAACACAATCTGCCCTCCCAGCAGCTGCAGACAGGAGTAAAGAAGGGTGGAGCGGAGCAAAGACACCATGGGCCAACCCTGCTGTACTCCCTGTGATTTGCCGCTGATCAGCTGCACAGTAGCTGCCCAGTGGGAGGTATAAGATAAGATGTCCAGTGCTGAGCCAGCAAGGGTGGCAAATCGCTCCTCTTGAATGAACTTTGCATGAACTAAAAGCTCATCATAATGCCAAATCACACCTTTATCCTAAAACTTATCCATCTCCAAGATAGGACCACCCCTCACTGAGCATGCTCTCTAGATTCTCCATTGACTGTACCTTTGAATGAAAGTGAGAGACTTTTTCAGCTAAGGAGGTGAACTAAGAAGGAAAGAAAGAGAAGATTCCATCATAACTTCTGGATCAGTCAACAGGATGAACCATTTTCCAACCCTTGCATCAGGATGACGCCTAAGGAGACTCAGAAGATGGAGGAAAGATTCCATCGAAACTTCTGGGATTGGTTGACAGGCTAATTCCCCTTTCCTTCCCTTGGCTCTGGATGCTGCCTGAGGAGACTACTCAAAACTGAGAGCCCTCTCCCATCTTCTAGGGTGATGGCACATTTGTACATTAGAACTAGCTAAATATCCCACATTGTAGTAGAGAATTTTCTGTACTGACATCCGAAACCAGCTTTGTAAATGCTGTATTTGAATAGATAGCTGTTCTTGAACTCAGTTCGCTCCTTGGAAGGCGACTGGACCTACAGTCAACAGATTGTGAATCCGATACTGCCAGAGTTGGGCCTATAGTTGCCACTGTATTTGATATCTCATGCCACACACATTCAAACTGCAACAGTATCTTCTATAGTTGAAGTAATTCACTTATAAATGAAGAAGATGTAGACAAGTGCAGGTATCCATAGAATTCTACAATATTTTTCTAAAATTCAAGGGAAAAGAGGTAGAAAAAGCAGAAAAAGTCATAACAATCAACAGAGAATTCAGTTTTGCCCACTCTTTGGTCCACCTTAAATCAACTATCTGACACAAGATGCATCCTATAGGGGAATCAGAATTTGAATACATTCAATGTGCAACCAGTGCCTGAAACACACTTCTGAATTTATGTTTATGGCTCACTAGCTGTCTTGCATTTGCTGTACAGGCTTTAGCAGTGGGATTTGAAGATGGGAGGATGTTTACATATACACAGATAATAAAGTTTGGGTAAGTTGAAGCAGATTTTAGCATTTCTTCCTCTCCTCTAATTCAGCTACTGTATCCTGCAGCCTTTTGCTCCAGCAGATGATATTTTAATAGTAATGGCATGAGAAACATTTGCTACACTTATTTTAATTTTGATGGCTTTGCAAGAGTTCATGGTCTGACTCCTAAAACAATTGATTCAGTGCAGATAGAAGGGTGACTAAAACATACTGCTATCTGTGAATATCTTCTAGACACATGGCTTGATATTTTATTGGAAATGTGCGGCTACTTAATCCCTAGAGAGAACTTGTGAAAAGAGAAAGTGGAATAAAGATTTGTTCTCATTCGAGGATGGTTGATTAACTTTCAGGACTTGCAAAGCTGGAGTGAACTGTGCTTTCTGCCAGCTTTCCATTTGCTGTATTTTCATTATATATGACATTTAGATTTGTTACAGCCTATTAGCCTTCAGCTGTGGGCTGATAAGAAAGAATTTCATCAAAATATAAACTTCAAAAATAAAAATATGAAAATATGAAATGACAAGATTGTCGCAGTAACTTTAATTACAGCTGTGGTGAAGGCAACTCATTTTGAAGGCAATGAAATGAAAGCAATGGTGAGTGCCCAGTGGTAGTGCTCAACATTACAGAAATTACAAAAATGGTCTTCCTTTCTCATTATAATTTTCAAAGCCCTGCTGCTCTTCTTAAATTGCTGTCAAGTATGTTTGAGATGAGGTAAGAATAAAAATTTGTCTCCATAGTGTAGCAAAACCTGACTAGAAACTCTCGTGCATCACAATCTGAACAAAAAGGTGGCATTGGATTAGAACTATATTAATTTATTGATTTGATTTTTATGTTTCCACACCTTTCATCAGAATAGAATGTTGTGGCTATCAATAATTGCCTGCATACACTATTGATCCCAAAGTTTTGAAAAGTTGGGAGATTTTTTATTTCTGAATATGTTCACATGCACATAGTACATTAATAAATAATTATTTTTTATTTTCTATTTTTATGTATTTATTTTTGGGAGGTTGTCACCATCATTCTACTACATGTAGAACTACATGCCTAATTTTGATGCAGTATCTAAGAGATATTTATGCCTGACTTAGGATGATGCCTTATCTTGATAAGATGAAAAAATGATTTTTATTTGTAAATTTTGTAAACTTATTTGAAAATTATTTCTTGACTATTTCCCTTTATGGTTTCTCTCTCTTAGCTAACCAGTAGAATTGTACGATAGAATTGAATTAACAGTGTTTTGTGCTAAAACCCAAGGAAGAAAATTTTGGAGTTGAATGCTTGCGCGCTGACTGCACTCGTGGCTTTTTGATGTCAAGTTAAAAATGGCGTCTGAAAGGCAAGTCAAGAACACTGCTGATAATGATTGTCTTTGCCTTGTATGACACAAGTGGGAGCACCTAAACACAAAGGTCTCCGCCATTAGACATCAAAGAGATCAGATATAAACTTTATTTTCATATCAGATATTCTAGATCCCAGAGTAGGACCTTTCAGTACTTTGACATTGAAAAGATGCTTTTTAGGGCTAGTAGGTAAATCCTCCATCTTTCTAATTTTCTAAACTGTAAATATTAGCTCCACACAGAACACTGCACTAGTCTAGTCCAAAGTGAAAAATGCATGGATCATGGTAGTGACTAAAACTGAAAAATGTATTGTGCATCATTTATGTGTGTGTTATAGTAAATTGTACATAATTTAATCTTCCTTAATCTCCCTTATATCTGTTATCAAACTTGCAGAGATAACGTGGAGAATCACAAAGACAGTAGATAGCTTAAAACAGATAGTCAGGTTTACTTGTTCAAAAACTTTAGCAGCCGAATTGGGCTTAAATAGAAACTCTGTGAAGATAAATATGTGGTCTAAATATAAAAACTCCCGCAACTCCAAAGCAGTGTTGATGAAAACAAAAATTATTTTATCCCAAACTGGAACCTGAAACTTGTCCAAATTTTAAACATTGATTAAATACATTTAAAAAGAACCACTTTGAAAGGACTTGTAAGCAGGTTTTGAAAGTAAGAAAGGATACTCTTGAAATACAAAGTACTGCAAGGGACTTCAAATGAAAGAAAAACCTTAAAACCTCTTAAAACTTAAGTATACTAGAAGTATGACAAAGGAAAATATTATGAATATAATGACAAAACATTTTCTTTATACCCTTGCATTTCTGGCTAAGTAAGAAGATAAATGGAAAGACTGGTTGTAAGTGATATTTCAGTCCCTTAACCAGAAGTATTTTGGAAGATACTTAATTGCTGATTGAATAGAAGATACAACAGTTTCTTAGACAATAAGGCATGTCTTTTTAAATCTATGCACCTCTTTTTTTTTTCTTTGCTTAAAGGGAAACGGTAGGTGTTCAGGTCAACTCTTTAGGAAACCTTTCAGTCCTACAAGGTGCATAGACATTTAGAAGTCATAAGGCAGGGCGCGTCAGTTCTGTAGACTGGTTTTGTTTTGCTTTATATTAAGTTGAGATTAAACTAAACGGACTGCTCTGCTTCCTTGATGTTAAAGAGTCAGAGTTTCAAGTTATTCTCTACAAGATGATTTTAAGATGGAGTGCTAAGGACACAAGAAATTCCAAAACCTATTTATTGGGAGACCTAGTGATGTATAACATGTATTTGCTATCTTATATGAAGTTTCTGTTTCAACCTGAATACAAATGTTTTGAGGAGAGCACATTGTGAAAAGAGTTTAAAATTCAGTGCATGTTCTTCAAAATTGTAAAGAATTTACTTGAATTTGATACTAAATCTTTACTGTTCTGTTCAGTGGAATTGCTCTCTCGATATTCATTTTGGCAAGGCACAGAGGCACATCAGTCTTGTGTTTAGCAGTGTGTCACAGCATCCTTTAAGCAGCACACTTCACTACCAATGTTATCTCTCTTACACCAGATACCAAGACCCAAGTCACTGCACCTCTGCAAACACATATTTACAAGTGGAGAAAGAGCAAAATAATCAGCTATTTATTCACAGAATATATTTTGATTATCTTCTACCATGATAGCTTCTAATTATGTTGCATGATTATGAAAATTATCCACTATATCTTGTAAACTATGCAGTTCACTTTCTAAAATTCAGCTTCTAACAATATTATGAAAAGGAGAGAGTGACATTTCTCCTAGCTTAATTACAATAGTCATGGATCTGTCTAAAAAGCCTTGTCCTTTTATTCAGTATCCCTTTGGAGGCTGAGATGTTTAGTAACAAAGGAAAGGAAAAAAAAAGGTGGTGATGGTATATTTTACTATTGAAGACTAATAAAAAGAGAGAAATATTAATCTCTGTGTAGTTGTGCCATATTTTTTTTTCTCTTTGTTAGGATAAAATCACCCTAATGAAAAAGGCAGCTGAGAATTAACTTTTATTTATGCTCTGAAAGTTAGACTGATATAAATCACAGCTCTGATCCTTGCCCTTTATTGATGGCCTAATTTCAGTTATATTGAGTAGATAGCTTTTACATTTTCCCAGAATACTGTAACTTCTGGGACCATCTGTCCATTAGGACAGGGCTTCACTGAATAAATAACAGTGCAGTAGATGATGATTAGCCTGATGTAGTCTCTCTGATCAAAAGAGTCTCTCTGACTCTTTTGTGATGAATTAACTTTTGTGATGTCAATATTATCAGTAGCAGTTATTGCAAGTACAAAGTTATGTTATTGCAGGAAACATTTGTTAAATAAGTATGAGTACACCAGTGAGCATGTCTGAAATACCAGTGTCACATATTGCTTTCTACTAATCTTGAACAGTATGCAAAATGCTTTAATATATTTTACAGGACTTCCTGTTATATTTTTCTTGATACATATCATGTTTGAAAAGATTGAAATTTTAGAAGTAAAAAATAAGATTATTTTCTAAATAAAAATATTATTTATAAATATGCAATATGTAAGAGATGATTGGAAACATAGCAGAATGTCAAGCCACAGAAGTTAACTGTTTTTCTTATTTATGACTGCAGAAGTGGCAACAAATTTTTTATTATTAGGACAACCAGATGTTGGCACTATGGAAGTGGGCACCGTTCTGCTTTGAGACCTTGAAGCATTTCCTTACTGAACTGTTTTGAGTTGCTGCAACAGGAGGCGAATCCACTAGAAGTACACTTTGATATGATTATCAACCAAAATGTCATTATAGGACACATACAAACACATCTACGAAGCTGAAAATTACTTGTCAAAATTCTTAGATGGCTGAAAACATGCTAATGTATTTGTGAAACTGATTACTAGGGAGCTGTCTCCCGGGTATGTATGTGTGTGAGGCAAAAGCTATACCTCCTTGTTCATCTAAAAGTCAGGAGATGCAAAAGGCTATGAAGAGTTTAAATTGTAAGATTTTTATTTTCACTGAATGAAGCGTGACTGAATTACAGTATTCAAAAATGATTCCTTTCCTGTTTTTTTTTTTTTTTCTTTTTTTTTTTGGGGTGTGTGTGTAATCATTTATTTATTGGCTAAAAAGGTTAAAAACTCGCATTAAGTTGATAATAGCAAATATGTAATATAGTGAAAATGGTAATGACCATAAAGATCTTTTTAATGTGAATTGAGCAAAATCATTTTAGAATATTTAGTCTTTATCAGGTGGCTCCATGTAATTTAAAATTAAATTTGAGTCATTCAGTTTAAACATACAGAAACTGGATTTGCTAGTTTAAAGTTGAGTCTGAGATGACATAAAGAAGTGAAACAATCAAAGATAAGCTCCTATTTCTTTTGCTATTTAATAAAATTTAATATCTTTTAATAATATTTCCAAGGGAAATGATGTAGAAATAATGCTAAATTCTGAATTTAATCTTGATTAATTAGAAGATACCAGATTTTTATATTTTGTGTAAGGATTTTCTTTTTTCGATCTGTTGTTTGTTTTCTTCTGTTGCCAGACCATAGATGAATTGGTCATGTTTATTAACTAAAAAAAATTTAAACAAACATACCTTATTTTAATTTATAGAAAACTTGTAACTTTTTAATCTTTCATCGAAGATACTTAGGTAAATATGCTGAACATACTTGTCTTTTTTTTTTTTTTTTTCTTCTGTCTCTTCTGTCATTATTTCTTGAAAGGACTAGTACTGTAATGGGAAAAAAATATTGCCTAGCCATAATACCCATCAAAAATATTGTAATAATTATCTTAATTTATGCACATTATACCTTACATAGTTCTGGGAGAAAATTAAGCAATTGTGAATCTTTCATAGTAATTTCAACCTTTTTAAACATACCTCTTGTGGACTGTAGCATAGCCGACACTGTTGTGTTCTTTTAGGAAAAATCCTTTAGAATTAGTTGCTTTCTAAGGGAAGAAATTAGAAACTAGGGCCTTTACCTTTGAGGAAGAAAACAAATTAGAGGTGTTTGTTCTGCCATGAGAAGAAACCTGCGCAGAATCATCTGTGAAATGTCAATATTACATAAGTGTATAGACCTGACTGAAAATTTTCACTTCAGCAGAATGTATTTGAAGTTAATTATTGCAAGATTTTAAATAAGCATTTATGATAAATAATAAAGTAAAATGTCTAGCACTTTTCAGAGATACTGTAATTTAATACAGAAAACCTTTTCTTTATGTCTATTTTCTGCATTGTGTTTTCTAGATACTGAACTGAAACTCTACCTGCCTCTTTTAATCTTAGAAAAAGAAAAGACTTGAGTTACTACAGATATGAAGCAGTTCTTTCCCCTTCTAAGCCTTTTATAAGGGTGGTAAAATATACCTTTTGAGTCTTTCTAATAAAAAATACATCTTTTGTTATTAGTATGCTAAGATGACACAATGCAAATCCTATTATAGCTTGTGCTAAATGGCACAAAGCAAAACCTATAATTTCATCTCCAGCATTGTCAATGCCAAGGAAAAGCTAATTAGACTGTTAATAGCAGCTTTATGTTCAAAATGATGTTCAAGAATGGAAGATTCAAACATGGATTTTTCCCAGTCCACTTTATGGCTCTTAGACTTTGCTTGTGCTTGAAAGCTGCTTGAATTTGTGCTTCAGTCTCCTAGATTTGCACAATTGACAGCACCCATGTGTAATCAGAGTTTAAGAACATAGCTTTCCTTTGCATGAACTCTGGATATAATGGAGATTCCTACTGATATTCATCAACAATCTCTAAATTCTGCATTTCCTTGTAACTATATGTTAGTACCATTTTTGAAAGCAGGAAAAAAAAAAAAAAAACAACAGAACTTCAGTCTGGCAACTGGGCATTTCTAATCTCAGATTGGTAAAGATTATCATAGCGGACACATAAACACAGAATGCCTAATCACCTTGTCAAAAATTTCTGTTCTTGATTTTAAGCTGTGCTCACCAGCCAGCAGATGAATAATGCAAGATTTTTTTTTTTCCAAATATTAATTTCAGGTCAATATGTTTGCCAGTAAGTATTGCTAAATTATAGCCTGAGCTCTTAATTCCTCTGTATCAAGCATGGGCTTCCAGCTTAGAAAAGTTTCTTAGGCAAACAAAACAATCATATGGGTCTTTCACGTGGGAATTGTAGAGCAATTCAAAGAGTGCATGCTAACTCACATTTGTTGTCAGCTGTGCTGGATAATATTCTAAGGGTAAAAAAACAGGTTCAGATACATTGCCTGAAGTGTGATGGAGGAAAGCAGAAGAATCTGAAACTATTACAATTTATAATACATAATAACAAGAAGATGAGAAGAAAAGATATGGTTAGATCTCAGTGCAAAGTTCTGATCTATTCTTTCTGACAAGAGGGTATCTCATTAGAATTTGCTTAAAATAGTGGGATGCAAAAATAATCAGAAAATAAACCTCTCCTTTTGCTTTTTTTATATCTACAGGAGGTATCAAAAACATGAACTCTAATACAGTATAGAATCTGCTGCTCTGAGAAATGAAATGAAGATGCTGTGATGCTTTTCAAAGATGGTGTTGTGATATCCATGTGTATTTTTTGTGTGTTTTCCTGTCAGTTAGTTCATGTTCTCTAATAGTTTTTGATTCAGCTTCTGCTCTGATTTTGAAATTTCAATCATCAGATTCGTATCATGAAGAAAGATCTTAAAAGCATTCTTGTAAATTTCATGCAAATAACTCATGGAAATGACTCTAGTATCATGGCTTCAGAAGCTTCAGAGATCAGTTGTATTATTAGACATTAACAAAGGAAGTATGAGTTGTTCTATGAATGGCCATTCACAGGAGAAGCTTCATTCCATCCTCACATGTTATTAGTGCCAGGAGTTTTTCCTCTGTGAACACTGCTTCAGATTTGTATTCTCTAAGATAACATGTTGTAAGGAATTTCTTAGAAATGGGCCACAAGGTGATAGGTGCTGATCCCTAGGTGGCAAGATCAGTATGTACATCTGTTCCATATTTGTGGACATTGAAAAAATAAGTACAGAAGGAGCTAAAGTCAAATCACACGTATTTCAAGTAGAATCTCAATTCCAATGTGCCTAATATTTAACATGCATTAAGGCCATTTGGTACATACTGCTTCTTTTCTCGTTAGAAACAGAAGCTTTTATTTTCAAGTAAAGAAAACCCATTGACAAAGAGGTCACGTATGTTGCTGACAATACTGTGCTGATTTATCCACAGCTCTTTGTGCTCCATTCATGTTGCATATAGTGAGTTCCTTTCTTCTTACAGATTAACTTTTTAAGCATGTCTATCTTGTACAAAGCTCCAGCAAAAGCTACAGTGTCTATTCTCTGGTCCAAATCATGAGAATAACTAAAGGAAACATTTTCCCTTGGTGTATAGATTATTTGGGTCATTTATATACCCCTCTGCTGACATTGTCCCATACTACCTAAGTTAGTGTGGAACAATGTTTAGAATTGTTTTCATACTCTTTCTGTGCTAGGCAGATGAATTAAATATATCATAGAATCATAGAATGCTTAAGGTTGGAAGGGACCTCAGAGGTCATCTAGTCCAACCCCCCTGCTCATGCAGGGTCACCTAGAGCACGTGGCACAGGGCTGCATCCAAGCAGGTTTTAAAGCTCTCCAAAGAAGGAGACTCCACAACCTCTCTGGGTAACCTGATCCAGGGCTCTGTCACCCTCACAGTCAAGAAATGTTTTCTTAAGTTCCTGTGGAACTTTTGGTGCCTCAGCTTGTGGCCGTTTCCTCTAGGCCTATTGCTGGCCACCACTGAAAAGAGGCCGGCCCCCTCCTCCTCACTGCCTCCCTTGAGGTATTTATAGACACTGAGCAGGCCCCCCCTCAGCCTCCTCTTCTCCAGGCTGAACAGGCCCAGCTCCCTCAGCCTTTGCTCATAGGGCAGATGTTGCAGGCCCCTGATCATCCTTGTAGCCCTGTGCTGGACTCTCTCCAGCAGCTCCACATCCCTCTTGTCCTGGGGAGCCCAGAACTGGGCACAGTACTCCAGATGTGGCCTCACCAGGGCTGTGTATAGGGGGACGATCACCTCTCTCGACCTGCTGGAGACGCTCTTCTTAATGCACCCCAGGATCCCGTTGGCCTTCTTGGCCACCAGGGCACACTGCTGCCTCATGGTCATCTTGTCATCCACCATGACGCCGAGGTCCTGGTGGAGTCAATAAAAATATTGCAGTCAATATACTTCAGTCTATATGGGAGCAAGACATAATAGAACAGGGAAAAAAAAAGCATCCCTTAATATGGAGAAATTATTTTCACATATGTCACAAAATGTGGGGAGTGTTGTCAAAGTCCTACAGTTTCTGTGCCTCACTTCCTTTTATACTGCAGACTGTAATATCTCCTCTTTTCTTTTTCTTTCTTGTCAGTTTAGATGCAGTGACAGACGGATTTCAAGGGATTTTTAAATTCTTTTACTCAGAAGCCGTGACAAATGGTTTAGTTGCCATTTCCATAGTAGTTTTCAAATTGTGCTATCAGAGGTGAATTTCATTCAAGGATTCAGTGGGAAACTTGTTTTCAATTCATGACTCATTCCATAGAAACACACGCTGAGTGTCAAGCTTGAATGTGCATATTTTGTAAATAGCAACAAAACCCAAAATCTGTCAATGAGCGTGCACATTCCTTTGTGGACATATCATTATCCAGCATCTCCAAGAACTCCTGTTGTTAGCAGTCTCTCTGTAACAGAAACTACTGGCTTAGGGTATGATTTATGCTCCTTGTGTGAGAGGCAATGGGTAAGATCAAGTCTAACACATTAGGTGTGATAACTCTTACTGGAATTCCATAAGCTTCAGTCCCAAATATTTTTGTTTCACTTTTAGTACATTTTATCTTGTCGGTGAATGAGGGTAGTTCCCTTTACAATTTTTGACTGTAGGGAAAGGGACTTATTTTATTTTTATAAAGATAGATTTAACTTATATATGTGGATAATTAGAAATGTAGAATTTTACAGTATTTGATTTTCCATTCACATTTTAAGAATATTTTTCCTTGCAACATTTAAAATAGGAGCAAACTAGATGCCTCAAAAAACATAACAAATCTTCATATAGATAAATAGCCAGTTGGATATGAATAAAAATGTTACATTGTTAGCTGAAAAAATGATTTTTTATACTGATATACACATTGACTTTGAGTAGGAAAATTCCTATAACTAGGAGCTCTCATTGCCTGAGCAGAAATAGCCTTCTTGCAACTTCCTATTGCTTCATTAAATAATTTGGCAAACTGAAGGACTGCAGGGGTAAACATAAAAGGTTTTCCACAAGTGCTGACTTCAGAGCTCTTAGTGTAATTCAAGCCCAGGTTGGATAATAATGCTCTGTGCTAGGTCTGATCCTAGCAGCGTTAGGAGTTAAAATCCTGTTTCTTAGCAAAAATATGTTTTGCAGTTAGTTATAGATGCAGCTTACTACTGATAACCAAAATGCCGTAAGGAGAGGGCAAATAAATATTTAGATATTGAAAGTCAGTCTTTCAGTACTTCTGCAAACTTTTTACTTACTGAGAAAAAATCGTTAGTTCTTCCTTGTTCATCTGTGTTAACTGTTGGGATTTTCAGAATAGTTCTTCTAACCATTCTAATAATGTATTAGAAAATAAATAGCAAAATCCCTTGTTTGCTTGTTACTTTCAAGAGTCTGCATCTGTGGCAGCATATATGAGGGATGTCCTGAACTCTTACTACAACTCAGACTATTAAACAGTATTTTCAGTAACCAGCAGAGTGGAAAATAGTGCTCATCTTTCATTCTAAAGATAGTATTTCCATAAGGATGAAAATACACTGTGAAATATCACAGCAATTAAAGAGGATCCAGCTTTCTTTTTCATCCTTCTCACTGAAGAAGCTGTACCAGTACTTTTAATATAGTTACTACTCTATTGCAGCACTTCAGTACATAAATTCCATTTAATATAGAAAGAATCCTTTAGAATATTTTAGACCCTTCTACCTTCAGGGTGTTCTAAGTCACATTTTGAGCAGCTGATGTGAACATTAATACTTTGCATTAGGAAAGTTAGAAAGGAGAAAATCTCTTTTGTAGTGCATTTCCTTCACAATGATAAGCAAAAATAAAATCTATATTAAAAGATTTTCCAGTTTCTCAGAAGCCTGAAACTACAAAGTAAAACTATAGAAGATGCACATAAGTTCTAGAAGTCTAGCTCTCCATTCAGTGTGTTAATTTTACATGGGTATCGAACCTGTGTTGTTACAATCAGTTCTTCTTGTGCGTCCTGTTTGGAGCAGTCTGTCTCATCTTCCCATGAATTGTACTAGGTCAGTTTGGTAAGTAATATATACTATTTTGACAAATTGTTTTATTCCTACATTTAAAAATATCTTTTAATATTTTTATTCAATAGATAGTTCACATTTGCACAATGCGTTTCCAAAATTCCAGTTTGAAATGCAGGTAGGGCTTTGGCAGAGAGGGAAAAAATAAATGTTTATAAATGTTTCTCATAAGTATCCTGGATATCTAAAATGCAGTTGCCAGCCTTTTTTTTTTTTTTTTTTTTTTTTTTTTCCTGGGCCTCTTTCTGCCCTTGCCACGGACTGTAGCAGATAGATATAATGGGAAAATTTTCTTGAAACTACTCTTCCTTGTAGACTTTTCTCAGTTAAGTTTGATATCTTTGACAGATTTTTCCCTCCTCAGGATTAACAAAGAAGAGTTAAAAGAGAGAAAAAAGGAAATGCATGTGTTTGTTGTATTAAATAGCTTGATGTATCATAGGCCCTGTCTACATTGCGAAGTTTTGTTGACATCTGTAGGCTTCTGGACATCAAGAATGTGGGAAAATCTGCAGTCTGCAACATAACAACCTCTTATAGAGCTAAGGTATTTTGAACATTAAAAATGTATATATGAAAAATAATTAATTTGTATTTTTGAAAAATTAAAATGTGTCGATGTTAGAGGACTTCATAAAGTAATTCCCTATTATAAGTCTCTTTAAGGTTTTTCTTTGAGAGACTGGAAGAACTAACAAAGGACATTTGGAAGGTCACACAGCATCACAGAATGGCTGAGGTTGGAACGGACCTCTAGAGATCATCTAGTCCAACCCCCCTGCTCCAGCAGGGACTTCTAGAGCATGTGGCACAGGGCGGTATCCAGGTGGGTTTGGAAGATCTCCAGAGAAAGAAACTCTACAACCTCCCTGGGCAGCCTGTTCCAGGCCTCTGTCACCCTCACATCAAAGACGTTCTTCCTCACATGGAGGTGGAACTTCCTGTGTTTCAACTTACACCCAGTGTCCCTTGTCCTATCACTGGCCACCACAGAGAAGAGTTTGGCCCCTTCCTCCCTGCATTCTCCCTTCAGGTATTTATGTATATTAATCAGATTCCCTCTCAACCTTCTCTTCTCCGGAGAAAACAGGCCCAACTCACTTAGTCTTTCCTCATACAAGAGACACTCCAGTCCCTTAATCATCTTGTTGCTCTCTGCTGGTCCTATGCCATGATCTAAGATATGCCATGATCTAAGATATGCTATGATATGCCATGATTAAGATATCCCATGATCTAAGCATCATGTTGCTCTCTGCTGGACCCTCTCTAGAAGCTCCACATTCCTCTTATACTGGGGAGCCCAGAACTGCACACAGTACTGTAGGTACGACCTCACCTGAGCTGAGGAGAGGGGCAGGATCCCCTCCCTCGCCCTGCTGGCAACACTCCTCCTGATGCAGGCCAGGATCCCATTGGTCTTCTTGGCCACGAGGGCACACTGCTGACTCATGGTTAACTTGGTGTCAACCAGGACTCCGAGGTCCCTTTCTGTGGAGCTGCTCTCCAGCAGGTCAACCCCTAATCTGTACTGGTGCCTGGAGTTATTCCTCCCCAGGTGCAGGACCCTGCACTTATTGAAATAAGGACAATAATAATAATGCAACAATGTGCTTATATTCTTCTCATGGGGCCTGGCCCTTCTTCCACATGCTGTATGTTCTCTTCTTCTCATTACGTTTACCCAACATCTCCTTTCCCATCCACAGATGTCTCCTGCTCCCCTTACTCAACTTTTTTCTTGTAGGAATGCACTAATCCTGAGCTTGGAGAAAGTGGCACTTGAATATTAGCCAGCTCTCGTGGACACCTTTTCCTTCTAGGACCCTGACATGGAGGACTGCCCCAAGGAGCTCCCTGAAGAGGTCAGTTGGTTCTCTTGAAGTCCAGGGCTGCAGTCCTATTTCTTGCCCAGCGTCGTCATAGGAGATGCTAGAACAAGCTTCCATGAATTTAAATTAGTAATCAGAAGACATTCACCCAACAACAGCATGTTTAGCAAATTTGATATTTGTATAGCAAGAGAAATGATGGCATCAACCAAACAAAAAAGTGTTTGAGATAAAAAACTTCAGGACTCTACAGAGGAAAACTACAGATATTTTAATAATGTTGTCAAGGGCATTGTGTCTGGCTCAGTCTTGGTCTACACTCAGAACTAAAACATGAACCCCTTTTGTACATTTTTTCTACATCTTTATATATCTTTTGTATGTTATATTCTCTGAAAATAGTGAAGTGCAGACACTAAAAAATGTTTCAATTAATTTTTAATTTAAAATCAGAAACATAGCCCCCTATAGCAGTAAGGTTGCAGAAATAATTTAAATTTAAAGTATGGAAAATAACCAAACATAGTTATTCTATTTTATTTTTTTTAGCAAAATCTTCCTTCCTCTATAGCAATATAACAAAACAAATACATATTTGTATATGTGTGTCCATGTGAGTGTATGTGCAAATTCATATTACAACAGTTTCTCTGCTTTCCCAATTATGATCATTACGAACATTGTAAAACAACATGGACATTTTTTTAACTAGAGAAAGTCTCATGGATTTCTTTTACCTTGAGAGCATTGTGCTGTCACAGTTGTGTACTTATTTTTATATATAAACATGCATTTCCAGATGGCCTCTTGTTCAGACAATAGTGTGAATTTAGGAGCTGTATAATACTTGTGGCTTCTATTGTTTTAAATTGCAGCTTCTTGTGCTCTGAACAAAGGTCAAGCTTTAAACATTTGTGACCTTTTTTTGCCTAACTGGCTGGAAAAACATATATATATTCAATTATTTGCTGCAGAGTTTTACTGTCCTTATCCTTAGCTGAACTGCCTCACAGATAAGATCAAGCAGTTATTGCCAACACAAGATTTAATCCACATGACTGAAAGTAGGCATCTAAAGATAGGCTGTATGTCTCTACCAAAGTAAGGTTTCTGTATTTAATAATGATTTTTCTGTCCTGGAACAAATGCCTGATTCTGATACATTGGAAGACACTATAGTTGTCTGAGCCTTTGACCAGAGCAACTTCAGCTATTGAACACTCTGTTCTCCTCTCTCTTCCTCTTATTTGAGAAACATTGGAAGGACATTGCAAGCCAGCACTTTTCCCTCTTCTCATTTGTTGCTCCCTTGTGTACTTTATTCCTCCTTATTACCCCAAACACCTTTTCCACAAAGACTTTAGACACTCATGTTTATACCTGTCCAACAAATATTTAACAAAACCCCTAAGAACAGGTCGCTCCTCAGAGAAAAACAAGAACTATCCTATATCAAATGTTACCACAATCAGGGGCACGTGTTTTCTTCTTTCAGTGATAAATTCTCCTGTCTGTTGCTAATCCTGTGAAGGCTTCAAAAGGTTATCATATCAAGGACATCGTATTTCCCTCAAGAGCTAGCTCCATTTGCAGCTAGTACCGAGCAGTTCAGTTCATGCTTGTTACAAACCAGTGCAGGAAATACCACTTTCAGGGACTAGTCTTCAGTCAGCTTCATAGTGCACATGGTCTAAGCAGGAAAAAGGACTCCCATAGGGCCTGTAGAAGGGCCTGTAGAAGTGGCAGAAGGCAAAGTTCAGATAAGAGCTTTCTAGGAAGAAAATGTTGAGTCTCACACAACTTATCAATAGAAAAAGCTCTGGATTTTGCATTTTCACCTCCACCTTCTTGCTGATCTCAGCTCTTTCCCATGAGAAATAATAAGCAACATTACTCAGTGGACTGGACAACTGTGCATCTCGCACTAGATAATGCGATTCTGAAAGTGTTACCATCATTCTAGGATGATGAGTCAACATCAAAGCTGATGCTGGCAAACTGATATAGAAATTTTAACGGACGTGTATGAAAATCCTCGTTATATCCCATGACACACTCCTGTTATAGATACTTACAGAACTGAAGCATGAATTAAAAATTCCTTTTTTATATTAATTTGAAAAGTAGCAGTTGTGGAAGTAAATGTTATGGTCTTCAAATATTTGTCTCCAGACTTCTTCAAACCCTGCCTACAAAAAATCCTACTCTGTTTTTCTCTCTGTATTGCTTTTTTCAATTTTACTGTCTGTAACAAATGGGCTGAGGTTGGCATTTTTGTACGTACAGGGGACAGGGACAATATAGAGGCATTTCTGCAGATTACAGCTAAAGCAGTCATTCAAAAGATGTAGATGTTTGAATAAGATGGAGTAACAATGTGGTTTCTGAAATTTGGACAATATGAATCACTGTCAAAATCTGAGGTTTCTAAAGAACTTGAGAAGTCTGCTTCTGTTCAAAAGAATCACGTTTCAAGTTGTCTAGTCTAACAAAGGGCAAAATGTTGAAGTTATCTGAAGCCTCTGAATTCTTCCTTAGTATGCTGAATCCTATATATGCTGAATATTTACTTACGCATCTTCATTTTTGCTATGTAGAAATTAATCCTGAAAGAGCTTTAAAAGCATTACTTAAAGTAGTTTTTGTAGAACTCATAAAAATTCTTCTTAGCAATCAGGTATTTTCTTTAATTGGCAGATATTTATGAATAGATAATTAAAGCTTTTTAATGTGCATTATAGAGAATTCCGAGTTACATGTTTTAGGCTTTCAAAGATGAGCCAGCATGACTGGTTAAGGATTCAAAGAATTTATTTCTAAACATTTAATTCCTCTTTTAATGCTTTCACCAACAATTTGTTTCAATCATCATGTTCATGAAGTGTATTAAGTGCTCCATTTCAAACTTGATTTTCCTATAAACTTCTGTTCACCTTTCAAAACTAACAGCTCGATTATACCTCTTTTCAAGCAGCATGTTAGAAGTGCACCATAGAAATGTTTGATTTAGATCTCTTATGTATTTTGCAGTCTTCCTCATGCAGAAAACATAATTCTACAAAAGCATATGCAGTATTATTTTCAAGGAGCTCCTGTTGGTGCATAAAATAGGAGAGTTCTGCTCTTTCCAGACACTTTCTGTCTGAAACTATCAGGTTCGATAGCAGTGCCAGTCATCACATACCTTCAGCTTGGCTGTTTATTATACAGTTGCCTGTTATACATTTCAAAGATAGAGTGTGTCTGTTCCTGTGCCTCCTGTACACTTGTACAAAAGGTCTCATCTTTGCCTGAGGCAGCAAAGAAAGAGTGCAAGTTATCAAAATAAATTCATCCCAAAACTGAATGAAGAATGACTAAAGTAATCCTGGAATTCTAACAGTTCTAGACAATGATCAGTTACTAGTCAGTAACTTTATAGTAAAACTACATATACAGATATGACAGAAAGAGAAACAGAAGGTGTGTAAACCTATACAAATTTTTCACCACAACACTGAGTAATAAGGTGTCTAAATTTTAGACTTGAATTCTATAAATTCAGGCACTGCCTGAGAGAGGCCATTTAAGCAATGTGGAAGATGAGACTTGTCTGTTTTTAGTGGTGCCCAGCAATAGGAAAACGGCCATAAACTGAAGCACGGAAGTTCCACCTGAATTTGAGGAAAACTTGATTGTGGGAGTGTCGGAATACTAGAACAAGTTGCCCAGAGGGGTTGTGGAGTCTGGAGATATTCAAAACCGACCTGGATGTGATCCTTGGCAAGGTGCTCTAGTGCTCAAGGTACTCCCTGCTTGTGCAGGAGGGTTGGACTAGATAATCTCCAGAGCTCCCTTTGAACCTTAATTAATCCTCAAATTTGTGATTCTGTGGATAATCAGTTGTAATCAACAAGAAATGCTCCACATATGGGACTTGGCTTTCTGAAACTAAAGTACTTCCAGATGAGATTTATAGCTTCAATATTCACCACAGAAGGCAGCCTGTGGCCTCAGCATTCAAATGATAGTCATAGATTTGCAGTAAGTACTTTCTCCTTATCTCACAGTCAGGGGATACTGTACTCATACAAAATGTAAGACAGCTGGGTTAAGTATTTTCATTGTATTATTTGAACTGGTTTAAACCTTCATCTTTTGTCTGCTAGAATGAAAGTTCCTGATAGGACATTCGCCATCAGATTGTTATTGGCTCTCATGACCTGGATGAAGTGGATTCATTTGTGTATTTAATTACAGATTTGTTTTCAAGAGGAAAAGAGAGCATGAAAGAGAAGGCAGAACTTGTGCTACAGTTCTTTTTAACTTTTATTTCATTTTACTGACCAGTTACTATTTAATATAAAAATTAATATAATAATAATTATTGAAATAATAATTGACTCAAATACTAAATCTGCCTGACTGAGCATCATAATCAATAGGCTGGAGAGCCATAATAATTTGCATGCTCCTTTTGATTCTGTTCATCTTTTATTATTTATGCAATGTGAAAAGAGGCTGGAATTCTCAATGAAATTCCCCTGCTCCCAGTTATATCAGCCGTAAAGCACATCATCCTTGAGTCTTTAGAGAATTTCCAGGAAAGAGTGGGGAGACTATTCATTTCAGGCAAAGAGAATAATTGAATACTGGTTTATGACATCTGGCGATCCTTAAGGTGTGTTTTAACAGAAAAGCCGATCTCGTACATCTGTTCAGAACACCCCAGACTGCCTCAAGCAATTTGAGTTGATGAACAACTATTTTATTCATTTTAACAGGACTTATAGAAGAGACAGATGCAAAACTGTAAACACTGACGGACATCTGAACATGCTTGGAATAGCAATGTCTTAAAGAATCTGGGAATCTCTGGATATTAGATGTGTCCTTTCAGAGATGAAAAACCATGTGGAATGAGAATAGAATTACTGCTTATGCAGTGAAAAGCCCTTTGAATATTTGCAGAGCAGCTATGCAGCATTTGTCTGGTAGGAAAGGTGCAGGACATGTTGCATATTAAGCACTGGCTGGCTGGACCCATCTCATGTCACGTTGGAGTCTCTCAAGTGAAGCTGCAGGAGTCAGATGTTAAGAGTTGCAACTGTCCATTTGCCGTATGAATTGCTGTATGAAACCTTAGACTTTTGAAGTGCTTCCCAGGCAAGGGCACTTAAAACTCTCAAGAACATTAGGAACACCAAATTAGCTAGGCAAGACTTCTTTGTCTTTTATTCTGGGTAACTAAATTACCTTTTAATGAAACAGTAGATGTAAATCAGATCCAAATTAGTGTGATAACAGGTTATGTGCAATAAATGAGTGTGCACTGATTAATATCAGTGATTCAAACTCAAAGGTCTTTGAGTCTGAGTTAGAAGTACCTTTGGATTTTTTTTGTTTTCTAGATTTCCCAAACTCTGTGTTAGGCGGGGCACAGGTGGTATAACATGACAGAGGTAATTATGAAAGTATGGATAGAAGTGGAATAGGATCATTTTTTTTTCCAGTAGAACCAGGACAAGTACTTTGAAGAAGATATCAAAGAGTTTTATTGCATTTCTCCCAATTGGTACAGAAATCTTCAAATGACAATAACATTTTAGTAATAGCATTTTTCTTCTCACAAAGCTCTAAAGATAAGGGAGGGTACTTATGTTAGAGAAAACAACATTTTCGAATTTTGTTAGTCTTTTTTGACGGAGGTGAAACCTTCCCCAACAATACACACACGTATTTTTTGAGCTTTGTTTAATTACTTCAAAATCAGAGGTGAAACTGCTCTGTTTCCAGTTACTTTTAATGAAAGAAAACATTTCCATAATGAGATCCAGAACCGGCTGTTGTGGGTTCTAGTTTCAATTCAGTGACTTAATAATTTGTTTGTGATTTTCTTTTCCTGGGATACTGCATAGCACAGATAATGAAACAGCTCTTTTCAGCTACGTGTCTAGTATAAGAGAAGATGGTAGAAGTACTTCTAATACATTTTGCATTATTTGCTGCCACTTTGATATGCATCGGAGTCAGAATATGAGTTCAATTAATTTATGTCGGTTTTCTTTGATCCACACCACGAGCAAATTTGGTTGCTATATTTCTACTCCCAAAGTAAATGCTTTTAAGTATTTTGTGCACAGTATCCTATTTAATGTTAATCTGTTTAATTATTATAGCAGACTATTCTAATTCTCAAAAGGCTATATAGTTTAAAAAAAAAAAAAACATTAGAAGCTGTATCTGCATCTAAATAACACTTTTAAAAATAGATGTATTAACATTAATTAGTCCAATTAATATATAAAGATTAATTATACTGACTTGATCAGATTTTGAATAGTGAATTAAACCAGGAATCACAGGGATAAATAAATAATTTATCTTGTGCATGTCCTAAAAACAATATCCTAATCCTCACTCAACGAGTAAACAGGAAACTTCGAACTCAGATATTTTGTCTAGCAGAATACATAATGACAACTTATAACTATTCTCCTAAGGATGTTCAGCAAATATTTATATATTTCCCTCCAAAGTAAACCTTACCTCTTTTCCAAGACTTTGCTGACTAACTTTTAAAGAAATAAAATCATTTGAGGACTACTACAAACACATTTTTAAATAAAATAATTAAATTATTCTAAATAATATGCTTAGATATTTGTAGATGTTAAAATTCAGTATATAGCTGCTTCATCATTAATGTTGTTGTTAAACTGAACCAATTTTCAGTGATTTAATTTACTAAATTCATGAAGCAATCTAATGTTCAACCCTTACAAACTGATACTTTGCTCCTTAATACTAAGAGCAGGAGTATGAC
The DNA here is from genome assembly GCF_003342845.1 of Nothoprocta perdicaria. NCBI lineage: Eukaryota > Metazoa > Chordata > Aves > Tinamiformes > Tinamidae > Nothoprocta > Nothoprocta perdicaria. Next base: position 3,155,465 of record NW_020455877.1, on the reverse strand, counting down.
TGAGAACTTACTTGGAGGAAATTATCATAACAGGAGTAATGAACCCATATGTGGTCCATGAGTGAGCGTGCAAGGACCATGACATATTACTGGGGGAGATCTCTGGGTACATCTGCATTCTCTAAGAGGAGCAAGTTTTTACTGTGCCATTCTCACTTTCCTCCAGCCTGTGATGGACCTATTCTTGATTCTTGATTTGAAGATTGACCTTCTTGATTCTTTCAATCTCCATCCATTTGACTCTATTGGGTAACCCTATTTTTTGAAGATACTCTTTTGATGTAAGCTAATGTTGGCTTGGTAGAAAGCATTAAGTCATCAAAGCCAAATGATTCTTATTAAAAAGTAATCATAATATAAAATAAAATATGATAAAAATCTTATTATTGTTGAAATACGAACAGTCCTGGTTCACAGATTTGCGTTTTTTAATTCACTTTATTGCACAATTTTGTGTTTACCACTTTGAAGCTTACTTTGCTCTGTAAAGCTGGTATAAATTCTGTTTCTTCAGTTTCTAGAACAATATGTATGCTTTCACACAGCAGTCTACAGTTCTCAAAAATGAACAAGAAAAAAGGCTGGTCGAGAATATCAGGACAGTTTCAAGAGTATGCAGTTCATTCTGAAACACGTAATTTTATCTTAACCACAAGAAATTGATGCAAGTATAGTATCCTATAACATACAAAGGTGGAATTACAAAGAAATAAAAAAGCTATTAAATTGACATTCAATACTGTATAATTATTTAAAAGATTGGGGCAATGTTATATCCAAGCACTGAAATCAGTAGGAAGCCTGTGTTAAATACTTTAATTCTAATATTTCAATAAGTAATTGGAAAAGTAAGATTTTTCATTTTTATGGTTGCTTGCACCTGCTGGTCTCTCTTGAATACTAGTGATGCTATGAGTGGTTACTAAGGAAACACAGATACTTAGATTTAATTAGGACTTGTCAGGTAATCCTCTTTATGTTATTTGACTGCTTTTTTGGGGGAAAAGGGGCAAAAACCCCACACAACATACAAAATTTCCAAAATAAGGTATTTGAAAATCAGCCTGCACGTATCTTTTGATGAAAGGTCTTAAACTGATACTAAGTAGCTTAAAGTACTTCTGTCTCCTTCCTATTAAAAGGAATAGCCACATACATACAATTAAGAAAGCAAGTGTGAAAATAAAAATTTAAATGGTCCTTCTTTCTTTATCCTATATTCTGCAGTTTCCTTTTAGAATAAAATTTAAATATATCTAAAATTGCATTTGAGGTCCCTGTAATACTCTCTTCTGTTGTATCCTCTGCCACAGTTGGGAAGGATAGCTGCTTATAGCTCAGTTTTATGTGAGTATTTCACATTTCACTGATAGCTCAGACTCCAAGATTTCATGATGAATGAGTTTGTTATATTGAATAAACTTTCCAAAGGAACAAATCTATGGCAGAAAAAGTCGTAAGTTTCAGATGCAACTATTCTTTCCTCTCCATGGTAGGAGAGAGATCTATATGCTGAAATAAATGTAGCCTGAATGATTTCAATCTATATGAAGCTATTGAAAACTGCTTAGACTCTGCAGAGCTAGATAACTCTCAGACGGCTCACAGATAATTCACCTACAGGCAGGTGCCAGCCCTGAAGAAAACTGTTAGTAATATATTGAAAAAAAAAGACAGTGGTGGTTTCAAATGTTATAAATTTTATCCTGATATGTTGATCATTGTTGTTTTTTTTCTTTTTATTTAAACTCTGATAAACAAGTAATATTTTAAAATACTTAACACAGATGCTGAGAAGTTTAGGGATGTTTAGGCAGCCTAAATCCTTCTGGAATTATTCTTGGACAGTTGAAAATACATGGGAATTTGTAGAACAAAAATAATAACTTATGGAATATCAACTATAAACTAGAGATATTGGCCCAATTCTTATGATACTCTCTGTGTATAAGTCAAATAATGTGACTATGTGTGCTAACAGGAACTTATAATAATAATAATAATAATAATAATAAAACCTCTCACAGTTCAACAATTCACTCCATTCATGTCACTAACCATATGGTTTAGTACCATCACAACTGAAGTCTTACTTTAGATCTAAATATATGAATTAAAGTCTTGCTTGAGGTTCAAAGCTTCAATGGACAAAACCACTTCTCCCAGCTCCATTGTAATGGTCAACCCAGCTCTTAATTTTCTACTGTTGATTTCCAGTGGTGAAGAGAGGTAACTAAATGCAGTATTTAACACATTACTCCATTGTGTCCTTTAAGATATACAATAATACAGTTTAATCAGGCATGATAAGGTAGAACTTCAAATACTTGTTTTATTATCCTGTTAATACAGTGTATCTTTCCTCACAGTAACAAATGTAGAATATCTAATGTCAAGAGCTCCAGGCAAAAGTAATGTACTAGGGATTTTGTTATGACTCTTTTCAAAGATAAGCAATTTGGTCTGAATATCTATTTATTCAGCAGATAGATGGATATTTCTGTGATGCCAAATACATCCAATTATGTACCTCTGTGAAAATAAATATGACACATCCTTACATTTAAAATTCCCTGGCTCTTCTTATGTAACTCTCAGAAATGCTTCCTAATCAACCCCCAGCTTTCTATTAAATATTCTGTGAAACAGATAATTTGAAAATTTAATTCCCGTTTACAAGTTTTCATGAAGGCAGTTAAGATCATGAATAATTCAAATACTTTGAGCAGTAAAGGCTTAAAGATAAAATGTAAAATAATGTTAAAGTAAGTTGCAATGTTTTGGTTAAACTCTAAAGATAAAATTAGCTACCTCATGGAACTACAGGAGTGACATAACAAAATACAATGCTGCCTAAATAGTGTAGCTTTACAAAGCTTCATATATTTTCACATGGTATTCAAAGATTGCGATGTGTAATACGTATTCTGTTTAACAATTTGCACTGCAATGCAAATGGAGAGAAATATTATCTGCATATTATAAGCAACAGCTTGTCCAGAGATTAGGGATTAGGATGCATATAGATATTTCAATCCTAGCCCCTCTTTATCAACAATGGACTGTTCCATATATCTTTCAGAAGGGAAGTTTATGAGGTTCTTTAATAACTTCTTCTGTAGTGCAAGACCTTATTATGTAAATTGTCCTGTAACACTTCATTCCAGATATGTACCATAATTCAGCTTGCTGAGCGTGAGAAGAACATACAAGATATAGGAGGAACAATCGTTGCTGTCTTACTTGTAAGTATAATAACTACTTGGGTTGTAAACTTGACCCTTTGTATTTGCTGGTCCTTAGAAATGAATGTAACTGAATAGTATCTCTCTTGTAATTAAATGTAACCTGCAGTTTAATCATGTTGCTTGTTGTCAAGCGACAAACACATTGACATTTTTTAATGTTCTACAAGTAATATTAATAGAACTGATGTAAAATAGTCCAGCATAATTAAATGCAATTTCATCTATCTTCCCCTACAGTAAAACTCTCATAATCTCACAATAATGCAACTTAAAAATACAATTAAACTATTCATTATTTGTACTCAGTTAACATTTTAGGAATATATAACACATCTTTATGCTATTATATTACATTAAATGTGTATACAAAATGACAGTTTATTCTCCTTGTGTGTCAGATAATAAGGTAGACGAAACTGTCATGCATTCATCTTAGAATATTTAAACCAGTTTACACTCAGTCATAACTATAACTATATACATTATTTATGTGGAAGAGTAAGATTATAAGTAAGGAATACTAAACAGTCTGCAGGAGACTTGTTTTTACATTTTTCATTCTCTCTCATGAAAAGAAATCTCAGGCAGTCAGCTTTTGTTTGTAGTGACATAATATACTCCTGGATTTACTGCATATATATGATCAATGAATTGGAACCTGCATTTAAAAAAAAAAAAGAGTGAAATAAAGTAGAAAACAATGCAGGCAAGCTGGTGAAGGTAGAAATAAATTAATGTGTGGGGTCACCACTGAGCATAAGTTGAAAATGAATGTGAAATATTGCTCACTCAGTTTTCATGTTTTATGTATTGCACATATATTGCATGTAAAATTACAGAAGACTCAGGGTCATAATTTCACACACAGATTTGTATTACTAAGGGTCTTCCATATGGAGTTTTAGCCTTCCTTTCCAGTTGTAACTTGTCACCTCAATTATATATTTTTCACCCCAAATATATTTTTGAGAAAATATATACTAACTAATATGTTTTGAAAATGTATTTTAGGTGAATAGCATTTATTGTTCTATGAGATTAGCATTTTTTTTTTCTTTCTAAATAAATAAAATATCTAAAATATATGTATGTAATGTCAATGGAAATATATTTGTGTTTGTGTACATGGGTATAAATATGGATATGTAATTAAATATATACAAAATATTTCTATATAGGTATGCAAAATCTAGAATATTTCTATCATAATGTTTATACCATTTGTCCACCTTGTTTTTACTCTAAAGTTTGGATGAGATTTTAAGATACAGAATCCGCCTGAGGACAGTTTTCAGTAATTTTGATGTAAAGAAGATTTAGGATTATATTTATGCATCTCTCACAACAGTAAGATTCTGTTTATTCTTAAGCCTTTGGTCTCAGAAAGGTTTCAAACTTGAGGAGTAAGTACTGTTGGTCCTTAATCATCTTTGAAATGCTTTCTTAATATCTAACCCACCCTTTAATATTTGGAGTTTCTTAAAGCTTCTAACAGGATTAATTCCCTGTTTCATATAGTGGTTTTGATAGACATACAGGGATAGAGACAGGCAGATATATGTATAAATTTATATATATGTGTACACACACTACTTCATGTATACATTGACTTTTATTGAAAAAATCAAATGTACTTTTTTTTATTTTTTTTTTTTTATGTGGAGTTTTAGAAGCTTCTAAGGTTTAGAATTTTATTTAAAATATTAAGTATTCCCTAAGTAAAACTGATTTTGGTCAGCTTCCTAAACTTCCCATTTTTACTTGCTATCAGATTTATTGAATACATTATACATAAAGAGTGGTTTGGGGAGTGACTATGCATGTGCCTGATACCTGTATCAGTCTCTTGTCCATCTATATCTGGTCCATGTAGTCATGTAAGTTGCAGAAAGATTTTTCAATATATTTCATTCTCAGCAGTTCAAGATATCAACAGTTTTTCATATAGACAGATAAAATTCTGGCAAATAACTTTTCTCCTAATTTTCCTTTTGTAAAATAGTAGAGATATTTTTATGACTAGAGGTAAAGGTATTTTATGATTGATAAGCTCCCAAATCTGGTTTATGAATCTAAAGTAAGGTTAAAATCAACATTATAGTACACCACACCTCGTAATAATTGCCTCCTCAAAATTCACATTTTGATTTGAAGAAAACTATCAAACTGATTAAGTAGCTGTTCACTCTCCCGGAGACTGTTGATGCATAGAAGGCACTGAGGAACTTGGGGAAGTTTGTGCCAGCTTGTGAAATTAAACCCCAGGAAAGGAAGAGGTGGTAGTGAGTTTCATTACATCCCTTAGAAATAATATATTGTCGCCTTCCTCTTCCAAGAGTATATGAGGCTCAGGAAAAAGTCACCTGGAAGATGATTGCCTAAGCAATTATATCTATAGAATGTCTCTTTGGGCAAAGTCAAAAGATTAAGGGAATGGAACATCTCTCGTATGAAGAGAGGCTGAGTGAGCTGGGCCTTTTTTCTCTGGAGAAGAGACGGCTCAGAGGGGATATGATTAATATGTATAAGTTCAGGAAGGGAGAATGCAGGGAGGAAGGGGACAGGCTGTTCTCACTGGTTGCCAGCGATAGGACGAGGGGTAATGGCCACAAGCTGAAACACAAGAAGTTCCGTCTCCAGGTGAGGAGCAACTTCTTTACTGTTAGGGTAACAGAGCAGTGGAACAGGCTGCCCAGGGAGGTTGTGGAGTCTCCTACTCTGGAGGTCTTCAAAACCAGCCTGGATGCCACCCTGTGCCACATGTTCTAGGTGTGCCTGCTTGAGCAGGAAGGTTGGACTAGATGATCTCTAGAGGTCCCTTCCAACCTTAAATATTCTGTGAATCTGTGAATCTGTGAAAGTCACTGAGAAGGATATAGCAAGAGAAATCTTCTGGAGTTCAGATGTTTCATATTACTTTTATATTTTTGGTTCTATTTCAGCCTCGCCTTTGCATAGACATGATGACTAGTGTTAATAGAGCTGAAATTTTCCGGTAAAATATTAAACTCTTAGGTAGGGGTGTTCAGGTGGAGTTCTGGTATTTCATCTTTTCAACTTTGTTCAGCAAGAAAGAGATAACTGCTTATGTATGACAAATATATAATACAAATAATTTGTCTCTATGTTTCTGTTTTATAAGCAAAGCATAGAAGGGTTAAAAAAAAAGAAAAAAGTCTACATTTTGCATATCTCGTCTCTTGCAAGAAATATTCTTTTTTTTTTCATTCAAAACCCACTAACAATCTTGTTTTCTTTATTCAGATATATCTCTAGAGTTTACACAATGAATGCTTCTGTAAGAAGGTAATGTTTTAATCTATCAAGTTTTTGAAATGATAAATTTATGAAAACCATAAAAAAAGCATTTATAGCATTTATAGAATACTTTTTTTTGTTGAGAGAGTGCACAGTGTTGAAATCAAATCAGGAAAATATGTATTTTTTTATTACATAGGGAAAATGGTATTTTAGAGAACAGGAAAAGCTACTTTAAGGAAGACAAAAATAATCATTGCTATATAAAGTTTTAAAAAGAGGAATATATTGGCTACCTGTTTTTCTTTAGTCAACATGTGCCAGTAGGACTAGAAACTGCACTTATTTTGCTTTTGAAAAAAAATCTCCACCATTTTCTTCCACTCTGTGAATTACACTTGTGAGTTCAAAGTAATTTCTGGAACTGACATATGCAGCACAAAAAACATTACATTACATTCTGAATAGTTTTAGAGAGAATGGCAAACTTTCTACACTAACACTATATCTTCCCTTCTCTTCCCCTTCCCCTTCCCCTTCCCCTTCCCCTTCCCCCTCCCCTTTCCCTCTCCCTTTCCCTTTCCTATATAAACACTGCAAAATAGTCTTTAATTGGAGAGATTGTGGAAATTTTCTCTTGGGTTTGCAACTTTCCACTAGAAGAAAAAAATAAATCATCCTAGGTCTGACAGTTAGGAAAATATCTTTGCCACTTCTTACTCTATTCTGGAACAAAGTGAAAGAAAAAGTGTTTCAACTGAGGAGATATATTCTAATTTAAAGACTTAGAGCAGAGACACCTATTCTCTGCTTAGCTTAGCAGAGTTCAAAATGTGAACTTTGCAGTGCAAAAGAAAGCATACTACGCATTGGAAGAGAAGGAGAAAGAGAGAAGCAAATAACTCATGGTTATTTTTTGAATGTTTAAATGTTTATGTTGAATGTTGAATGTTTAAATTTAAATTACTTGAAATAAGACTAGGATTTTCTTTTTTGGTGCATTAAGCTAGTCAAATTTTCTCCTTAATGGCAAAGCTATAAGGCATTTTTTTTCCAGCAAATCCATCAGCTTAGAGATTCCAACCATTCCAATTTCAAAAGATGTTTGAAACAAAATTGCCATTTCATTTCACCAATTTATTTCCTCAGTGCTGGTATTTTTCTATATCACTCTGTTGGACTAAGATATCTCATCATTAATGTAGTCACTACTTGATCATACAAGCACAGGAAGACATTGGATATTTATATAATCTAACTGGGCTATATATTGATAAAATTTTTTGATTTGGTTGTTTTAATCTCAGTATCATTCTATCATTTGTAATATGATATCTATGCTGAACTCAGAGGAATCCTGTTAGCTGTAATCAAGACAGTTGTAAATACAAAGCCTACACTAGACACATGTTGTATCTAAAATCTCACTTAGGCTTTTTTTCCTGTGTGTGTGACTTCTGAGAAAGGAACAAAGGAACAAAATGGTAAATTGTCATTTCTTGTGCTGAAAGCATCTCCTTAGGTTTGCTGAAGCTTTTTTTCATCCTACAGCCCAAAAGTGAAATGCAGGCTTGAAAAGAATAACTCTAAACAAGGTAATATAGATATTATTTTGAGTAGCCATTTCTGAACAGAACTCAGTGCAAACTACCTAGTCCTAGGGTATAATCTGGGTTCTTTTTAGCACATGCTAGCATTTATATTATCATTGGTATAGTCTCATTAGCCCCCTCATTAGCCCCTAGGGTAACTCAGGTGCTAGATATGTCTACACAAGTTGCAATCAGAGGTCTGAACTGCATACCATTAATCACGTTGGCCTGCAGTAGTTGTGGCTTGTGATGTGATTACTAAGCTAAAAATATGTTCAGTCTACAAATACACTTTTTTTGGTATGTGAAATTCAGGAAAGTGTTAAATAGCTTAAATATTTGTAACAACATCTATATTTAAAGATAAAGCTATGTGGTGAAATTATAAAGGCACTAAAATTAATATAGTTTCAGTTGTGGATGAGTGATGGAAGTGGTAGATGGCAACAGAAACAAAGCACTTTTTCTGTGTTTAGAAGCTGTAAACATCTTTCAAAAGGATTAACATATTAAAAAAAAAAAAGTTATTGTTTCGGTTCAAATAAAGAGCCTACTCTTCCTTAACATTCTGTATGAACATTGTCATTACAATATGAAACTTGTACCAGAAATGCACAAATAGGAGTAGAATATGCAGGATTTCAGCACTCCTCCCAATAATATTAATCAGCAATGAAGAGAAGTGCGAACACTGGAACAAAATAAACTTTTTGCCAAGTACTTTGCATTCAGGTTCATTTTGGGAATGATGACAAAGGCTTTTTTTTTTTTTTTTTTTCTTGAACATGACTCAACAGTAGAATTTCTTTAGTGCAAAGTAGATAAAGCAAGGGAAGGGAGGCATTGTGAGTACTCTTTGTTTTATTGTTAAACTCATAGAACAGAGTTGTGGTGGATCTGCAAATAAGAAAAAGCACACCAACTTCTCTGTTCAGTTCACTCTAGATGATACTCCCTCCCAATAACTTTTGTTTCTTTCAAAGACAGAATCATAAATACGGTGTTTGAGTGACAAATTCAAGAAGAAAATTAAAGAAGGAATAGTCAAATAATCATGATATACTGCCTTAAATACTGCTTCAGTTTCCTTAATTAATAAGCTTACAGTTCATTGGCATCAGTGACTTTCACCATTTTTTTTCTAATTTAGGTACTTTACCCTTCCATATCTCATGAATCAATGCACATGCCACCATAGCTTGAAAGGAAAAAATATTCTACTCTTCGGTTTCAGCTTTATAATCACTAGGATTTTTTCAATCCTCCTGCCTGTTCCCATTTCAATTGTCTTGCATAGGTCCTTATGAGTAGCAGCAGCTTCATTAACTATTATGTAGGAAATGAAGAAAGCTGCTATGTTTTGAGTTATCCTCCTATCTAACATGTCTTCCTAAATAAAGAAATTTAAACACATAAAAATACAATTCCCTCTCTCTCCCACTGTCTTCCTCTATTTTTTTCTCTTAGTTTTCTTCCTTCCTTGGTAAAATCCAGAATTGCTGTGCATGGCCTGTTTAGCCAAAGATTAAAAGTATGTTTTAGCCACAAGTAAAAGCTGAATTGAAACAAAACTTCAAGTGTGGGTTAACATCCTTCTATAAAGAGCATCAGTCATTAAGAATGGTGCTGAATTAACTTGTTCTGAAACATAGATAAGACTGTGCTGAATTCATACTGTTTTCAATTGAAAATCATTGTCATGCTAAGAGGTTTATGACATTTCACATTCTTTACAATAACTGTCAGAAGTGTTATATAGTCCTTGAAAGGTAATAGTGAACAGAATTACTTTTGATTTTGTTAGCTTTCTCAAATTTGATTTGCTAGGGACAATTTTTCATCATTATAGCCCTAGTAATCTGTAAGGAAGTATAGCAACAAGCAAACAACAGAATACAGAATACTGAAAAGCCTACAGTACTAATGCAGGCTTCAGATACTGTAGTCTCCCTTGCATTTAAAATGCTCATAATGCTCATAATGAAGGCTACATTCTTGTGGATGTTGTATGTGTACCTAATATCATGCATCTAAATAACTTGTTTGAGCAATTTCGGACTACTCTTGCGTCTTGGCACTCTCTTAGCCTTCATTCTCTTGCACATGGCATTTTGAGGAGCAACATAAACTCATGCTCTTGCTATAGAATTATTCAACAGAGTCGGAGGTGCTTTAATGAATTATTGCAGTAAACATATACTCAAGTATGAATGATAATCTCAATTTTCCAGCGCTACAATACAGAAAATTGTGTATCTCTATTACTTCAAAAAATATTTATGCCTTCTGTGAACTGCTAGGATAAGAATGAGCATAGTCCAATATCATAAAGGAAAAGTGAATCTTTATACCAATTCTATTGGAGCCTATTTGATATTCCTTTTTTGAAATATCAAATCATGTTTTTATCAAATGTTTCTACTCAGTTTTTCTCATTCAAGATTTTCTGTGTACTGTTGAAAGATCTCAGGAGAAATTAGGAAGTTTTCTAGATTTTTAATTGGCTTGACATGTGTCATTAATGCCTTTATGGTCTACAAAGTTGTCATAATATTTTGGTGCTTCCATAACATTGATACTTCCTGTTTGACACTTACTGGCACAACGTTCAATAGGGAACGAGCGAATTTGGAATAGAATTTAATGCATTATTTATCATTTTTTAACGTGAGATTTTTGTCTAGAAATACTGTATGAGGACTGCTATAACAAATGTCAGCAATGCTCTACTGAAGACACAACTAATGCCTGTTCTGAAATCCCTATGTATGAGTATGAGTATCACTGTATTGGTAGTATATACTATCTTATTAGTGATATTTATTGGTCTTTTGTCTTCCATTTGCTTTTAGTAACTAGGACTTCTACTCTGAAGCTGTAAGATATTTTATACACTTGTTGATTTACTTTAATCTTCTGCAACAGAAAATTATTGTGAGCTTTTTCATGGCTTTTGCTTGTTCAAGTGGAATATGGATATGGTAAAACATTTGATTTCAATCACTAAACTTTGACATAGGTCACTGAAACCATGAGTTTATTTTCAGCCTTATGATTTGTAAGCAATGTGTACCATCCAGATACATGATTTTGATGATGCAGTTGATTAATGGCAAAATTCTATTAGGTAAAGAATAATAATAATAAAAAATATATGAGTATAGAAGTTTGAAGGTCTATTGTTGATTGTTCTCTTGTCACAGGCTTGCTTGCCAAGATAATTTTTCAATTTTCTTCTGCTGAGAGTCTTAATGAACCAAGTGAAAATAGGCAACAGTGATGTCTGACAGATTGAACTTTTCTGTCACTGTCAAATACAAATTAGAGGTCAACACACACATTTAATATCTTTTTATTTCCCTTGATCTGTAGGTGATTAGTACTAGAATGAGATCACCCTAAAGGCAACTGGAACTAAATCAAGACTGAGCTAGAAGGTATCTTCCTGAAAGATTTATTCTACTCACTTTAACTCCACAGAGTCAATATTCTCTATAGGTTTTTCCTCAGAAGGTCTAAGCCTATTCGTGAAAAAAATGTTATGCTTGTGTTTCCATTCAAATAATACTTCAGTTTCATTTGACTGCATTGTGTGTTTCACTAAAATGCTAGTGGATATTGCATCCAATTAAACTCTGTTATGCCTTCCACAAAAATAGCAAATGGACTATAGTAACCTGGAATACGTAGAACCCAGAGGTTTACTTTGAATGATATTCCTGAAGTTCAGATACTAGATTTTTGACTAAGCTTACATAAATTGATATGTATTATAAAACATTAATAAGTTGTTAGCAATGACTTTTGAGACTTTAAGTGGAAGACCAGTTTTATCCTTCAATATAAGACATATAATAAATTTGCTGGGATATTTAAACTTTTCCTTCATACTTATTAATTTACATAAATATAAATCTGTATTATTATGTATTTACAACTAAACATGCTCAAAATTATTTCAAAAAATTGATTCTAAAACTGTAGACTGTGGAACACTTTCATAGTTCATTGCTTTCAAAATCCTCAGCTGGGGTAAATCTTCATGGCTTTATGGCTTCATTAGAATTGTGCTAGGTGATCAAATGATTGTCTGTTCCAGTAAGAAATTTATCATGTCTTATTAGAAGTTTTCCTAAGAGGCAGTCTGTCGGCTTTGGTATTCCTTAGGACACTGAGGCTTAAGAATTAAAAAAATAATTTTGTTAGAGAAAATAACTGTGATGGATAATACCACCTTTCAGCTGATGCTCTTAAAATTGGAAGAGAAGCATTTTGAATCACTAGGGCATTTTTGTCTTTGACCCCCTAGTGTGCAAAAAGGTTGGAAGCATAGTAGTTACTTTATTCAGGTCCTAGTCCAAAAAATTTGGAAGCACACATTTACTTAAAGTAAGTAAATGAAGATGAGTTGTTCTATTGGTGATAATGGTCTTCTTTATATACTCAGGTGTGTAAGTATTTTGTTACATTTAAACACATTTAAAGAATTTTAACACAATATTATGTTTTCTATGTTTTTCTCTTGTCTAGCATTTCTGTTACTTCTAACTTATTTTTGGACTGGAATGCAGTTAGAGTCTTTTATGTTCTTGCCCTTTAAAAATTCAAGATGAGTTTTATTTGTTAAAAAAAAAAAAAAAAAAACAGGCAGCGATCCTTGTAACATTGAATGAAATACAGCTTTTAATTAAACATCAAAATATGTGGCATACCAAGAAAGTGATCCGTAGTTTAACTAAAAGCTGTATTTCATCCAGTATTAAAAAAAAATGGTCATTTACTGTATGAGTATATAATTATGTCATTTACTATATGGTGACTGTATTTTTAATTACTGTTATGCAAGATAAAAAAAAGAATAAAAAATCTTACTAGCCTGATGGAAAAGCCCAAATTAGAAGTTAATTCAGTTTAGTTGAGAAGGCCTCCAAATTAAAAAAATAATAATAAAAAAAATACACAACCCTATATAACGAAAGAATGCTATATTGATAAATGTTTACACCACTACATTAAACACAAATTACCTGCCTTTGTACGAGGTCACATCCCTTGCTCACATTGATAGAATGAATAAAATTCCCCTGGATCTATTCTGAATGACTTTAGGGCAGCAACAGAAATTGAAAAGCAAGTTATAAATCTTTATCATTGACTGCAAAGATTATTGTTTCCTTTCATTTTGGTCACATTTACGATGATGATTTAGTTAGAGGATGGAATACTTTGATGAAGTGAGAACCAAGGGAGGACCAGAGGCAGTTCTACTTCCGTACAGATGAATTACTTCTTAAGATTTCCTTTAACATAAACTGATCATTTTATATTATTAGAATAATAAAAAGTATAATAATTACTCTCACGTGTAAGACTTAAAATGACTATCCTAGCCCTTTTTGCATAGAATCTCTCTGAAAACTCTTGATTAGACCTATTAGACCTATCACACTCAGGAGTTATGAATGTGAACACAAGGTAAATCACGACTTATCATTCATATTCCATTTTGATCCATTTCAAAAAATCTGAAATGGAAATAAGAGTTTAAATCCATTTACTAAATATAAACATCCATTGGTTTGTTTCATCCTTTTTTATTTTAACTATTATTCAGGGATTGGAAAGCAGGGAAATTAACATTCAAAGTTAATCATATTAAGTCCAGGAACACCTGGCTTCCTCTATAGCCAGGGAAAGAATCATTCCAGAAGAAGAGAGAAAGTATCTAAATTAAATTCCAGCTTTATTTCACACTTCAGAAGAATTTTTCTCTGACGTTACCAGGAATCCAGATAAGTGAACCTCAGTAAGTTAAGTCACCACTGATTATGTCTCTTCTCGCTGCTCCTTATTTTCTTGTCTAGGAATGAAGAACAGGTTTGATGCCACTATGAATTAAAGGTAATCAAGACTATGTGATTCTATCATGGGACCCAAAGGAAAATGATACCTACATAAATAAAACAGCACTTTAATATATATATTTTAAAAAAGAAATCGTACCTTTTGGAGAGGAGATCAAATGAACTGATGGTGGCTGAGAATTGTAAGTTCCATATTTTTGTGTTCATATCTTGTTCACTGAGCTGCTCTCACAGCAGGATGGACTCTGCAGCCACAGCCTCACTGAGAGCAAAATGCAGGTCCAAGCTACAACATCAACAATGGTGAAAAAAGGCCTGTAACTGGTAAGAAGATGGGAAGTTGTTCTCTGGTAGAAATCCTCTCTCTTAGCTGCTGAGAATAGGTGAGAGGACATGTAAGCACTCTTGTTCATACACCCTTCCTAAACAGCAACAAAAAAGAATACATTCTGGAATGTTTTTATAATTAAAGAGGAAAATGTAGAGCAAACAAGGTTTTTTCCTCCTCTCCTCTCCTCTCCTCTCCTCTCCTCTCCTCTCCTCTCCTCTCCTCTCCTCTTTTTATTCAGTGTGGTACTTCCTCCTGTCCCTTAGGTATACAAATGTTTAATTATTTTTGATGACTTTTTAAATTAGCATTTAAACTTTAAAAAGAAATAGCATTTAAACATTTAAAAACTGCAGACACTTGTCTGTCATCTTTCTGAGGCCATGGTTGGTTTTTTTTTCTTTTTCACTTGGTTTCCCCTAAGAGTGTGAAAATTGTTTTCTGTTACTGAAGAAATGGTAAAAAGACTTTTATTAAAGTCAGTGATAAAGCGATTAAAATAAAAATATTATTTGCCCTCTCAAATTCATACACTCTTCAGTGTAGCCAGCATCCTCTCTTCCAGCATAGTTCTTTGTAAAGATGTTTTTATATGAACTATCTTTGCTCAAAGGAAGTATTTTTGATTGGTAAGATTTCTTCTAATAGTGCTACGCCTGTTCTTTTTTTAGTTAGTAAAATGACTGGAATTAGTAATATCTGTCATCAGGCAATTCTTTAAAATCTTCTATTTCGATGAATCTCAGTGAAACTTTCAATACTCTTGGTGAGTCTACCTTTTAGAGCATGTCTATTCTACAATTAAGATAGCTCTGCCAATTTAATTAATGGTATAAATTTTAAAAGCATTGGCTAAAATATATTGAATTCCTATATGGATGCCCCTTCCTTTCACTTTCCTCAGAGATTCAGATAAAGCAGATCAGTACTACTTGAATGATATAACCAAGGAGTTGTTTGGTATATTTTATATTCACATCTTTTGCTAATTCTGTTTAATTTTCTTCAGACAAGAAAACTCTGTACTTATAAATTCTGAAATTTATATTACATTATGACCAGTCACATTTATGGCTAATAATTTTGCTCTTACTTTCTATTAAAAAAGTGTTCCTAAACGCTTATCTCATTTATCAGTTTTGTCCCAAAGAGGTATACCAGGAGTTCTACACCTGAAACTCATTTGCTTGTTCCTAAAACACTTCATATCCAAAAGAAAGCAAAATTCAGACTATGATGAGATTGCAGCTATGATGATGAAGAGTAGTAGAATGGTTCAGAGAAAAAAAAAAAAAAAAAAAAGGAAGTCAAAAGTTAAAGGAAGAAAATTTAAGCAGATTAAATTAAAAGCTTAAGTAGAGTTAATGACAAAGATTATAACTCAATATTACTTTTGTTATGGTGTCATAATAATGTAGGATTTTATTACAGAGTATCATATTTAGTGTGTATATTGAGTCCTTTTGGCCTAATAGCAAACTAAATAGGAAACATTATAGTGATCTTTCAGATTTTGTTTTCTGAAAGCAATAAAGAAAATTAAATAAAGTAGGCTTTGTGTTAGACCTACTTCTCACTAGTGACAGGAGATTGCACATGCATGTAGGTTCAAAGCTGAAAAATACAGAGAAAAGGTGAAGTGAGTGAAAATATGAATTCCTTGTCCTATATAGGAGTGGAATTTGACAAAATGAGAGGCTAAAACAAAAAGGATTTTGTTGGGATGTTTGATATCGGATAGATGTGTTACGTTATTGGAACGTAACGTAACACATTGGAGAGATGTGTTACATTATACTAAATTTGTAAATCATTTCTTTCTACCAAAGAAATCAAATTACCCTCTGTTTAAACGCGTTTTTTTCCCCTCCTCTTTTGCTTCTTTAATTCCATTGTCCTCCATAAAATGATTTGATCAATTGTTTGTTTTGTTACTATTTCAAAATATATGTTATTGACTTTTGCATGTCTTTTGAGCAGCTGAATTATCTTTATTGCCAGAGATAAAATGTGACTAAGCTGAACCCATTAATGTACTTTTCAGGTCATGGGCTAAAATGAAGGCAATATTTGTATTAATGAGTCTGTGTGTGTAATATTCCTCCAAATTTTACTCATTACTACAGAACCTCCATGCACTATAGTTTTGTTTTTATTTCTGTCAGTTGCTTGGAATGTCTTTGCTAAGTTAATAATCTATCTTAGATTAGTGTGTCTCTAGGAATACAACAAACATTTAGATCTTTGTTGATTATATATTCCAGAAAACAGGACAGAGAAAATGCCTCCATATCAGAGGCATTGTGTTATAACTGCATAGACATCTACAAATGAAAGATTAGGGACAGACACCCCTTCTCATATCAATTCTCTCTGCAGTTTCCACTGCAGTATCTTTGATGAAGAGAAACTTACTTCATGAATTTCCTGGAAAGATATCTCTGTTTTTTGTTTTGTTCATATATTCCTGCCCCTGTGCATGTTTCCCCACTTAGTACCCTTGTTTTTCTTTGCTGGTCCAAGTGATGATGGCTTTTACTAAATTTCTGTTAGGAATTGATATAATTCAGAGTTATATATCAGTTCAGAGAACTAGGGGAAATAATGTTCCTAGGAATCCTTACCTTTCTGAGTTTGATCAGGCATAGGATATTTTAAGTTTCATTGACATTCGAAGGAAACAAGGTTAACAAAAAATCACTTTCCAGGAAGGTAAATAGGGTGTTCTGTAGCTAAAATTTTTCATAACCAGTTACATTTTGTGGCAAGCCTAGAGAAGTTGGTTAAATAAGTTGGTTAAATGTAAGTGTATTTAGTTCATCTATTTCAATTCGAACAACATCGGATTTTATTCTGTACAGACCTAATACCATTTGATGAAAGTAAGTCATCCAGTACTTATAGTTCATTCATACATTGATGCCAAATTTAGACTGTGCTGATTGCAAAAGCTCTTAAACTGGATAGAATCAGAGAAGCTCATTTTACTCGAAAACTTTTCGTAATTGTCCAGATTAATACCCTGAATGAAGTCTTTGAATAGTTTTACTTGACCTCATTTATACGCATGCAAATCTAGAGTAGGTTGACTGCTTCAATGAATAGTATCGTTGACTAATGTAATTGAGAACCAAATTTCCCACCTTAACCTTCCTAAAAGTGAATTTCATTTTCCAGTGTCAGTACTTTTATACCCCAGGTATACTTTAAGACTTATAAATATTCAGTTAACTGTATTTCACTGACTATGATTTTGCTTCTTTCATTCAATTATTGTATTATCTACAGCTTCTCTACTTTTTTTTTTTTTTTCATTTTCAAGACTTAATTTATCCAAACTGTATTGCTATATTCAAGCTACAAAATGTTTGATTAATTTTCAGGGCGGATGTTCAGTGTTCATAGAGGAAATGCTCTAAATAAATGCTAAATTTGGCATGCCTTTTTGCCCATGAAACATGCTTTCGTGCACCTATTCACTGTTCAGAGTGATCAGATCATCAAAACACTTTTAGTGCATGAAAATAAATGTGATGTCTGTGTGTGTGAATGCTGTATAGACATCATGAAGCTAGATATGCAGTGAGTGGAAGGTGGAAGTGAGGTAGCAACATTTGAAGTAAACTGATAGAAAATTAGAATTTCTCTCAGAAAATCAATTGACTCTTTAGAACTGCTGTATTCATTACTCTGAAGCTAAATCGGAGTTTTTATGCAGACTATTCTAAACTTCTGAAAATAAGGAATACTATATTGCATATCAAGGATATCTCTGAGCAGGCATTTCCAGGTACAATAATAGCTTAAGATGCTTTTCTGTGGTCATGTAAAATCACTTGGGATGCTCATGCAGGAATTACCTGCAGGTCTCCAGAAACTAGACTGGGATGATTTGGTCTCACTGTGGTCCACCTACATATCTGCTAATACAATGCAGATGTCTTGGCTACTTCAGGTCACATCAGACAGTAACATGCAATTTTGTATAGTCTAGGCAACTCTGTATAGTCATTGAGATGTCACTTGACAATATAGCCAAAGGAACATAGAGAAAAGTCAGCACACTCATCTGTTGTGATGACTACTTTAAAGTGATCTTTGGGCTCCAATGCCAATACTCTGCTAAATATAGGTTCATTGCCTTCAGTGAGATAGAAAATAATTAACTCACATAAAGACAACTAAAATTTAGAGATCTAAATTTTGGATTTTCCATATGAGTTCCATACCAGAAGTTTAATATATGTTTCTAGAAATTATATCAGTGATAAGATTAATTATCTGTAAGAAGAATGTGTCACAATATAATATATAGCTTAAATAAGAAGAGAACAGAAATAATAAAAGAGAATATGGTACTTACACAATCTAAAGCAATAAAAACTTGAAGCATGTAAATGAAAAGACCAGACATATATTTTCCTCATTTTATTTTCAATATGTAAAATTGGTCTCCTAAGAATTACTACTGTTGCTTTTCCAGTTTCCTCAAATCTTTTCAAATTGATTCACCGCTCCAAACACTATGCAGAACCAGGGAATAAGGGAATTAAATGATTTACTGTGCAACTTTTAGATATTGCTTGTTTTTAGAGGAATCAGGAATGTAATCTATGTAACTGAAAATGTTAGATGCTCTTCATGCAGGAAAAAAAAACTATAAATAACCATCTCTAATTAATATTGATAATTTCTCACCACTTTTAAGTGTGTGTATATGTGTGTGTATATATATAATCTGTTGCATCTCTGTTTTCATATTTTATAGTACTGTTTTCTCACCATTACCATTTAAATTGTCTCTAACATTCTTTTTTTTTTTTTCTCTTGGCCTCTTAATTTTTCTCTTCTATTACACTTATTTCCTTGTGCTTTTCACAAAATCACAAAATGGCTGAGTTTGGAAGGGACCCGTAGGGATGATCAAGTCCAAACCTGCTGCTCAGGCAGGGACACCTAGAGTACACGGCACAGGGTGGCATCCAGGTGGGTTTTGAAGACCTGCAGAGAAGGAAACTCCACAATCTCTCTGGAGGTTCCAGTGCTCTGTCACCCTCACAGTAAAGAAGTTCTTCCTCATGTGAAGATGGAAGTTCCTGTGTTTTCATTTAACTCATTACACTTTGTTCTGTCACTGGCTACCACGGGAAGAGTTTGGCCCCATTACGTTCTCCCATTTCTGTTTCTCACTTTCCACTGTCCACATACACATAGATATAGTTTCTTTTTTTTTTTTTTTT